>NW_025336346.1:3308091-3676392 GCF_004798865.1 Varanus komodoensis
ATCGTGTGTGTGTTTGCATATAGAAAGACAGAAAGGGGGAGAGAGAGAGGGAGAATTGAAATCAACCGTTAACTTGCAGGTAACAAAATAACACAATGACTCTGTTGCTTTCTAGCTATCTCTCTCTCTTTTCCTAATCAATTTTCCTTGCTAGTTTCATTTTTATTTTCAATGTTGCAAGCCAACCCATCCAATTAATGAGTATATTGGGGGGTGCTCCCACTGGGAGGAGAAAGCTGGGACTGTGGTTGCATACAGAGTAAAGCTACCATCCCCTTGTTCACAAACACTTCTGCTCAACAGGATTAATTCATACAAGCGGCAACTAGCCCTGCAGAGCCTACTGACTGCAGCCAGCCAACCAGACGCTCAGCCAAAAAGTCCTGGAAGCAGCAGCTGCTACCACCAGCAGAACCAACTGGGAGCAGTTAGAGTTGGTGGCCCTTGCAGGTTCCAGGGTATGGATGGATCTCTTGTCTTTACAGAAGACTCAGGAAGCCAGCAAGATCTTTCAAGAATCAGACCAGCGGAACACTGCAGATGGAGCTGTCTGAAGGAATATGTGACCTAGTGCAGTCTAACAACTGAGTGGCCTCCAAAGATGGATGTCTGAATGAGCACAACTGAAGTCTTAGCTAGTCAAGCCTCATCAGCTCTGTTCAGCCATTTCCCGGAATGTGTGAGGGCTGAAAGGAGGCAGAGGATCAAAAGCATGCACCTCGCCCCAGCCAGGTCTTAGGACATGCTGGCCCTGCCCTGCTCCATTCAAGCCTTGCCATGCTGACTCAGCCAGGACTGAACTGGAACATTGCCTTGCCTGCGACTGCTTCACATGATCGGGAGCCCAGGTAAAGCATGATCCTCCGCTGCACGGGGAGTTCTACTCAAGTTCCAGAGACGGTGAGTACAGCTCCTTCTCAGTCAAATGTGGCAAAGGCCCAGCATGCCTGGGGGTGGGGGGAGACAGCACCCATGGCTTTGGTTCTCTGCCCAGTTCAAGCCTCATGAGTGGCTGAACAGGGCTCTCCTCTGTCTCTCAGTCTGATTTGCTAGGCAAGTAACTAAGAAATGGGAGTGTCTCCAAAATGAAAATAAACCAAAGGCGGTGGGGCTTTGTGAGTGTTTCACAAAAGGGTCTGATGCAACTCGAAGGAGCTTACTTCCAGATACCACTAAAAAGAATGCCGTATTTATTTATTTAGTGCATTTCTTAGTTGCTTTTCAAGACTGCAGTCTTCCCAAGGCAGTTTCCATTAACCAGGGTGGCTTACAGTGCATCAAGAGCTGCTACTTCTCTGGCACAACCACTTTGTTTCCTGTTACATACTGTCTCCTCCAGACAGGTGTACAAGCATACCTGTTTTTGGAGATAGGCCCATTTAAGGAACCTTTGAACTCTGATCAAAGCCAATCTGGGCAGAGATGACCCAATCAGGTATACATACGCCGGTCTCCTCAAAAACAGTAATTTTATTCAATACGCAAGAATAAGCCTTATACAGTAATTACTCTTGAGAATTGGCTGGTGGGCACTAGGCACAATATGAGCTCTCAAATAGACCCAGTTAGCTCATATATTATCAGAGAAATCTCCATACTAAGCAGATGAAATAAAAGGCATCCATGCACCAGCTTCACATGCTGGGAAATTAGCTCCAGGTTTTGCTTGGCAGCTACACTGGGGGCTGGGGACTGGACTGCAGACACGTGTGGCACACCCAGATTGGCCTGAGCTGGGCTTCGTTTTGAATGGTGGACAAAGAAAATTGGGAAAGAGAGGGAGATGTTCAGAGGAGTGACTGCAAGATCAGAGGGAGGAAAAGCGCATGCAGAGGCTTAGCCAGTCCTTGTGCAAAGGGGGAGCGCTGCTCGAACCTGGAGCTTCCTATAACCTTTTATTGCAGTGTGTCCTATATTTTGGTATAAGCCTTTGGTGTTTAAATAAAGATCCACAGTGAACAGATCACAGTGAAGTTCCTAGACAAGAATCGGTTCGTAAGCATCACAACAAGGACAAGATCTGGTTTATCTTCAACCAAGCCATAAGCTCACTCTCATTTCCAGGTGCTCTCTGCTCCTTGTTCCCAATTTAGCTTGTTTACAATGGAGAGGAAGAGGAACAAGTAGGAGATCTTATCAGGAAGCCTGCCTGGATGACCAGAGCACAACTGTAGTAAGGTAGCCAGGCTTAAAAATAGGCTGAATTGCAAAGCATATTCACATGAATGCACAACAGGGAAAGTGGGCATCAGAGTGGAGGCTACAATTTGCAGACCAGGGACTACTAGAAGACAGAACAAGCTTGAAAGACAACCTTTCTGCGATCCCAGAGGATTATTTCTAAAGGTGGTGGCGGGATGTAGAAAAACTCCTGAGGTTGTAGGAAAAAGGAAGCCCTGAAGGAATGGAGCAGCTGGTCATGGCTTAGGGTTGGGTGGAGACCTGGGCAGCCAGGGTGAGTGCTATGCGAAAGGGGGCAGGCCAGCCCCAGACAAAGCCTGGGTTTCATGGCTTAGAGTTATCTGCACTGGGGAGTGAAAGCCAAGAGACGCAACCAGCGCAATCCCACAGAAGCGAGTTTCCAAGGTCAGTGCTAGAAGTCCAGGCTCAGAGTGGCCTTCCCCTACCACAGCTGGTCCAGAAAGAAAGGAGGTGGCTGATTCTCGGAGGTCACAGATGCAGCCTTGGTGACAGGGCTGAGGGGGTGAGCAGGTGAGGAGCCTGGCACGGCTGCAATACAAGGTGGCCTGTTGGCACCTTGGCCTTCTGCTGCTGCACTCCAAGGCTCAACACTTGGAGGCCGCCTAAGTGTTTTGCAAGGCAGGATGCACTCACAAGTGACCTTTGCCTCTGCAGTCCTGCCTCCTGCATCAGATGCCTATAATCCTTTGAGTTCAGAGGGTTATGGACATCCAGACTTGACCGTACCCTGAGCTTGTTACAGAACCTAAGAGATTTGAGCAAAATGGTACCTTGCCTTCAAATGTCCAAGCAAAGAGGCATCTTGCCCTTGGGTGGCCTGGAACACCGTGGGCTTTAAGGCCTCTCCTGTAAGTCCTCCATCCCGAATCTCCTTAAGCAGCCAGTACATGTTCTACCAAATGTTGTTGTGGGATGCTCTTCTTCTCCCTTCTCTTTCCTCCTCCTATATTCTTTATTTACTTATTTTATACTGTTAATTTTAATTTTAAATTATTGTATCTCAGTGTATTTTTTGTATTTTTGTATTTAGTGGTAATTTATTATGTTCTATTGTATTTCAATGTATCTTATTGTGTTGTAAGCCGCCCCGAGGCTTCGGCAAGGGGTGGCATAGAAATGTTATAATAATAACAACAACAACAACAACAACATCCCATCCATAATTCTTGACATCATAAAAGCTCAGCCAATAAGTGGGGGTGGGCTGTAGGCAAAAAAAAAAAGAGAGAATCATCTTTTGGATTAGTCTAAGAGAGTAGTATATCCACAGTCCACAGGGTGATAAGCAGTGGATGAAAAGGTCAACTGGCTTTGAATGACATTCAGTTGATGCAAATTCATCAAAGAGCTTCAGAGCCTTTTGATGAAAAACCCAGGTCAATGATACTTGCTGCATAAGATACATGATGAGGAGGCAAACTTCCATTTCTGCTTATTTCCAATGGGGTGTGTGTGTCTGTGTGTGTATAAAAGTGTGGGTGTACGTGCTTGTGTGTGCACAGAGTTAGAGAGAGACACCCATAAAGTGGGCACTATTATTCTGTTTCTTCTACATTTCAATTTCTGCCCTGTGCTGCCCTTCATGACAGACACAAAAGCACTAATCGGTAGCTAATTAAAAGCAACAAAAGCATTCCCTAGAAACTTCATGGTGGCCCGTTTTGTCTGTTGCTCAAGTGAGGCTCATATTCTAGTGGGAACTATGTGAGAGAGAAGCTTTGACAGAGCCTGTTAGAGACTGACACTGCCGAGAAAACTTTCCGAGCAGTTCGATCAAGCCTTGTGGTGAACAGCTTTCAAACTTTTAGATTGTTGCCATCTAGAAATATTTCTTATGTGGTGTTTTGAGTCATAAGAAGCAGCCCACCATGTGGGGAGAAAAAGGGTAGCTGTAAAAAATGAATACGCCAAGCAAAAACAACCAAAGAGGAATTTGCTACAAAATTTGGAATTTGCTACGAAGAGGATTTTGCTACAAAATCACTCTGATACTCCAAAATTCTCCCACTTTTTCCCGAGGAGGCAAAACATCTAGCTTTTGCATGCACAAGATCCAGTTATCACAGTTACATGGAGAAAATGTGATTCACTGAAACATTTTTGTTCTGTCCCATAATCCCCCTGGGAAGAGCATTAAGATCTCTTCCACAGAATGACTACGTGCACGATACAGTTACAGAAACTCCGGTGCTGGTGCTAGGAGGACAGATGGTAGCAGTGAGCACGTGCAGCTGCCTTTTACTGAGACAGACCTGTGGTCCAGCTTCTGGCCTACCCTGACAGGCAGCAGTTCTCCAGTACAACTCTCTCTCAGCATTGCTTCCTGGACTCCTGTAACTGGACAGGCCCCGTTCACTGGAGGACCTTGTCTATGCAAAGCACATGCTTTTCTCCAATCTAGGGGCCCTCCTGTCTGCTGCAGCAACACTGCGTGTAAAGGAAATTGGAAAGACAACACTTCATAGCTTTGAATTCCCTCATGCTGAAGGTCTGAGGTTTGTGATGAGATGGGGTCCGAATGCTCTTTGTTGCTGGGGTTAGCTGTACTGATGATGGAACCTCATTCATGTATGCATTTATTTATCTTCTACACTGCCCAATAGCCAAAGCTCTATTGATCTTTCTTCTGGGGGTGAGATTGGTTCATGGGGTTCTGAGAGTTAAAGTGTGGTGCCGCTTGGAACAGAGGAGCAGTTGGTCTAGAAAGAGGAGGAGAAAGGTGTTCAGTGCCTTGGTGTGTGTGTTTAATGGTTTATTCAGAGTTGGAGGAACATGAACAGTTAATATCCTTTTATAAGAAAACAAAAGCATTACTATTTATTCCGTGTAGCTTCCTCAGGTCAATACCCACATTAACTGGAGTGAGCTCTGTATACAGCCACTCTCTACCGGTGGATTCAGGGCCACGGAAGAGAAATCATTCAGGTGGTGGGAATGGGCTGGGGGTCCCTGCATTAGGCCTGCCATTTTCACAGGGCAAGGAGTCACTGTGATTTCAGGTGTTTCACTGATGAATGGAGGGGATATACAGGGCAACAGATGAGAACTGGGGTAGGGAAAGGGTTAGGGTTGACTCCCTGCCGCTTCTGGACTTCTCCCCTGGAGCAAAGCTACTTGCCATATCCATTTTGTACTACCACCCTAAAAGAGGATTCTGGAAAAGAATCTGGGCCAGGTTGCCTGTGATCATCTCAACCTTCGTATGCCACTGACTGTATTCATAGAGATGCGCAGCTACACAGAGGACCATGGCAAGATACCGGGATGCCATCCACATATCAGACTCCAATGTCACACTGATCTTGGGAGTGAGGCGGTAGGCCTAAAGGCTTTGGTACAATGAATTCTTAGCACTATAAGTTACATTAAAATTAGGAAGGGATAAAATGTGAGAATAGCTCTTTCCTGCCACAGAGTGTTTGTATGGCTCTTAAGATGGTCAGACACTGCAAACCATTCAGCATCAATACCACCCTGCATATATTCATCTCAGAGCACTACAGACAGGACTTAAAACAATGAGAGTTATGTACTTTTAAGCACTACTGTCTTATGGCAGTTTTCTCTGGCTGAGATCCAGAGTGGTACCGCACAATATCTCTATAGCCTATTCTTCTGAAAGGCCAAACTTGATAATCCTTTGCTTCAAATCAATATATTTTCAAGGGAGTCCTCCCTAAGTTCTAAAGGGTCATACTGCTAATCATAGACCGTATAGGCATTTTAGCAACTGAGTCCATTAATTCCAGCTGTGTTGTATTGATCTGGGGCTCTCTCTTAATCCCCTGCTATGGGCTTCATTCACCCAAGTAGCACAGAGCCAGGATATACAAAGCCTCCCTGAAGATTGGCTTGCAAAGGGAACCTTAATTTTCTTTTGTTTGCCTTGGTTAAAAGAAAAGGTAGACCAAGAAACTCTGGCTACTATAGTGAAACTCAGGATGTAGTCTGAAACTGCTACTTCCTCTTACTTTTCCTACACATCTCAGAAGGAAAATCGGGGCCCAGCAGTCCCTGTCACATAGGACCAGCAAAGAATTTCACAGTCCTTTGTAAAGCCTTTCACAACCAGATGCCCTCCAGAGGTCTTGAACTACGGCTCCCAGCATTCCTGGCCCTGCTCTCTGAGGAGGAAGGGAGCTGTAGTTCAAAACATCTGCAGGACACCAGGCTGCAGAAGGGGTGCAACAAACAGATTTGATCCTTTGCTCTCCAGGACATCGTTTTCTTTTCTTTGGAAAGATGTGCCATGACATTTTGGTGGCTTTCCATGGCAAAGGAGAAAAGCGGTATGCTTTGCAAGCTCCTTTTGGGCATGGCTTACCACGTGAGCTTGATTTCTCCATAGTGATGTTGGTCATAGCATGCAGCTTGTCTTGCTTGCTTGAGTCATCTAGACTTTTGTTCTGCAGTCACTTTTCATGATGCATCTGTACTTTGTATTTTAGATTATGGGCAGACTAAGTTGGACTGGACTGTCTTTTTATTCCCCATGACTCTTTTTTGAGGTTACCATTTGAGTAGATACTATTAATGATAATAAAATATAATATTAAAATTAAGATACATTCAAGACATATGTATAAAAGCATTGGGTGCCCTGTGATGAAGATGTTAAATGCATCTGATTATTAGAAAGAGGTTTCTTTTTTCCAAAGAGGATCTTTCACATTTGCCTCATGATTCCATTCTAAGTTGAACTCAGTGGCCACTGAACATTGAGCAAAACTCTGAGAAACAGTGTGCATGTGGAACCCTTTTTTTGCTTCACACAGAATTCCTCTGCTTCTCTTAATCCAGTAGAATCTCAGTCTTTTTCTTTAGCTCATCTTCCCCAAGCTGCAGTCCTCCAGATGTTTTAGCCCATACTCCTATCAGCCCTAGTCAGCATGACTGACAGTCAAGAGTGATGAGAGTTGTAGTCCCAAATATCTGGAGGAATACAGCTTGGGGAAGGAATGTCTAGGGCAAAATTAGATGGCCAGAATCTAATGTATATGAACAAACGAATTGTGAATTATCATCTGGGAAGTAACTTTTTACTTTCTGAGGGATCTGGGAATCATTTATACCTGAAATTTGTCACATTTCCACTAGAACACATCCAGTACTTCCAAGTAGGTACTATTTTTGCACTCTCTGCTTAGATTTGCATCTTTCATCCAACTGAGCTACCATTAGTTGAGACCTTCAGTGCAAGCCTAACAGCCAATACATATCTACTCAGCAGTAAGTGCCACTGAGCTCAATGGCACTTATTTGCAGGCGAATGAGTACAGGACTGCAGCCTGTGTTCCACTGAAAACCATGCAGAAAACACCATGACTAATGTGCCAGTGTCTTCCAGAGGTGCACCTGGGGTAGACTTTCAGATAGAATTCCAGGGCCTACTCAACAGAATGAGCAGAAGAACCCCAAAGGCAGCAGGGTTGCCTCACCACATTTTGACATGCCCGTCTAAAGACCATAACTAGCTAAAGATCAGCCCTGCAACAAGAGACTTGACCCCAGACCCTAAAATCACCTAAATGCACCATACCTGTTCTCATTAGGGTTGCCCCTCGTGACCACCTATGGATGGAGTGGAATCCTATTATTTTATTGCATTAAGTTTACACATCTTTATGTGAACCTGCAATCTTTCCCTGGTCCATTATGTGGACAAAGACATATAAACCTAGTTAAATAAGATTGCTTAAATGATGAACTCTCTGATCCACTTCTGTGTTTCATGATTGATAGAGTTTGGCTTGTAAACATGCCTAAATTGCCTCGGTTGAGATTGCATCTGTTATGTGCAATCTTTGAAGAGTCCATGACATGGACTCCCATGTCCAAATGTCAGGAGTGCAATGGAGATGCGCATGTGGTGGACTGAATACCTATCCATCAGTCAATGGAGTGGGTTCTAGCATGCCTGCCAGATATAACCTGGCTTGGTCCCAGTCAGACCTGTTTTAATATTACTTTTACTTAAATTGATCATGAAAAGGTAAACACAGAAGTGTTTGTCTCTTAGATAATCGTTATGCCCCATGGGACTAAATGAGGAGGAGGGCAGAATGTATTGCAATACATTTACTATGCAAGATGCTTTACAAAATTATGTGTTTGCTACTGATACACTGCGTGGGCAAACACTGCTGCTATTATTTGCACAGCTGTCACTCTCATGTTGCCTCAGGCACTAAATACTTAGAAAATAAAAATGGAGAGAGGGTATGCAAAAAGCAAGGCAACTGACCCCAAAGTGCGGGTAAATGTGACACACACCATTTGGATAAGAGAATCACTGATGCACGTCAGAAGTGTCTGAAAGCAATTATCAGATGGCTGATGGGAAATCGGTGGCTGTTCCAAAGTCTTTGCCAGTTGCCAAGAGATGTTCTTGTCACACATACATAATGTCTTAATTGTCCTCTTTGTTTGATAGCCTTAAATTGAAAGTGAAATGCAAAACACTCGATTCTGGACATATGAGAGGGTGTGGATGCAAGTTTCTGGGATGGATAGTTTGTTATTAATCTTCCAGTTGTCCAATTCTTCAGTTTGATTAGTTTTATTTACAGCCGCATGATAGAAAAACAGACATCCTGTGTCCACAGTTTTTCTGTATTCTGGAAAATATGCCATGGCATTTGGGTGGCTTTGTATTGTATAGGTCTACTGATCAGCAAACAAACAAAAAAAGAATGTCACTTCTTGCCTGAGGATGGCAAACAATGGAACCTGCACAGCATCTCTAGTCAGCGAAATGTTCCCTTTCGTTTGGCTAGCAATTCTAGTTTGCAAAGAGGCCACCTTTTCAAATTGGCAGCTCCTCTGTTCCATTTTCTTGAATTCCTCAATGAAGAGTCTCTTTATGCATTTTACCAGAAATGACAAGAATGTGGTTGAGCTGTTCTGACTACTCATCACAATGCTTTCACCTAAAAGTATGACTTGAGAGAATAATTTTTCCTTAGTTATATTTGCAAAGGTTTCAGTTCTATTCCATAAGCAGCTTCATGAGTTATATTCTGCATGATGCATCTTACAGATATTTTTCTTCAGCTCTGTAAACTTATAAACAAAGAAGATCTAAAGAATTTAGTTTGCTTACCCCTGATGTTTTAACTGTACACTGTTTTATCAAGCTGGATCATGCCAGGTTGGAATAGCCATGGCTACCTTTCTTGCAGGTACGTTGCCCACCATTGATACTAAGTCCAAATTGGCTCTCAGCAACTATGGGGCACTCTTTGAGAATGCATGGGTTATTTCAAATTCTGCCATGAATGAAAATGGGTGCCAAGCATTTACAATTTAGATAAATGTAATTTAATAATTCCAATTTGCTCTTTGTCTTGCAATGCACAGATCCACTTATATAAGGAGCTAACTATTAAAGTCTGAGATGTCACCAACAGTATGAACAAAAGCAACTGCAGTGACCTTTGCAGGGCCAAGGACAAATTGAGAAGATGCAAGACCTGGGCCCTTGTGGAGACACACTACAGAAAGAGTACTTCAGGCAAAGGGTTCAATCCAGAGAGTCATGACATGAAGGAAATATTCTGAATGGCAAACAAATGAAAGGCAAAGGTGGTTGGGCGCTGAGGGGAAACGCATCAGCAGGCGTGGAAGAGGACGAGCGCAGGGAAGTGGGACAGGATGTGAGGCAAATGGGTAGAACTGGATTCTAGCAGGCTAGGCTGGCGCATGGATCTGGGCGGTGGAAGTGGCGGAAAGGTCAGTACATGCTGTATTTGGATCTAAAAGGAAGGCAGCAAAGGAAGTCAAGCTGCACATGTCAGGGAACCTCACGGCTGGAACCAGCGTGCTGATCTGATGGGCTACTGATGAATAACCCAGATGGGATTAAGCAGACATGTCATGTATAAGGCAGGCTTGGGAGGAAAATCTTCTTCAGCATCTGTCAAGAAGCGGGAAGCAAAGATCAGTGAATTCCCCTGCCTTGTCTCATTACCTGCTATTGCTTCAAGGGCTTTTCTCTTTGCCCAGCCCGCATGGTACTGCAGCCAGGTGGGGAGACATGATTTAAAGTAACCAAGTGCAACATGGTAAGGCTGGAGAGGGAGCAGTTTTCACTCCCCCTGCCAAAAAAAAAAAAAAAAAACCCCAGAAGAGATTTCCGGGGCCCATTTTCTATGTGAAAGAGAAAGACACTTTGGCACGGCTGCTGCATCGCATACAGTTTAGCCTGAAGACTGCGGCTGGGTTTGCACAACACACTGAGCCACAAGGGAGCTAAGCCACTGTGGATCCCCTGCTTCCCTTGGGGTGGCTTATGACGCACCCTGTGAGCCACTGCTTCTTCAGGATACCCACTGTGGCTTAGCTTGGTCTCCCAGTGCAAGGTGGCCGTTCCCTTCCCTCATGGAGGGATGGCACCGCTCAGGTGAGCTGGTGTGTGGCTGAGTAGCAGGGAGGGAAGCATGTTAAGGGCCTTTTAAGCTCAGCATGAGGAGACTTGTGCCTCTGTCCTCATGGCTGCCCACTCTGCACTCCTGCAGATGCCACGAGAGTGGGGTTGCTTTCAAGCAAAACTGCTCTGCCAGCATCGGCAGGAGCACGGGGTGGGGACCCGGATGACAGCTGCCAAAAGTGCTCGCCTTTGGGAGCTCTCATCTTGTTCTCAACGTAGCTTCAGCATGGTGTCCCTGGAATATGATCTAGAGGGTGGAGGGGGAAGAGGGAGAGTCCCTGTCCGAGGATCTCTCCTGTGCCTGGTTGTTAATCAGGCACAACTGCACACCCTGGAGACTTTAAGCCAGGTGGGTACTAGCCAACCCTCACCTGCAAGTGCTATGCAGACTTGCTCCGTGTGCACCTACGTCTGCGAGCTCCCTTTTGGAACAGACTGGTGTGCAAGATGGCTCTGGCAACTGGCAGGCAAGGTGACGTTTCGGAATTGGCCAGGCCAGCAATTCATTTTTTTTTTTTTTTTTTGCAGTACTTTTTAATTAAATTTTAAAACAGTACTAAAAACATCAATCATCACAAACATCGGAACTATTGAGTCAGCCCCTTACTACATATCTTTTAAGATTCTGTAATTATATTCAGATCCATTTATGGAAACTTAAAAAACATTTTTAGATCTAAACCAAGTCCTGTTTCTCCAGCCAATAATAATAAAAAAAAAGGTTCCAAATTTGAGAGAAGTCACTATCTTCTTTTTCCTTCTGTGGTAAGATGAGTCCATCCATTTCTTACCGAGTCCCGTTTTCCTTGACCAATATTAAAAGAAAGACTCTCCAAATCTGATAAAAGTCAATATCTTCTTTCTTCTTCAATAGTAGCTTCAATCTAACCAACTCTACACAATTCCAGATCTTTTCATTTTTCTAATATTAAACAGATAAACTCCTCATTATAATAGTTACAAATACGATCAAATACATTTTTTGCTTACTAGTATTCCAGTCTAATACCCACTAAAAAAGAAAGTGAAAGAGAAGAAAAGTTCCAAGCTTAAAAAAGAACTAAAGACTTTTAACCCAATTTATGTTCACATGTCTAACATACATTTAGCATCTTTAAGGACATCTTATCTAATCTATTTAACGACAACAATTATCTATGATATCTTTTAAACAAATTTTATTTAAGCTAATTTATTAAAGTTTCATCTAGCTTACACTTCACTTAATCACATACAATTAACTCCTTATAAAAGTCCAGCACCTTACAATCTTTAATATATCTCGCTTGTAAAAAGAAATCTATTTAGTACAGCTCCTCCTACTCCCATAATAGTCATTTTCTAGTATAGCAATTCAAAGACAAAAGAGTCATACAACTTAGCTTATGATCATTTTTAAGATAAAAAAAGAAAAAAAGAAAAAGAAAAAGAAAAGAATCTCTCATTTTCCCTTATATCACCCACAAAGGAGAGAGAGAAAAAAGGGGGGTGGGACTCCACTCCTATTCTTCTCCTTCTTAGTTCAGTTTAAATCTTATCTTATAATCTCTTCATAATTCAACACATTTAAATGTAGAAAAGTTTCCAGTTAAAATCATATACCTTAGCCTTTCCATACCACAATAAACATGCCAACCCATTTATACCATTTCTTTTTAAGATTTCTTTTTTACACCTCTTCCAAACCGCTTTTGTTTTAATAGGGTTTGTTGAAAATCAATATTTTTAAACTTTACATCTCCAGCCCATCTTTCTCCCCTTGGTGTTATTTGTTGAAAATCAACCCACTTCAAAGTCTGTATTTCAATCTTCACTATTTCTTGCTTTATCTTCAGTGGTTGTAGCATTTGTTGTAGGTCAATATTTATTCCCAATGGCTGTGGTTTTTGCTGCAAATCAGCCTTCACTGTTTCTTCTTCCTCAGAATCAATTTTAGTTAATTCAGGATCCATCCATCCTTCAAAAAAAATATTCCTTCCTTTAGTGGCCAAATCTGTTTCTTTTTATCCACAGTTTCAATTTTTTCAAATTTTTCACATACCTGTTGTATTTCTTGTATATTCTGTTCAGTTTTGGATTCTACATCAATCACCATCCCCTTAAAAGAAGCATCAAGCTTATCAAAGCGCTTTTTTTGTACAATTGAGAAGATTTCCTGTTGTCTCAACATCACGTCTTGGGATATTTGTAAAATTGTTAAAGATTCTTCTATTTCCAAAAAAAATCTCTTCAGCTCTACCATCGTTGCAATAATTCCAATAGCCACAAAGTGGCAGACAAGATCAGTTCCACTTTTCTTTTCTCTAGATCACTAGTGGTCAGAAGGTTGGCAAGTTGCCAAATACTTTGGCAGAGGTCCCAGAAACGCAGGAGAGGAAATGGAGATTCTTATATCCTTCCTCTTTTCTCCCTTTTCTCTCTTTTTTTTATGCCAATTAACAACAGATACAGTTTTTCCACAAGCAGTATTGCAAAAGAAAAAGAGGAATGCTCACCCAAACAGTTGT
The DNA here is from genome assembly GCF_004798865.1 of Varanus komodoensis. NCBI lineage: Eukaryota > Metazoa > Chordata > Lepidosauria > Squamata > Varanidae > Varanus > Varanus komodoensis. The sequence goes on from NW_025336346.1 coordinate 3,321,229, forward strand.
CACATTAAAGAAGAAAGCATCCGACAATGTGAAAAATATCCTGGTGAGTGTCCAGTTGATCTTGGCAGAAGTCCAAACAGATATCCAGAGTGATTGGTCAAAGCTTTGAATTCCTATCACGTAATTGCACCTTAAAAATTTAAACTAATTTTATACCCTTAGAGAGGTTAGAGGAAAAAGTCTTTTTCTTCGGCTTCAACTTGGACAAAAGCCTCAGCACTCTCTCATCTCAGTTACTGCCTAAACATCCGGAGGGTTTTTCTTTTCTTAATGCCAAATTATAAACAAATGCAGCTTTTCCACGGGTAATATTGCAAAAGAAGTAAAAAATATTTACTCAGCAGTTCCAATGCTTATCTAGCTAATAAAAATCCTAAGCGAATCTTCTAAGATGTCAAGAACTTGAAGGGGCTGAAACCACCCCCTGTGTTACTCAGTTGAGAAGTACCTGAATTGCTCTCAGCAGATATGAGATTGCCATCTCACATCAAGCCAAAAGCGTGCCCAGGCAATCTGTCTTCACCCTGACAGGGCTTAGATGAGTCTCCCACGACTCGCTGTCGAGTAATACCGGCGTGATAAACGAACTCCGTTAATCACATCCGTCTCGTTCCGACGCCATCTTGGAATCATCCAGGCCAGCAATTTATCATTGAGTTTATTTTTATTGTAAACTTCAGCAAAACAAAAGAAACTCATAGGAAGGAAAAAGGAAAAAGAGAAAAAGCACAAACATCACTACAAGGATTTGAATATGTCAATAAAAACCGATACATGTGAAATGTGTGTGCATGATATGTGCACATGAGCATGTACACAGAAAAAGAGCTTACTAAAAAAGAAATAATCTTTGACAAACGCAGACTAAACACCCGTGTGTGCGCACGCGCGTGTGTGTGCGTGTGTGTGTATGCATTAATTTATAAATGGCCTCTATATATCACCCATTCAAATGTTGAAAGTCATTAGGTCCTTGGCCCATTGCATTATAGCCGTTGAGTATTTATCCTTCCAGTATTGTAATATCAGTCTTTTAGCTGTCAAATGTGTGCAGGGAATTCATTTGCATTGACTATATGTTAATTTCCAGGAAGCAGGCAGATTATTTAAGAGGACATGTGTGTCAGAAAGTATTAAAGAATGTTCCAATATAAAGTGTATTCCTATTATAGCCTCTTCTCCAAAGGAGGCAACTACTAGGCAAGCCGAAACATGTGATTAAAATATGCATTAGTTGTGTTACATCTCCATCAGTTGGCCAAACCCTTACTAAATAGATGCTGCTGTCCAATAGACACTGAACAAGAGTTTTTGCTAAATGAGACATAACTAAGATCTGTTGACACTTCAGATACAGATGCTAAAGTGGAAATCCATTGATCAAGCAAACTTGGGCAGTGCAGTTACTATTCCATTCCTGCATCCTGTATTTCATATTTATACAGGATGCTATAAATAAGTATTCATGAATGTGAAACATGGGTTGATATATCTGATCAGCCTCTTTTAAGTATTTCCATTAGTAAAGGAAACTCTGAAGCTGTGAAAGCAGCAGAGCCAACCCTAGAACAAATGATACAACTGCAAGTATTTCTGTTCAGTCACAGCAGACAAAATCATATTTAGCATGCAAAGCTGAAAATGACAAAAACTTGTCACCAGCATGTACTAGGCCATCCAAGCTAAAAATCAACGTATCCATTCTAGTCTACCACAAACATAAAACCAATGTTTCAATCTGGATTTCCCCTTAGAATCAATGTAGAATGGAAAAATGGGTAGAAATGTAATAATGCAATATTATATTAATGCGATATTAATCAGCTGTAACTGTGGGAGAAACCATATCCATTTTAGTGTGCTGAGAACCTACTGCCATGCATTTGGAGAGAGGATCCAGACAGGATGATCTGAAAACTGGCCAAGGCAGAACATCTAACCTAAGTTGAAAGATCAAAATGTAGTATTGGTTCATACTAATACTAATGAAGCAAGATTAAGAAAAGAAAAAAGAAACCTGCCGTCTTTAACTGCAGCCTTTCCAAAGATATTAATGATGTCTCCTTCCCCCAAATTACAAAACAGAACACCGAGTTTTTGAAAATATTTCCAGTGTGTGTTAAGGAATCCCCTTTATAACATAAACAATCCAAGTGTAATATTCATCCTAAGTGTATTAACCTTACGTCACAAACTGAACTTTAAAGATGCCCATTCATCTGCCTAGATCTTGGCAACACCAGAGACTAGACAAGGAGGCTCAGCAGCAAGCTTGTTTCTGTGGAAATGGAGAGATTGTCCTATTTAGTGGGCAAAGGGATCAGAGTGCGGTTTATCTGGACTGCCAGTCTAAATAAACACCCCATATTCCAAATAGGCCATCAAGTTATCTGGCCAAATCACATTGTAAGTGATAGTCACAATGTTATATTGCAGACATACAATAATATGCAATATAAATCTAACCCTAATGGAAGGTGAAAAAGTTTGTAGCTTGCCCTGCTACCTGACAAAGTACAATGCTGCGGCTTAAGGACATTTGAGGACTGCATGAGCAGGAGCTTATATCATGCTTTCCTCGCTTCCAGATCCCTGCTTAATATTTCCCTTCTGCTGCATTCAGTGACATGAAATGCAGAATGTATTGCCACACACAGGTGGAAACAACTCGCATAATCCACTCTGGCATCTCTTTTTTAAAGCAATTTTCTCTCTCTGCCTCTCTGACAGAGCTACAAAAATATTTGTGACCCATCAGCAGGTTTTTTCCCTTCCCCTGGAGAGGGCATGTTATCTGATCTTGCACTCCTGACTACTTTTCCTTGTGATGGAGTCTCTCTTTGTATCAGCTTAAGCCTTGCTGAGATGAAAAACAGATAATTCCCTTATGCAGTTCTACACTATGCAATACTTCTTGCCTTAGCTATGTGCCAAAAGAGGGTAGGGTTTTGTTTAAAGCCAGCCCTAGTTTGACTGGGTTGATACTGCTGCCTTACAGGGCCAGCAAGCAGTCTTTCTTGAGTAAGACGTAGGCAACACATAATGCTGTTAGTGACACCCATTCTGAAAATTCATCCTTGTGTGCAAACATTTTCCAAGAAGTGAAATAATATGAAAGTGTAAGAAGTCACAGGATAGGAAAACAGCACTGCTTTTTCATGAGAACCTTGTTTATAGAGTAACAAATACTCTGGCCTTCTCAAGTTATGTTTGACTGGACTCTTCTGTTTTCTAGCTTGCTTTTTTTTGGAGGGGGGCTTAATACTGTGTAGGGCAGATGTTTTATTTCTGGTGTTTTTGTTTAAAGGAATTTTTGTTGTTCTATAACTGCATCATTTTTATGATATGGGATTTTATTGTTGTAAGCCTCCTGCCCTGCAAGGCTGTCTGGAAATATTGGGGCTAACTAAATACAACAGAATAGAGAAACGAGCCACCAAATGAAGGGACAAAACTGCCCAATGCAGCACAGAAATGACCAAGGAGGGGCCCTTGTCGTGCCACTCACTATCAAGCTGCTTCCAATGCATATTCATCTCCGAAGACTGCATCTTCATCTGGGCAAAAGCCACATCTGAGTGAGAACTCACAGATGCAATTCTGTAGACTGATATTTCAGATTACCTCAAAGACTGATGCTTTTCAGTGAGTCAGTTTACACACTTAGCTGTGTGTCCCCAGAACAATAAGAAATATGAATGTATGTATGCAGTGTGAACGGCTTTTTAAAATGACGTTTTATAAAATGAACACAGATCTTCTGTAGAAAGCATACAGATCAAATGCTGTCTTTTGCAAGGAATCACTTCTAATGGCAAGGGTGGCCAGCCAATAGCCCTCTTGATGTTTCTGAGCTACATTCCTATTAATCTTGAGCACTGGCTGTGCTGATGGGAGTTGGAGTCCAACAACATCTGGGGATCCACAGGCTTCCCACCTCTTGTTTTTTGATAGGAGATGGGGTGTCTCAGACCATATTTCCATGCCACAGACATTGGTAAGTAGCTTCCCTGTTCCGAAAACAGAAAGAAAAAGCCCTTCCCTGATGCACTTCATTTTCACTTAGAAGTAGATGCCAAAGTTGTGGGGTTTTTTCCCCCTGAATGATTTTCTTGTTTTACTTTCAGTCAGAATGGTTCTACAGCAAGGTTGGTGCTTTAACACAAGAATTTGCAGGGCGCCCTCATGGCGTAATGAAAGCTGACATTATATCAAACACAATAAAGAGTCTCAGTTGATGAAGATCATTCCTGAACACACAAACCTATTAAACCGAAGAAAAAAATATCAATTCTACACACTCGCCAGCCAAAAGAAAATGTGATTTGTTATCTAAAAGGGAGTTATAAACACAGCTTCAATGCACTTTTTGTGCTGTAATGAAAACTGGGTTTGAAATGGCAAGATGATTGCAAATTAGAGCATTTGGTTTTATTTTCTAGCTTTTTAGGTAAACCTTCCACAAGGGCAAGAAGAAGGTTAAAGAGACAATCTTTCTGTTCTCTGCCGATAAGTGGGCTCCATAATTAAGGGAAAATAAAAAATGAAATGGGGTGCTGAGATGCATTTGCCCTTCTTAACATGCTTTGAACACAAAGGACAGACTTCAGTAATACAGCTCTGCAAATAACAAAACGATAGGCATCATATATATACATAAATTAGCATATATGCGCCATGTGCCTGATATATATTTTTATTTTAGACATTATCAATATAATTATTCTGTGAAAATCATCATCAATTATAGCTGCTCTGCCCAAGGAATCAAAGAAAACTGAAAACTCGACCGAACTCTGATTTTTCCTATAACTGGGACAGACTGTTAACCAAAATCTGAACATCTCAGTTGAATCTGAATTGTATCAACATTCCTCAAAATTATCAGATTGCCAGTCAGCATTACAGTGTGACAGAAACAGTGACAGGTTGATCTATGTCTTGGCCAGTCCATCATGAGGGTTTTAATACACTTGGGATTTATCTCTAGGCTTCCCAACAATGGTACCCAGGCATTGGAAATTTTAAATCTAACTCCACTTTTTCTTTAAATAGATATATGACATGCTAAGCAGCTTTGTTTTGCTCTACTGTTCTATTCTAATCTATATTTTTAATAGGATTCAGTTTTTGGTTGGCTGTTATTTTTCTTATAAAATGGCCTGACCTAATTTTATATGGTTTTTTGGGGGGTATGTTGCTAATGGGACATTTCAAGAGGACATAGCCTTGCACAAACTAAAACCTTCAAAGTGGCAGATGCTTCTATAGAACAAATGTAGGTGACCAGGTTCCAAAAATTATTTAGTACTGGGGATATGATACCATGTTGATCAACTCCGGGTTATCTTGAGCTGGAGAATGAAATCAGGAAGGCATCCCAATAAGGAAGGGTTGTAGTAATGGGTGACTTCAGTGTCATGCATAGATAAATTCATTTTTCAGTCATGACAAAGAGGTTAAATTTCTCAGTATCTTGTTTAACTGTGCCTGGAACAGATGGTCATGGAACTGGCCAGAGGGGAGGGGACCCAGGACTTAATCCCAAGTGGAGCTACACCCAGCCTAGTGTGAGATGGGAGTGTTGTCAAATCAATTGGAAACAGTGACCTCAGTGCTATCAAATTCAATTTATATCTAAGTGGAAAATGGTCATAGAAGTCCAACACAGTCACATCTAACTTCAAAAAAAGACATTTCCCTAAAGTGAAGTAACTCGTAAAAAGAAAGCGGAGCTCAAGATCTCTTCAACATGGTTCAAGGTTACTCAAAACTACAATATTAGAAACTCAGCAGCAACATATACCACAGATTAGGAAAAACAGCACCAAATCCAAGAGGTCACAAGCATGGTTAATGAGCAATGTCAGTGAAACTATTAGAAAAAAGAAGGCTTCTATCTTGAGACAGAAAAGAAAGGGATAAAACTTGCACAAAGGAAATGCAAGCAGACACTAAGAGACAGAAGGCAGTATTTTCAGGAGCATATTACAAGTTACATCAAAGTCAAAAACAGTGGACCTTCTTTAAAAACATCAGAAGTGGGAAACCAGCTGAAAAATCAGTTGAACTGCTGGTAGACAGTGAAGTTAAAGGTGGCTAAGGAGACTTCAGAAAAGCTGAAAGAACTCTGTAGAAGATGTAGGGCGGATTCCTGAACTGATAGTTTCAGGAAAGGAGTCTGAGGAACTGTGGCAAATACTGCTGACAAGAGATGTAATTCTAGACCTTATTGATAAATGAATGAATTTCCAAGGATTTTTCACAAAATCCAAAACGTTGGGGATACAGCTTGTGAAACATGCACATAAAAACACGTTCTGAATTTCTGCAATACAAGGACAAAGGGAAAATCCCAAGGCATAAGGGGGGTTCTTTGTGGAACAATACATACTTTGCCAGTTTTAATACAACTTGACAGCACAGACCTTTAGCTAATGGATATAACATTTCAAAGGACTGAATAACGATGGTTAAACAAATCAAGCTTTGCTTGTCAAAGATGGAATAATTCACCACTTCCACATGGAAAACAGTCATGAGAAACTGCAGCTGAGTTTCCACCATGCCTCAGGCACGACAAGGTCTAGAGCAGAGGTCCTCAAACTTTTTCAGCAGGGGGCCAGTTGAAAGGTAGCAGCGGCGGGCATGGGCCAGTGAGGCAGGTGTGCTCATGGGTGCGGGCTGGTGAGGCGGCGGGTGTGCGCGCACGTGGGGCGAGGCGGTGGCGGGCACACTCGGCGAGGCGGGTGGCAACAGGCGCGGGTATGGGGAGTCCAAAACCGCTGAGGTGGGCTGGATAAATGGGCTGTACTTTGAGGACCCCTGGTCTAGAGAATCCAGGGAGCAGTAGTAGTTAGCTAGGAGGACTTCTTCCCTATTCTACACATACAAGGAAATGAAGCAACTTTTGGGGATCCAGCAATTTTCATGTCAGACTCAGGTGGTAAAGACATTTGCTCTGCTGATGGGCATTAAATCACCACTATTATTGATCACCACAATCACTGATCTTGCACTAAATCACCACTATTATTGAAAGAAGGTACTTGTACATTTCTGAAACACTTAGAAACATTTCCTTTCATGAAAGCGTCAACCTTTATCATTTTCGACAAAATCACATTCAGAATTGAGTTCAGGTTTGGGTGGACCTGCAGTCAAGACTGTGCTCAATAATTTATATAAGAGTCCCTGGGTACTTCTGCTGGTAACCATCCTGGTACAATTCCAGTTTAGCTAATTATAGTGTCAACCTAATTCCTCCCAGCAGTATCAGATGGATGAGGTGCAATTTGTCACTGCATCACCTGGACTGTCGTGATGGACTATTTAACAGTTGCTCTGCTCTCTTACAGAGGAAAGGGGTTCCTCTTTGCAGATAATACGTGATTAAACGGCATGCCAAGTCCTTGAAGGACCCCATATACTGACTCATTACAAAAGACATTTAATGTCCAGTTCTGATATATACAGAAACCCGGCTCTATTCCTGGATTTAAATTCAGTATAGATCTGGAATAGCTCCCTTGATTTAATCAGCACCGTCTTAGATTTTTACAAGGCATGAAGGAGAAGCTATTCATGCTGACCTTATTTGGCACAAAGGTAGGTTTGGTAATCACACATGAACAAGACTAAAAAGTGACATCTAATGAGCATGCTTTAAATTAATCTTGCAACTGAGCATGTCACAGGGGATAATGCTTCCTCAGGGCAGGGGAAGACAACACTGTCACTACTGTTTGTTTCGTTTCTATCTCCCCCATTGCCAAAGCTCTTTGGGCAGTTTACAGAAATTCATACAATAGAATAAAATACACTGCAAAAATTAAATGCAATAAAAACCTGTTTCATTTTTTTAAATTAAACACTGTACACTACTAAAACAAGCTAATGCAACAAAACCTGTTAAACACATTCGTTGTAACTCTCCCATATGCCATTCAGAGCCATTAAATGCCTTGGCAGGGACAGCAACCTCTGCCTCGCACGGAAAGGATAATGGAGCTTAGGCCAGGCAAGCCTAAGTGCAGAGAGCCTTCTGGGACTGAGTAGTCACCACTGGGAAGGCCCTATTCCACCAAGTAAGTAAGTCTCCCTCACAGCTGGTTCTTGGAAGAAGACCTCAGATGGTAAGCAGAGTGTCCAAGTAGCTTTAAGTCTGGATAGGCACTTCAGCAGGGCCGAGCTTTCAAACTATGTATGGCTTGGCAGGTGAAGCCAGCAACTTGAATTGGGCAACCAGTTATTGTTATATGCTCAGACCTTCTGATTCCTGGTATTAGATTCACAGAATAGTAGAGTTGGAAGGAGCCAAGAAGGCCAACCTTTCTGACACCAAGTTACACCATCCCACTCAGATTCCTTTTGAATGTCTCTCATGTGGGAGAGCCCACCACCTCTCTAGGCAGCTGGTTCCACTGCCGTATTGCTCTGACAGTGAAGAAACTTTTCCTGATGTCTAGCCAGAACCTGGGTTGTTGCACCTTGAGCTGAGTATTTCATGTCCATTCCATTATGGTATCAGCAAGAAGAGATCTTGACCTTCCTCTTTGTGTCAGCCTTTGAGATACTTACAGAGGGATATCATGTCCCCCCTCAGTCTTCTCAAGGCTGAACATGCCCAGTCCTCTCAGTCTCTCCACACAGGGCATTGTTTCCAAACCCTGGATCATTTTTGTTGCCCTCCTCTGGCCCCTTTCTAATTTTTCTGCCTCTTTCTTAAATCTTGGTGCCCAGAACTGGACACAGTATTGCAGATGAGTTCTGGTTAGTGAAGAGTATAGTGGAACTAGTGCTATTAGTTTTGCTGTTGCATTTTGCACAGGCTGCAGCGTCTGAATGGTTTTCAAGAGAGGCCCCATGTAGACCACATTGTAGTAATCTAATCTGGAGATTACCAGGGCATAGGTTATTTTTTCTATTTATTATATTTACATCCTGCCGTGTTTTCCTCTTGCAAAAAAGCCAAGGTAGCTTACTTAATCCTCCTCCTCTTCCTCTCCATTTTGCCCTCACAAAAACAACCCCATGACATAGGTTAGGCTGAGAGTGGGTGCCTGGTCCAAAGTCACCCAGTGAGTTTCATACCAAAGGGAAACTAGAACCCAGATCTCCCAAGTCCTAGCCTGACAGTCTAACCACTATGGCACACTGGCCTACTGAAACCAGGGTGTCTAGACAGAGACATAGCTGAACCACCAGCCAAAGCTGGTAGAAGGCAGTCTGTGCCACTGAACCCACCTGAACCTCAGGTGACAAAGATACTTCAAGGAGGACCCCCAAGCTATAGACCTGTTCCTTCAGGGGGAGTGCAACTTCATACAGAACAGGTTGCACACCTGAAACCCCCCATCCACAGAATCTCTGCCTTGTCTGGATTGAGTTTCAGTTTTTTAGCCCTCATCTAGTCCACTGTCACAGGCAAGCACTGATTCAGCACATCCACAGCCTCACTTGCTGGGAATAAAAAGGGAGATAGATCTGCATGTCATCAGTTCAAAGCTCTGGATGATTCCACTCAACAGCTTCGTGTAGATGTTGAACAGCCTGGAAGACAAAGCCAACCTCTGGGGAACTCTATGCTGGCGAATCCAACAATACTGGATTCTGAAACCATGCATCCAAGCAGGGGTGAGAGATTCCAGGGTATCAATTGAGTCACACTTGCTCCCAACAAAGGTCATCATGCAGAGAGCCCAGAGCTGTTTCTGTGCCAGCACCTGGTCTGAATCTGAATGTAGGCCAATGCAGCTACATTTAATAGCCTCATCCACTATTAAATCAGGAATGGGGGAAGGTGTTAGTTTGGACCCATCTGATATTCAGCTGCAGCATCCAGAGGCCTGAGGGCAGGCTGCCAGAGCAACCACTAAATCTGTGGGCCTTAGGAGGGTTGGAACATTATGGGAGCACTCCTATGAAAGTCCCTGGGCAGGTTACTTGTCCTTTGTGACTTGTCATGCGCATCCATGGTGGCCACGTTCTCCATCTGCGCTCAGGCTGGCTCCTGCTTTGGTTCCTCCTTCTCAGCTCTGAGGTACATACCACGGAGCCCTGCAGCTCTGCTAGAGAGGGCAGTCAGGAATGATCGTGTCAGCCACCCAGGTCATCTCTTGTGTTCCAGGTATGGACCAAGGATTTGGTGGGACCACAAGTCACGTTAGTTGCTCATCTATCCATGGGCTCCAAAGGCTGCCCACCTCTGCTCTACAGCCAAGCAAAGCATCTTTTCAGAGATTTATCCTACGCTCGCTATAATGCAGCTTCTCCAAATCTTACTAACCTATGGAGAAAAGTATAAAAATGTACACTGTATATAATATCACTGAATACCTTGTGGAAATCCAGTGTAGAAATTGGGTGATGCACCATTTCCAGATTTCCTGGCAATACAATGAGTGTAGTTACTAGCACCACTTCCTCCTCCAAACTCCATAGGATAAGATACCTATTGCCCATGGGATTGAAGCGGCAATCTTATACCCGCTTGGCTGGGAGTAAGTGCCAATTCAGTGGGATTTACCTCTGAGGAAACATGTCTAGGATTGCCTCTGAGTCTCTTTCCCACCTATATTCCCCAGTCATTATCGAGTGGGATTTTTTAGGTACAGTGTCTTTATCATTTTCTACAAGAGAAAGCAAGCAGCTGTGTGCATCGCAACATGGCACCATGTCTATATCTAACAGAGGGATCTGCCTGGAGAGATCAGTCTGGTACAGACACACCACAATCCAGCCATCATAGTGTTCCAGATCTGCTAGAAGAATGCATATAGTATCTGTGTGTGTGTCTGTGTGTGTGTGTGTGTGTGTCTTTCTTCATGACATTCTTATGATAAATTTCCTCTGTTTCAGTGCCTTACCTAATGAGGAAAACAAACAAAACAAAGCTGCTCATCAGAATACCAGGGAAGTGAGTTATGCTCACAAAGATATTGTTTTGTTTCATATAAGGCATTCACATCAATCTGTTTTTTCATGGATATGATCTGGGACAAGAGAGATTGAAATGGGAGGAGCATTGGGAAGATGGGAACTTGGAAAATGAAGAAGGCAGTGGGAAAAAAGCAGAAGAGAAACAACAGTAATAAACATTTTATGAAGCAGAAAATGGCTTATAAAGAAGTCAACTTTTAAAGGCAATTTATATAATTCTGCCAAGTGCATATAAATGGGGAAATAGCTCTCTCTACAACCACTAAGCATTTCTTTAAATGGGCCAAATAGTTTCAGCAAATGCCTAAACAAGCTTACAAAAAATATCCAGTTTTTACTAAGCACCTTCCCCTTTCTTAGTTTTCAGTTGGGCTGAACAGGATAGAGAGTGGTCAGCATGGACAAAAAGGAAACCCTCTTTTTCTCAGGCTTCAAATTAAGCATTTGTTTCTTAATGCCTCCCTCTTGGCTGCCTAAAACACCTCCTTCTGTCTTCTGAGTGGAGAGGGGTTGATGCGTTTGCTGTAGAGACTTACAAACGCCAGTGATATCATTCCAAGGCAGTAAAAAAAAGTCAGAGTTTTCTTTCAGCTACTCAAATAACAATATCCCCCAAAGCAAGAAGAACATTGGAGTTATTTTTATGTACTCCTTTTAGCAATGAGGCTTTGGAGATTAACTTGCATTCTTAAGTAATTTATTTTTAAATGTACAAAATGCTTCTCAGCTTTTATCTAGTGTGTGAATTTGAACAAGGAAGTCTTGAAATCCTTTCTGAATGTGTACATGGGCCTCCATTCATAGGAACATGTAGTAAAGGTTTTAACAGGCCATTCACAATGGTGGCTAGAAATGTTCTTTCCGAGAGAGAGAGAGAGAGAGAGAGAGGGAGGGAGGGAGGGAGGGAGGGATTAGAAAAAGAATTTATTGAATTATAAAACAGCTTTAAGTTGGGAAGACCCAATATCTCCAATACTCTCTTGAAGGTTTCAGGAGCATCTATTGTGGAGGTACACATATCTGAACAAGAAATAAGGGATGTGCAGGATATGCTAAGTTTGGTCTTCATGAGAAGAAACCATGATGTGTTCTGTGGGTTCTGTGCACTAATGGCTTGCGTTGTCTCAGCCCAGGATCATGATTTCCACAATTCGAGTATTCAACAACCACAAAGTCCCCTGGAAAGAGCGACACCTGTAGGAGCCACTGCAGCTTTCCAGCCTCTATCTGCGAACCCATGAAGAAGAAGCAGGCATCATAGGAAGGGAGCGATGCAACTTGGGATGGAATTTTAGGCATGGTGGCTGATGGGATACATGCTAACAGGAGAAGGACTGAGCAAGGAGGATGGAAGCCATGCTAATGCAGAAACTTCTTATCTGTTGAGTAGATCATGCCATGGCAGAAAAACATGAGCGGTGGTGACCACAGAGGATTGCTTGTTGTGCTGTGTGAACTCAGTCACCAAGCAGATAGTATTAAGCTAGACAGACCAGTTGTCTGGCATGGGATGAGGCAACTTTCTATGTGCATCGGGTTTTGGCTGCTGAACATCTAAAAAAGGATGCTACAATGGAATTCAAAGGTTCGGGTGAGTTCTGGTTCCTGCTAGGCTATTCAGTTGGCAATCTGAGAACAACTGATTGGCAGTACTGTTGTGGGCTCCTTCAGTTTAGTGCATTTCCTTCCCCATCTCTAAGTCCCTTCTGCCACAAGTACAGACCAGCTTCAACAGCCCCTCTCCCACTGAAGACCTACTAGCTACAGCAGGCTCAAGCCCTCAGGGAATTTCCTTCAGTAGCCTGAAGCAGGAGAGTTCCCTACATCTTTGCAGGACGACTAATGCCTGTGATGCTTCCTCATGCGCAAACCAGATGCTGTAAGAAGAGGAATCCCAGATGCAGCTTATGCATTGGCAGGCACAGCCATGTTGACACAAGTCGAAACCTACAGCGGGGTGCAGTCCTATGGTGGAAAACATCGAGCCAGTGTGGTGCAGTGGTTAGAGCACTGGCCTGGGACTCAGGAGGTTTGGGTTCGAGTTCTGTCAACCCAGAAGCTCACTGCATCACTTTGGATCAGTCAGTGGTGCTCAGAATTGCTGAGAGCACAAGAGAGAGAGGAGAATCATTTAGATTGCCTTGGACCACTGGACCAACAAACCTGTAATACAGGGAAGTGGGCTCTGGCGTGAAGAATATATCAGAGGGGAAATGATATACAACACAGGCATTAGCTCCCACAGAAGACTTTTAGTAAGTTTAGTTGTAATAAGAAGCAAAGATCTGATGAGCAGGAATCTTTGATCTGTAGCTTCTGGCGGGAAGCCACCTAGAAGAGATTCGATGGCTCTTCAGCTCTGAGGTGCTTGCTCATTTGCAAGGGGCACATAAAGGAAAATTACAAACAAAAGAGCTACCTTCTGTAATTTTTATAGGTACATTTTGCACCTGTTTCTTATCTAAAAGAAATGGCAAATGGATGGCTGAAATCTGGAGAATAACACTGCAGTGCTCACTCCAGATCAAAAACATCCAATACACCAGCTGTCCGGGAACATCCAAGAGGAACGGGGGGAGTTACTGCTGCTCTGGCCCCTCTTAACCTTTCCCGGTTTCACAGTGGTTTGCAGCTACCAAATTGTTATTTAGACTCTGAATGCCTCCTGTGTGTAGCAACAGCCGTGTTTATGTATGAATAAAAATTAGCTTGCAGTACCAGAACTACAGGAATATACCTTCTAAAGTAAATAAGGAAAAAAGAATGAATGCCTGAACTGGCTGAAAGTTACACTTCTTCCAAGTGAGGAAATCTTCTGTTTGCAAAGGCTGAAATGTCCAAGGAAATACACAAGGTGGCAAACTTTAAAGCTAGGCTGTGTTCTTAGGGTGGAAAGAACTCTGCAGCCAACCTTTTAAGGTCCCTAATCTTGGTGCTTCTATGTGCCATTTGTCCTCTGACCCTCAAGGTGAGATGGAGCTAAAGTCTCATATGCTAAGTAGCCGGAGAAGGAACTGGTGGGCTGCAACAGCCACTCCCCTGCCCCCAAATCCACAACGGAGGCAAAGGAGAGAAACAAGGAGGACCTCTCTGACTGTGTGTGCTTCTGGAAACTTCTCCCCTCCCCTCATCGCTGTCTGCAGGCCAGCGTCAGTGAGTGAGTACCTTTGGACTCACTCCTCTGATGGGAAAACAAAAAGAAATCCTTCAGTAGTAGAAAGCCTGCCTGTCTGCTGACCTCTAAGGCTGGAAAGAGACTTTGCAGAAGATGTGCAGCTCTGGCCCCGCAGCTCCGGGGTGTGTTTTCTCCTCTGTTTGGGAATGTCTCAGAACCGGAAATGCAGGAGGTGAAGTCACCACAATGCAAGTTCGCTTGCTCCTCTCAAGTGCAGCCAATGAAATGAAGCAGGGATCGGAAAATCCAGATCCTATATTTTGCATTACTACATGTTATACAGAGGACGCACACAATTGCTGCTTTACTCCTTGTAATCTCCACCTAGAATGTGCACAGTGTTAAGGGAAGGGAAAAGCTGAAGGTTCCTGACTAGTTTTCTGCAGTAATATATGGCTTCATACCAGGGACTGAGCGCTTTTAGGTAACTCTTTTAAACTATCCTGACTTTATCAAACAAATACAAAATAAAATAAAACCTTGCCCTCTCATTACAGAAATGTTAAAAAGTGTAAATATGGGGAGAAGAGAACACAGATGTGCCAGTTAGAATTCAGGGCTCTGTATGTCCACAAGTAATGCCATGCACCCTTTTCTAAGCAGGCGACTGAAGGCAACTTCAAAGAATGCTGCTGTTGTGATCAGAAAGAGAAAATACTGGTTTGTGGTTAACATGGGGGGGGGGATGGGGAGACTCAAAGAAAAAAGAAGAAACTTTCCATGCAGGGATCATAGTTCTGACTGATTGCCCAGCCGATGATTGCGGGAAACAGCCTCCCAGTCGCTTTCACTCTAGCTCTTGTTTCGGTTTCCCCTGAACTTCCATAGCAACCCATCTGCAGTGAGTGACTCTAATGTTTAATGGTCCTGCCATTAGCACTAATGCATTCCAAACACTCAGCATCTGCTGTCGCGCATTCAGATGGAAACACAAAAATAACCACGTTCGGTGCAATCTGTCATAAATTCCAGCTTGAGGTTATAAAATGACATACTGGGAGAAGAAAAGAGAGAAATGGCCAAAATTAACAAGTCACTTGGTTAAAAAACAAAACAAAACAAAAGGAAGGAAGGAAGAAAAAGATGGGAAAGCAAATACACAATCAATGTATAGAAAAATATATATGGGGTAAAGGGACATCAGGAAAAGAACAGATTTGGTTAAATCTACCCAGACTTGTCCAAGGGGAGGGCAGGGGGGAGAAGCTGCTCTCCAAGGTTGCTATTTGCGGGGCATCCCAGTTAAACGTGAACACAAACTGGAACACAATGGTTTGGGAATAAAGCCTTGAAGCCTAGATAGTAGGCTTCTATCCACCTGGTAGCATCGGTGGATGCAAAATAAATACATAATCCTGACATGATTACCTCTTCTAAAATAGCTGAAGATCAAAGTACCATCTTAATATCAGTACAGGGCTTGAATGCAGAATTGAGTGATTATAAATGAACATTAGAATTAAGATGGCTTTCTGGGCTGGTAATAATAAATTTATATAACCTAGCAATAGAAAATGTATCTTTTATTTGCAGATGTGGGAAAGAGGACACACATAAGAAAGTGCTCTCTGTTCTTGGGAGGGTTTTGCTGAGGGTGGATGAAAACATACCTGCCTTAGCTATTATTCTCTAAGGATTACAGTACCCCTCCCACCCCCAAAACACATGCACACATTAAACTCCCCTTTATTCTTCCCCATTTGTTATTTTGATGTTTGCATTTGCACTGCAGACAACAAAGACAACAGAGATCATAATCATAGGAAGCAGGTAATAACAGTATCTTTTATAATCTGAAGAGGTTCTCCCCTTCAAATCATGCTCACAGTGGCTGTGGGAGAGACAGAGGATATGTTAACATTCAATTTGCATAAGAACCTAATGTTTAGTATATTATGGAAGGCTTCAATCTGTCATAAACAGAAAAGGGTACAATTGTGAGAACAGGGTAAGTTCTCTGCTTCTAATAAAATGTAGGACTGGGAAATATCTGAGCTTTACCACATTACTGCATCTGGTTTTGCTAGAGGTTTTACAGAGAAATAAGATCCTGTCCAATTTTAAAGACTGGTTAAAGGGCCTGTAAGCATATGCAAATTTTCTAATATGAAATATGTTTAAAGGTTTTCCTCTGTTGGGCACCCAAAGCTGAAGAATGCTCTTCCCAGAGAGGCCAGCCTGACATTGAATGTGTTGTGTAAGGTGAAAACCTCAGGGCTTGCAGGATCCAATCTCTTTGTGGATACCTGTACAACACCCTCCTATCCAAGTCCTGCTTTCCTGGCATTCCCTCAACTGTTCTTTCTCAGAATGTCAGCTTCCTCTTTGACACCAATTAAGAACTTCCTCCCAGTGTCCTGATGAGCACTATATATAATGTGGGTGATGGTTAGAAATATGTACTAAATACCTAGAAACGCTGTCCAATGAATCTCCTTCCTCCTTTTCTGCTTCATTTTAGTACTGGTTGGTAAAAATGCTGGGAGGAAAACAAACAGCTTGGGAGAGTGGAAGTGATAGGAATACCTGTAACAAAAGGTATTGCAACCCTGGAAGTTCAGCGTGAGGGCGCAAACTCCCTAAGCCACCCATTCCAAAGTCAAAGGCAATGGGAAGTAGCGTGTAGAAAGAGACCGAAATCCCTATATGTTACTTCAGAAGTGGGGAATCTGTGGACTTCTAGTTGTTTTTGGACTCTTTATCACCTCTGAATACCGGTCATCCTTCCTGGGGTTGATGGGGGTTGGGATCCAACAGGTTCCCTACCCCTACTTCCATTTATTGCCCTTTATATGCTTGACTGGCCTGTGAAACATTGAAAGAACAGGCGCTGCTCTGCTTTAGTTAAGATGCGACCTGACTCATGTTTTGATAGCAAAAAGGCCTACGTGGCATGGCTGGCTGGGACAGGCTGGCAACCGTAGCCCTCTCTCTTTCTAAACACACATAGGATTGCACCCTCAGTTATATCTGCAGAAGTTGCCTGTAGTATAAATGGAGGATTCCTGCTTCCCAAATTACACAAGTGGATTACAGTAAATCATGTAATAGCTGAGAGTCACTTGTAACAAGAACAAAAGAGAATCTTGTGGCTTCTTAAGGTCTACCCAACCAATTAATGCACATAAGCTTCTGTGGACTGTAGTCAGCTGGGCATTAGTCCATTATCACTAAATTTGTTAGTCTTTATTGTTTTGCGGGACTCTTCCTTGTTTTGTTACAACAGGCTAGCACGAGGACTCCCTTGAGAGTTCTAGCAGGGATTCCTGTTCCTGAATTTCACAGCTAATGCAGTGATCACTTTATTTGGTGGTGGGATGGTGGTGGGAAGGGAGACTAAGAATTGCCTTGCACTGCAGTCCTAAACACACGCACCAGGGAGCTCCATGGAATGCAGAGAAGCTTACAAGGCTGTGCAGGCTCCCGCTGTAACAACGTGAGGCTGCACCTTCTCTGGGTATCGGCAGCTGAGATTGTATAAAACTTAAGTATCTCATATCATGCATACATCTTAAATAAGAGATGTTCCTTTGTCTCACATAGACACCAGGATATGACTGCAAAACCTGCAACAGATGTTTGGATAAGCATTGCGCACAGCACAACCCTATGCAGAAGTAAGCCAATTGTCCTCAGTGGGCTCGCTCCCAGGTCTGTGAGGGCAGCACTGCAGCGCACATGTGCTCTCTTCCACAAGTCTGGCAGGATCATAATAATGGAACCACCAGCTCTTGCTTTGCTGAGCTGCAAAGAATTCCAGCTGTTCCGGCCGGGGGGCCGGGATCAGCGGATGGGGTGGGCCGTGAAGAGTGTCCCAGGTATGCAAGAGAGCAGCTCTGGGCTATCCTGATAAAGCAGCTCTGCATTCTGCAGGGAGGTGCCAGAGCATATCGGATTTGGGTGGCTTGTTCCTAATTACCTGCGTCCTGATTAACTGGCATGATTGGTACCATTAAAAATATTTTCCCGAGGATTTCTGAACAGTTTGCAGCATAAAATAAGCTAGTGGCCCACAGGCATGAAAAATCATTTTAAAGAAGATAATTAACCTTTTTATGCCCCTCGCAGGCACTGAATCAGATACGGTTGATGCTGGCAATGACCAAATACCCCTTTCCATCTGTGTGATGCTTAGTGGTCTGTGCGGAATGAGGCTGCGTGGCTGCCAGTGGAGCAAGGGCAGGTTTCGGGCCTGCTGGTCCGCGTGTTACACTTGCCTCTGCCTTTGTGCCTCATCCACGGAAGAGGCAAGCAGGATACAAGCCTGGCACGAGGGCAGTGTCTTTCCAGCTCGAGGCAGAGCAAAGTGTGCTTTCCTGCAGGCGATGCAGGCTGCAAGGGCCACCTGCAACAGTCA
Organism: Varanus komodoensis; assembly: GCF_004798865.1. Classification (NCBI taxonomy): domain Eukaryota; kingdom Metazoa; phylum Chordata; class Lepidosauria; order Squamata; family Varanidae; genus Varanus; species Varanus komodoensis. Next base: position 3,339,702 of record NW_025336346.1, read on the forward strand.
GACCCCAGGCAGCTCACTCAAGGGTAACAGCCAAGGGGTCCATGTGGGGCTGGGGCGGCATTCCCTGTCCCATACACACAGAAGTGCTGTGCTACAGAAACAAAGGCGACTCTACCTGCAGGGGGTCTCAGGTGACAAGCCAGGTGCTGAACTGAGAAAGGCATTTGCGCTATTGTCTGGGCAAGCCTTCCCCAACATGGTGCCCTCTGGAATCTGTGGAACTACAATTCCCACTGCCCTGCTGGATGGGGAGGATGGTCCAATACACTCTGGAAACCACCAGGGTGGGGAAGGTTGATCTATACCACCCCCTCAAGGGGGACTGTGCACAGACTGCCTTGTTTCTTTCTCAGTGGGGACTATGTAGAATTTGGGGTGGTCAATTCCCCCCATCCTTGTGGCAAAGCCCCCTAAGCTACAGGCAAGCACAGCAGGCACATCAAGCTTGGCAGCCAATTCCTGGCAAGTCTCTCAGAAAGTCATGCCTTTACACAGTATTTAAACACCGAGTGGGGGAGCGCAAGGGTCTCCTGGAGCAGAAGTGATGCTCTCCAGGGCAGAGAGGAGGGCCAACATGAGTGTAAAGATCTGAGAGCTGGGTCTGCCAAATATGAAAGGTTCCCCCTTGCTGGGTATGAGAGGGGCAGTTGTCCTTGGGGCGCACTCCTCGGTCATACCGGTCTGGAGTCAGAGGAACAGGAGGAGGAGGGCGAGGGGGCCTCAGCCTTGGCGATGGGAGAAGCGGAGGAGCTTATCTCAAGGCCACTCTCTCCAGGTGCCAAGGCAAGCCCTGCACAACTGTTGCGAAGGGCAGGGAGAGGAGCTCTCAGAGCCAGATGAAACTGGTACGGCTCCTGACCCCATGATGTGGCATCAAGATAGGAGAGCTAGTCACTAGGGGGCTGGCATACTGGGAAAGGCAAGCTTGCTTTCAGAAGGGCCCTCCTGGAAGGATGGAGCTCAGACATACTCAAAAGGGTTTCCAGAAGTAGTTGCTTGACTGGGGTCAACAAACTGCTTTGTGCATGCTCGGAGATGCATTCTCTGGTGAGTTAGTTTATTGGATGTACTGTGGTGAATAAAGAACTTTTGCAAGGAATGGTCTGTTGCCTTTAATGTGCAAATGGGAGACACCCCAGCTCACAACACCCTCTCTCTTCACAAGTCTCTCATGTGATGTTTTCTTGGATTCTAGGTTTAGAGAGGGCACATCTGGGGACTCATGGGCACATCTGGTATTTTGAGAAACTGCCCTGGATGCAAGCACAAAACGGCTGCCATGAAACACTTTACAGGGACTGGGCCTGCTTCTCCCAAACTACAGCAGTCCACGGTCTGCATCTCAGACTCTGAAACTGGACTGGAAGAAAAGGTGGGGTTCGACTGCTTAGCTGAAATAGCAAGGCCAAGCCACTGGTGAGAACCTGACCATCTCCAGTTCAGGAGGAGATGCTGCAGAACAGGGATGGTCAGAGGGGGTCGGGTGTACTTTAATCAGTCCAGTTGTTCGATACCAGAGCTAGCCAGTCTGCTATTCCCAGCATCTGGCCCAGAAGCAGTGGGAGCCTCCCTGAGCGCAGAACCTTGCAGAGCCACAGTCCTGGGTAGCTCAACTGTACAGCAGCATCCTGAACTATCCCGCCCTCTCTTTGGGAGACACGGCTACAGGGGGACAAATCGAGAAGGTGGCCTGAGCTAGCAAGGCGAGAGATACCAAAGCAAAAGTGTGGATGAAAATGATAACATCCACAAAGCATTGGGGAGGAAGAAGACAAGAATAATGACCTGAGAAAGGGAAACAGCAGGAAGCATGTGTTTTCCAAGCACAGCGCTATGAACAACATTGATTTTGAGCTGAGGCCATCACAGCTCTTCCTTGTTGGGAAACAGCTTTAAGAAAAGAGACATAAAATCAAAGGTTTTTTCCTCCACTAGCAAGAAAGCAGCTGTTACCTGCCCAGGGGAGAATGCTTGTACCCAAAGAAGGAAGGGTGGCTCCTGGTGGATGCATCTTCCAAAGCACCTCATCACTTAGAAACCACCTCATTAACAGAATGTGCCCTGTTATCATACATTTTGCATGGTTTGCAAATGGTTCCATGGCTTGCGGAGACACTCTTATAAACTAAAGCTGGTGGGTGGCTCTAGCCAAGTGCTTTATTTTGAAGGGTGTCCTGCATTCAAAATAAAAAATAAAAGAGGATGCTGGCACGGCCGGGCATGTCCTGGGGGGCTAGAGGGTGGGGGACAGTGGGGGCATTTTACATCTGCTGTGTGTGTCGCCTTTTTAATGTGCTGACTGCGTGAGGATATTTGCCTTGGTGTGGCATGTTTCCCTGGGTTTGGTTGTGTGCACATGTGTCTTTTCTTTCCTCTCTGTCTGTGTATGGAGGGTGTCTTTTGCCTGGGTTTGGGGTTTTTGTTGGGGTGGGGTGGGGCATGGTGTATATTTTGTTTGGGGCTTTTTGTGGGTGCAATGTACGTTTTTTTACTTGGTATGTTTGTGTGGATCTTCCAGTTGCTTTCTGTGAAATGGATATTTAGTTGTGCTTTGTGGAAGCAAAAATAGAGTTAGTAGTTGGAGTCAGACCTCACGTCTCCCTTGTACCAAAGAAGATTCACCAAACAAGAGACTGGTTCCTTTTCTCCCTATGCTCTGTGAAGAACCCATGTTGATCCATTTTAAGATATCCAGCATCCCCATTGTTCAACTGGGAAATGGAGACTTGCAGCACTCTGGTTGCACACACACATTAGAACCAAGACCAATACTCTGAGTATCTGGTCCTGTGGATTTAAAAGCAGAGCAGCTGGAGAAGTTAGGGCTAGGAGAAAGTTTAAGCCCAGCCTTTCTTTCAGCACAGTCAGTGGGGTACGCGGAGTGGAGAACCACCTTCCCAGGCCATGAATATTAGCCCATGGCAGGGATCATGGAAAAGGTCCTTGGACCAGCTAGTACATTCCTGTACTCAGAAAACAAATAACTTCCTGCACATGAATGTCCTCCAACTTCCTCTTCTACCACCAAAGGTGGAGTTGGCAAGGGCACTGCAACCAGCTTTATTTGGGCTGAACCCAATAAAAAGTACTCTAATCAGATCCTCCACCAATTCCCAGATGGAAACAGAGGTACTCGAGTCCTCCTCACAGCTAGAACACCCTGGCCCACTGCCACATATTGGAGGCAGCTCTTTTCCCCTGCTGAACATACTCTTTGCTTCCTCTGCAGCCATATGTCCTGCACTACCTTCTGAAACAGCTGTGATAGTAAACTGCGTGCAAGAGTGCACCGAAAGGTTCAGTAACTTAGACGCGCTCAGCCAAACGCTGGATTCTCACAATGGCTCTCTGGCTGCTGTTTGGCAGAACAGGACCCCAATCCATCCAGCAATCATTCTCTTCTGAGAGGCAGTTATTTTGGGGGCAGGGGAGGTGGAGGTAGGGAAAGACAGGAAAGCTTGTACGTGCCACTGCACATGTGCGAACACAGGCAATTAAAGAAGCCACCCCTAAATTCTCTCCAGAAGTCTAGTCAGGAACAAAACAGGGACAATGGTTTACCGGGGGAGGCGGCAAAAAGCAGAATCCGTCTGTCCCTGAGATGCTGCTGCTCACACAAAGGACCTACGTCTCAGCAGGCAACCATTTTCATGAGGTTGGGAGGCTGGCAGAAACCAGAGCACTGAGAGAAAGTGAGGATGGGTAAAGACACTTGGAGCGAAGCCATCTATGATTCTGAGTGACTGGAGGATACAGGAGACGAGTGACAGGAGTGAGTATCTCTCTCCCTGCCTCCCTCCATCCACAACCTTCTACAACCAGCTAAAAAAGATGTCACTTCATATTGTAGCACCGGGCTGTGCAGAATCTATGCAAGAGTAGCATAGAGGGCCTTTCAATATTGGCTGCAAGACTATGAAGTGATTTCCCCTGCCCAGGCTGAGTCCAAGCATTTTAAAGAACACTCTAAAATACTTCTCTCAGTGGCCTTCAGTGGCTGCGGCTGTTCTTAGCTTGCACGCATGGTATTGTTCTCTGTTGCAATTAAAGATTTTGTGGTCACTTGAAAACCCTGAAATTCAAAGAGCTAAGCTGGATAGCATATTCTGTAGCAAGGACAAACGCAGCTCAGCGCCTGGGCATGATCAGCGATGATCATGATGAAATACCTGCTTATTGACCAGCCGGGCCTAAAGGCATCTGCAGCCGTGCTCCATGGGCTGGCCTGCAAGGAGCCTGGCCTGCAGTGACTCAGGCTGGGACGTATTTCGGAGCCATCACCCAAATGTCGCCTTCCGGTCCGGGAGGAAATTCTCCTTCAGTGTGCTTATCTGTAATTCTGCAGCATCAGCATCATCTTCGGTTAATAAGGACAGGCAGTTCCTAGGACATTCAGCGCGCCGAGCAAGGGGACCACAGGATGTGCTAACAGCGGAGAGCAGCTGCAGCGGCAGCAACTGCAGTAAGAGGATTTTAAAATCATTGAGACTTCTTTTTCTGTCTTTTTTTGAAGCTGTAATGCCAGGATAAGGTGTATGTATGCTGGGATGGGGGAGAGAGAAGACTCAGGAACAGGGGGTGGGAATTAGAGGAGAGATGCCAGAACATTCCTCTTTCCTGCCCTTCCTTGGTTGCCTTTTTATTTCATTTATGCTGCTCAGACTTGTAGCAAGACCGAGAGGTGCATTGCATGCACCTCGGCTTATCCCATGCTTAATTGGCTGGCGATCGGCTTGGGCTCAACAGACACAGTGATTTCCAAAGGGGCTGAATCACTGCTTGTCTGGAAGTGCTGCAAAAGGAGGACAAATGATGCAGGAGGAGGAGAATCCCCAAAGTGAGAATGGGCAGAGAAGCCTCCAGGACACACACACAGAAATACCCTCTTACCTGCCCCTTCCTATCCTGCCCTCGCATGCCACTTGATGCCCTGTAGGCAAATGGAGGTCAAAGCTGGGGGAGACGCCAAGGGCTGAATCCAGAGTTGCTGACCAGCTTTCCCAAGATAGGGTGGGAAGACGGCTAACCATTCTCAGCACTCCAGACAAAGGCAGGTCAGGTGCGAGGTGCCCTGGCTGCTCCCAATCATCAAAGGCAAGCAGGTTCTCTTAGTTCCTTTTGCCGTGCTTCATGATGATCAAAGTCAGGCAGCTTCCCCTTGGAGCCACAGTACCACCCGCAGCCATTTCCTGAACTTCCTAAAAGTCTGAGAAGGAAAAAGTTGAGAAACAGTATTTTCGAAAAGGAGATGGGACTGGATGTGGTGCAAGAAGGATGAGCTAGCCATGCATATCAGAGGTGATGACGGAGAGCCGGAGTGGAGTCTTTAAGCTCTTCTTTATACTGGGGGTTCTGAATGTCTGAGATAACCAAGATGAAATATGATTTGCTAATGTTTGCATGATGGCACAACGGCCCGTGGGTCGCACACAACAGGCAAGGAAACATCAGTGGCTTAAAGGGAAAAGAAAGTCACACACAGAGGCCTTTGCGTTGTTTGGGGAGGTCAGTGCTTTTGGCTGTCACTGGCCCAGGAGGAGGGTTAGGTAGCTGCTGACCGCAGATAACAACAGTCAGCAGGGTGTCCCCCACCGAGGCTGTTTTGTTTATTTGCTCCCACAGCAGTTCTGCACCGCCCCCCCCCACTCTCGCAGAAGTATCTGAAGCACATTGATTAGATTTGGCTGTGCCCTGGCAAAGGGGGGAAATGGAGTGCATTTAAAGCATTCCTTTACGAGGTGCCTAAACTAGGTTCATAGCAAGTGAACATGTTGCTGTGCTAGAAGACTTGCAGATCTGTGTGAAAACCCTAGGAGCATCTAGTCTGACCTGCATAATGCCAAGAAATTCAGAAAGTGACTCTGGAATCAATCCAATCACTCACGAGTTGAGCTACATTTTATAACAGTCAGCCCCGATTAGCTGATCGATCTCCTTTACTGGGCAGGCTGCTGCAATTGTTAATCATCTCCATGGTTAATAACTTCATATCATAACATCAAATCGGTCAAGATTCAAGTTCCACACTCGGGATCTAGCCCTTCTCATTTATCAACAGCCGTGCACAATCCTGGCCTCTGGGAGAGCTAAAAAGGAGAAACGTCTGTTGTAGTTGCTAAAATGTATGCGCAACTGGGGCCTGAATCAATTTATCATTTGGGGACCACCCAGAGAGCTTAGCAAAAGAGCACAGCTCAGTGGCATGGGGTCCCGGGCTCAATCCGTGGCATCTCCAGAAGGGCTGGAGAAGACCATTCCTGAAACCCCAGAGTGATCCTTCCAGTCCATGTGGTCCATTTTGGACTGGGCGGACCGAGGGGCTGACACAGTAGAAAGCAGATTCCTCTGCTGCTATGTCTGTTGTAGCTTCAAGGGAAGGTAGTTAAACGGAGTTTCACCAAGCCAGTTGCCCACTCAGATGAACTGCCTGGCTTGCCCTGTGGCCGCGAGTCATCAGTGGCCACCATTCCATGCTGTTAGACCCAGTGCACAGGGTTTTGTGTGCAGCAGGAAGACAGTAAATAGCAGTGTGGTCTGCGCTGGATCTGGAATGGTGCTGGCAATGGAATCTCTTCCACCAAAATACCCTCTGGTTTGTTTGGCCTTTTTGGGGGGTGGGGCACAACAGAAGTTCATGAGATCCCCTCCTGCTTCATGCCACATTGGTGAGGCAAAAGAGGAAAGAGCAAACCAGCTTGAGTATTGTCAGTCTCTCCCATTTGTCCAGTTCCGCCACCCCAGTTGGTAGCAAACTGATTGCTTGAGAAGTTTAGCAAGACTAGAAGTTGTGGCTTCACATGGCACACATGGTAGGCTCTGTAAAAGCTTGCCTCAGATCTCGGAAGCTTTTGGACCTCTGTTTTTCCTAGGTGTTATGATCATTATTTACAATCACAACTTCTTCCTGCTAGATCAGTGTCACCCTCCTCCAACCTGGTGCCTTCCTTATGTGTTGGACTACACCTCCAATCATCCCCATCCAGAAGAGCCAATGATTGCTCTGCTGGGGATGATGGTTGTATGAATATTTCCACAGGACACCGGTTTGGGGAAGGCTTCTTTAAGTAGCACCCAGAAAATCCACAGGTGGGAACAGCAATGGCAGTCCACTCAAATGGAAACGTGTCCCATGCTAATGTGGAGCATACTCTGGTTCTTGCATGCAAAACACCCAAGGCAAAAGCAGGCCAGCATCCCGTCTGTCTGGAGGGAGGGCAGGAGGGTGCAGGTGGGCCTGAGACCCCACTGCTCTGTTGTCACTGAGACCAGGCTTCTAGGCTGGGACCATTCCAAGCACCAGGTTGCAGAGCTGAACAGCCCTGTGGGACGGGTCAAGGTGGAATCTGCAGACCTCCAGGCTATGGGGCTGATCTGTCTTCTCTTGGAACAATAACTTCTGCTGCTCGCTTCATGTCGGCTGACAGCCCTGCTGTTTGCAAATGCAGAAAAGCACCGTGGCTGCCCTCTGGCTCATGCTCTGGTGATGTTAATAATATCTTGATGGGAGCTGAGCTACTCCTGTGGGAATCAGGACGCAGAGCCAGCGAGTTGTCAGTGAGGCAACCTTGGAGCTCAGAGACGTTGCCTGCCTTCCAAGGAGAAAATGGGCATCTGTGGGCTTTTTCCAGCACACTGAAACAACCCAATGCACACGCTTTGGGCTTTTGGTTTAAGGAAATGGAGGCTGGAGATAGGAAAGCTTAACCCAAGTGGAAGGGATTGTCCTCTATTCTTGCTATGGGCAGTGGAAGCTCAAGGCCATCTTTGCTCCTAATATATCCTTAGTCAGTCAATGGATGCTTGGGGTATGTGTACTGCTATTGAACTACATGCAAGAGAGAGAAAAAGAAAATGTGGTATCCATACTGGGTAGTGAAACACGCCACATTTTTATAGCCTTAAATGAACGCTACATATTTTCTGAAGTTCACCCACTTGTCTGTAAACCCAAGGTTTTTAAAATTATTATTATTATATCAATTGATGTACAATGCTACAGAAAGTGAACATGTAGTTAACAATGAGCTTGGACTTGGAGAGATATGAAGCCTGGGTTTTCAAAGCACTAAATGGAGACATGATAAAATATGTGAAGTTACCAAAATTACTGAGAATGGCAGCCAGAAATCCTGACTTGCCCTGCTTCATAATACAAGAACAAGGGTATAGCTAGCGGTGTAATTAAACTAAACACATTCCAAAATGCTGCAAGAAAGGGGTTTTTCCCCTCACGAAGGCTGTGGCAATGCGATTAAGGTACAGAATTCAGCGGGGGTCACGGAACATTCTGATGCAGGGTCACTGGGGTTAACCAGAATTAAATAAATTAAGCCCACTCAGTTTTGAACAGTGGATCTGCATTTGTTACTCCTGGGCTGTAACAAATCCTCAATCACGAGGAATAGAATGATGGACCTCAATGAAAAAGTTAATTTCACACCTGCTCTTCGTAGAAATCTTATCCCTTCTCTGGTTGAGTGGGCAGAATCATACCTTGTAAGTATTCCTCATTGTCAAGCATGGCTCCCCTTTTAAAAGCTATCTTCACAGATGCCATTTAGAACTGCAGGGGAAGCGGTGAGGGCTGGGATAGGGTGCCAGTAAGAAGCCCAGTATTTCAAATCTGAAGGCCAGATTGTTTTAGCACATTCCTTACAATTGCTTTTTGTATTTTGACCCTTCATATAAACAGCAAAATTACCCAACATAGGAAAAGCACTTCTGGGGCAAGGAGAGGTGCTTGTGCATTGGCCATGTGGGCAAAGCTTTGCAGAAATGCAGGCATATGAGGCAAAAGGCAGAGAGGTCCAGTGCAGGGGAGAGCAAACACTGCCTATCAACACACTGGTGCTGCGAAGGCAACTCAGTTTATGCTGGGAAGGGGTGCAGGAGGGGACGAGTCATCGTGTGACACTGGTGCAACCATCGCCCCATGAATGCTCCTAATACCCATGGCAGAATTACTGCAGGGAGCAATCTGGGCCCTGTGAAAAGTGCCCCTGCTCTGTAAGGGAAGCCGGTCCTTTGGGGAAGGCCTCTGGATCCTGTGCAGCCTTGTGCTTCTCCCCATTCCCACAGCCCCTTCCCAAAGCCCCTCTCCTTCCCCGCTATATGTTTATATTTTTTAATTTAATATTATATTTATTTTTTTATTTTATTGTTGTAAGCCGCCCCGAGGCTTCGGCGAATGGGGCGGCATAAAAATGTTTTAATAAATAAAATAAAATAAACAAAAGCTTCAGATTTATTTACTATGACTGCCTAATTAAGGCCATGTGTGTGGGAGGGATGAAGGTGCCCCCCCCCCCACAGCATTCCTGGAAGGAATGACCGCTGGGGCTCCTCGGTTCCATTCCTCCCTCACCTTTCCCCCACCCTCCCTGTTTCTCCGCCTTGCTTCCCACTCTTCCCTAGCAGAAATTTCCACAGTGCCACCCGAGGCCAGGGTAGGCTGCACCTCGCCATTCGGCGTGCGTCTCACCTCTTTGTCTTTCTCACAAATGAGACTCTGGCTGAGTCTCGGGTCTCGAACTCACTCAGGTGTAAAGCTACTGCAAGAGTGCTCAGAGCGCCTGCCCTTTGATCCCTGAAAGAAGTGGCAGGAATGTCAAGCTGCCTGGATAAAAAGGCACGTGCCTCCCTGAAGAAGGCAGAGTGGCAGGCAGTGGGATGCGCCCGGCGCCATGGCAGAGCAGCCACGGGCTGGTGGCTGGGAGGCAGAATTTCCAGCCCTTCGGGATTTTTTAGAGCAACCTTCAGTCACTGCTCCCTCCAGCTCTCCCTTTGCTCTAAGCAAGCATAACAAAAGAGAGTCTTTCGGAGGCAATGAAGTGAAAAATGCATGCTTTCAGCTATAAATCCATCTTCTGCCAGCCAGATCAGGGCATTGATTCTGTTGATGAGGGTGTCCCTCAATATTACCTCGTGCTCACCGGGTGACCTTGGACGAGTCACTGCCTCCAAGACTACCCTACCTCTCCTGGTTGTTGTGAGGGAAAATGGAGGAGAGAAGCTTGTACACAACCATTAACTCCTTGAGTACAGAGAGACTCTAGGTGTAACAAAGGGAAAGAAAACTGATAATGTCGAAAGTGCCTCACAGTATGGCATAAACAGGTTAAAACAAGCCTCCTTAACATATAGAATGATCAGCTGTGCTCTGAATGGGGCTTTTACTGGGTGTGCTCAGTAAATGAGCTGTACCTATGCAGAGCTGCTTGGGAGCAAATGGCACTGAACACAGAGAGACTTCGTTCAAGACGAATTTGATTGTAACTTGATGGCGCTATCACTTGTGAGACCTGCAAGTGCTCCAAAATGTCCTGTCCACAGAATCACAGAACAGTGGGGTTGGAATGGCCACTGGAAGGACATCAATTTACACCATCCCACTCAGATAACTGTCCGGTTTTCTTTTGAATTTCTTGGGTGGGAGGGCCCACCACCTCTCTAGGCAACTGGCTCCACTGTCATTCCATGATAGCCCTGTTCAGCTATTCCAAGTTGAAGGCTGCAGCTTCCTTTGTGGAATCTATCCATCTCCCATCTGGTCTTCTGTCTTCGGCTTTCCCTAACATGATTGCCTTCTCCAGTGAGTCTTGCCTTCGAATGATGTGCCCAAGGTATGAGCGCCTCAGTTTTGCCATTTTTGCTTCTAGGGAAAGCTCTGGCTTGATTTGATTAAGACCCGGGGAACCTCCCAATGTCAACTAAGGTGAGGGTGCAGCTAGCAGAACTAGGGCCTTTGCAGTGATGGTGCCCTATCTGTGCAATGCCTTCTTCAGAGAGGTTCACCCCATGCCCATACTGCACTCTTTTCAGCACCAAGTGACAATTCCTTTCTTCTCCAAAGCTTTTTAGTTTTTTTGGTTCTAAAAACGTATTAGAGTATTTTATGTCTTTGCACTGCTGTTGGTTTTACTTTGGCTTTATTCTGTGACTGTTTTAATTTGATTTAGATTTTATAGTACATTTTAATATGTTTATATTATGCTGCTCCTTGAGAGAGGGAGAGGTGCCAGCCACTTTAAAAGAGACAGTAATTAGGTCACTCCTGAAAAAGCCTAACCCGGACCTGGAAAATGTTAACAACTATAGGCAAGTTGCCAGTATCGCCTTCGTGGGCCTGAGTCGGTTGCTGGCTAACGCTAAACTCTCTTGAATGAAACTGATTATCTAGATCCATTTCAATCAGGCTCCAAGCCTGATTTTGGAATGGAAGCTTCCTTGGTTGCTCTGAGGAATAATCACTCCCAAGAGAGGGAGGGGGACAGTGTGGCTTTGCTGATTGTATTGGACCTGTCAACAGTTTTTGATACCATCAACCATGTTTTATTTCCTGGCTAAGTGACCCAGGCTGATGCTGCAGGAACTGTTGCAGTAGATACATTCTTATATGGATAGCTAATTCCAGAAGGTGGTATTGGGGGTTATTGCTCTCTCCCTGTCAGAGATGTATGAGGAATTCAGTGCAGTTCATTTTTGATCAGGGTTTATACTCAGTTTGTGTCTTCTGGACTGAACACAACACAGACTCAAATGCAACCAGTGGTTCAATCCGTACATTTGAAACCTTGCAGTGCGATCCACAGACCCACAGAAATGCATTTAATGGCATGTATACCTTTGAAGAATGCATGTCTAAAATGTGCAAATTTTAAAAATGTACATGGACACTTTTTACTCAACAGGAGAAGAATGCATACAATTCAAAGAAAAGCACAATTTATGAATATATTTGGAAAAAATAAGCATAAATATTTGCACAGATTTTCATGCAAAGACAAAAATCAATTAAATTCCAAAGCAATCTGATATGGACTTGAGTCAGAACAAGCTTTGAGATGAAATTTGGAGAACTTTGGTAAACTTGATTTTTGTTAATTTGCAGATCCCTCATCCTTAGGTAGGAATGCCCTGGTGGACCACAGAGCCCTGTTCTTTCTCCCATGCTGTACATAAAACTTCTGGCAGAGGATCTCCAGAGGTGTGGATGACACCAGCTTTGTTTTGCTTTCCATCGAATTCCAATGGGACATTGGCTCTTCTGGCTCAGTGCCTGGGCATGGCAGTAGCATGGATAGGGGCCAGCAAACTGAGATTAATCTGGACAATGTAAGGTCCTTTTGTGGCTGGTTCCTCTGCCTGGATGAGTGATAGTCAACCTCTCCAGGAGGTGGCTGTACTCCCCCCCAAAAGACTCAGGCGCATCGTTTGGCGATGCTCTTGGGACCAGCATTGTCAGTTGAGGCTCAGGTGGACACAGTGGCACAGAGCATCCTTTACAAGCATAGGCTGATAGGCCAACTACGTTCTTCTTTGGACAGGGAGATCCTAGCTCTGGGAACCCTCCTTCCGGACCACTGCCTGGGGCTGTGTTTGAAAGTGGCCGAGAATCCTCAGCTGGTTCAAGTTAGGACAGCACAATTGCTAACACAGACCGGCAGTTTGGTGATCCTGCACCAGTGCCTTGCGATTTGTATGGGCTGCCAGTTCATTTCTGGGCACAGTTCAAAGTGTGGGCCTAAAGTCCTCCACAGCTGGGGGCCAGGTCACCTGCAGGAGTGTATCCAGCCCTGTATACCTGCCCAGGCGCTAAGATTGTCTTCAGTGGTCCTCCCTGGGAGCCCCTGCATTATGAGATGAGGCGGCATGTGCTGAGGAGGGGCAGACCCCAGCGAGAGCACCCCAGTGGCACAGCCCCCCTCTGGAGAGACCTCATCAGCAGTCAGCAAAGACCTTTCTGCCTTCCAGGTATTTGAGTCCTCCAGCTCCAGCAAGTTCGGTGGGTGCATTTGTAGATCTTGGCTGTGCTGCTGGCTTTGATGCCGCTTCTCACTCTAGTTTTCCTCGTACATTTTCAACTTAAAGGTTTCCCTATTACGTTTTACTATGCTGTTATGTTTTAGGGTTTTAAGTTTTATTCCGTGAACCACCCAGAGAGTTTCAGCTAGAAAAGTAATGAATGAATGAATGAACAACTGTTATATTTATGTGTTTTTGTTTTTGTTTCTGTTCTAATCTTTACTTTGTGAATCGCCCAGAGAGCTTTAATGATTGAGCTGTACAGAAATAGAGTACATAAATAAAATTGGGAGCTTAAGCAGGGACAAAAAGAATCCACTTGCATCAGGAGGATTTTCTTCTTGCTGCCCCCCTCCCATTTGTCAGGATGAGTAGTTTGGCTACTTTGCGTTTCGTTGGGGAATTTATTTGCACTAATGCTGCCTCTGAAAGGAATAGAATCTTTCTTTCCCTTTGTCTTGCTGTTATAATTTGAATTCATTTTCAAGCAGAATACCACAATTCCTTGCTGAGCTATAGTACTGCCATAATTACAAAGTCAAATGCAATCATTAAAAACGCAACGTTTACTTGACACCATCTTAGATTGCTTTTCCTCCCCCCACTCCTGAACCTGCTCCGATTGGAATGAGTTGCATCAAATAATTTACAAGTGTGAATGCCAAGGGAAAAGCCTGGCTTCCATTGTCGTCTTGCACACAAGAATCACCTCCCAGCCGCTACAAACTGAGCAGAGCCCTGCAATGGGACTACCTCTGCCCACACGAGGCCTCTTGGGCGACTAAGATGGCGCGGTGGCAAGCCTGTTGGGGAACTCTCCGCAGGAACACGAAAGCAATGTTTTTAACCATCAGCTTGACCTTCACCTTCTGTCTTCTGACTAGCCTTATTACCCGCACACGTAGACAAAGGCAATACTAAAAATGAGCTCAAAATGACTTCATTCACTTTCATTATGGCTGGCAGGTGCCGAGGGACCAACAGACAAGAAGCAGGGCATCCGTGTATGAACTTGAGAAGACGGAGCTGGCTTTGAAAATCAAGGAGCTACAAAGGGAAGGGAGCAGAAGCACAGAGGAAGTAGAGAAAGAAAGGAGAGAGGGAGTGAACACAAAATGGCTGTGTGGAGAGACTGGGGAGACTGGGAAACACAGGGAGACTAACTTATTTTAAGGACACAAATGTGTTCCAGGGACCTTTTCTCTGATACTGCAAAACATTCATTTGATACACTTAGGGAATCGTTCAGGAACTGTTCACTTACCATGTTTTTAAAGGACATGGGCTCATTTATAAGGTATGTGCAAAAGTAAGAATTACCATGAATCTATCTGTCACTAAGAGAGCAGCTTGCAGTCCCTGCATGGAAGGCTGTGGATCTCCCCCTAGGAGAACGCGTTTCAACTTCAGAGCTGCTTCTGGAAAGTTCAGACTTTGCATTAACCCTTTGTCTGCACAGACAGAGCAGCTCTCACATGACTCATGCTGACTACGTGTTCTATTTATTTATTTTATTTATTAAAACATTTTTATGCCGCCCCATTCGCCGAAGCCTCGGGGCGGCTTACAACATAGATAAAACAATAAGTTAAAATATCCATATAAAATAATCTTAATTAAAACACACATAATAAAATAAGCCGCCCTGGCCAGATAAAATTCAATTGTATGTAAGCATGGATTTGTTGCAACAAGCAAGAAGTGCATTTCTGAGACGACATTTTGGCAGGTACATGGAGGCCACAGAAAAGAGATTTGGAGACTTACCCTGATATTGTCTTGCCAACGATGGGCTTTCTGGAACTTTTCTGCTGCATCAGCCAGCCTCTGAAAGCAAAAGAGGAGAGAGAGGGTGAGTCCATAATATTGTACGGATTGCCATCCTGAATGGGGGTTGCATTTAGCTGTCTGCTCCATCATGTGCAGAACACACTACATCATTTCTGCAGCTCATGAAGTTGCAGAGCATTTTTAGCATGTAATTTTGCTATGAAAAATGATTAAAGGTTGATAGGTTCCAATGATTATCTTCTATATGCAAATCTGATTTAATTTAATTAAATGCATGGTTAAACCAGTGGAAAAACACGTGTGTTGTTGCTTTATGGGCTCTGTTTACTCCTCTTCACAAGAATGTTTGGCTTCTATTGGCCTATGTGGGTCAAAGTCAATAGAAGGCAGAACCTGATTCTTGGTCCTAACACTGGCCCACAAATGTCAGTCCAGATCCCCCAGAAGTCCAGCATCATTCCATTCTGTGGGAGAAGATTGTGTACTTGTTAAGTCAAGATGGAATTTGTGCCCTTTTTCTGCAATTTCTGCACTCTGAGTTCTTAACAAGAGGTACAAGTGCCTTTGACAATAGTAATTGTACACAGCATTACTTACTCGGGTGGAGAAACAGCATGCGAGCTGCACCCATCACTAATGTCTCCATGTTGAGCATGATCATTCAACACGTACATGTGTGGGCTCCCCCTCTTTAGACCTTTTCGCTGAACAAGCAGACCCTGCGGGGATGGGTTGTGGGGGAGATGGCCAGGGTGGTGCCTGTCAGCAAGGCCCTGTACTCTGCTCACACATTTTTCCTAACAAGCAAGTTAAGAGATACTTGAATAGGGCTAGTAGAAGTCCCAGAAGTGTGCTTGGGCTGGGAATCCTCTGCAGGAGCAGAAAACAAACTTTACCAGAGGCTCATTCTTTCCAAGACACTTTGGATCTGAGCTTAACCCTTTTTGGCTCTTGCCTCTTGGCAGAGCAGCAGAGGCACAGGCTGGGAGAGAGTGCTGAGTGGCCAGGGGACTGGTGAAGGCAAGGTAGGAGCTGGGCAGAGGAGCAGGGGGTCAGAAGCCGCAGAGAGGAAGGGAGGTGGGGCCAGAGAGGCCAGAGGGGCCAGGAGGAAGCAGACGGGTGGGGCCCCCGGCCTGAGGGGCTGATAAGGCATCCTCCCTTAGCTGTGGCCCAGGCTGCCCGGGGACGCCCTTCCCTGGGGGGCTGAGGGTTTTGTTTTTAGTTTTACTGCTTTGTTTTTCTTTCTTTCTTTGTTTTTGTTTTTTGTTTTTTTGGTGCTGTGCTGTGCTGTGCTGTGCTTTGCTTTGTTTTTCCTCCAATTTAAATTTTATTTTATCCTTGCATGTGTGTGTGTGTGGGTTTTTGTCTGGGAGAACTGGGCAAGTGAGGGGAACTGCAGGACAGACAAGGCAGGGGGCCAAGGTAGGGTCTCTGAAGGGTTCCTAATGGCAGACCAGGAGATGGCCTTGGCGGGAGTCATGGGTGTTGCTGTCCACTGCGACAGCTGCGGCATGTTCGCCCTTCTCCCCCAGGAGAGGCAGGGATACACCTGCCCTCGGTGCAAGCTGGTGGTCCTGCTAAAGGACGAGGTGAGGTGCCTGAGGGCCAAGAGAGCGCTCCAGGCCCCCCGGGAGCAGCCCCCGTCTGGACAGAGGGTTGAGGGAGGGGCCACCGGAGGAGCAGCCGGGGAGACAAGGAGGCATGTCACCCACAGGAGGAGGCGGCCAGCATGGCCTCCTCCTTCTCCTGGCACCAATCTGGAGCTGGGAAACAGGTTCTCTCCGCTTGGGGAGGCTGGGGCTGATGAGGCCTCAGGGGACCAGCAAGACCCCCAGCCTGGGACCACAGGTGGCAAGGGGGCCACTGCAGGAGAGGCGAGGGCCAGGGCACGGCTGCCCACCACCACCGGGAAGACATGGCAGCAGGTGATAGTCATTGGGGACTCTCTGCTGAGGGGCATGAGGTGGTGGTGTCCCGCCCCAACCTGGAGATGAGGGAGGTTTGCTGCCTGCTGGGTGCACGCATCTGGCATGTGAAGGACAGAGTGGAGCATCTTGTTCACTCCAGGGGTCACCAGCCACTTCTGGTGATCCATGTGGGCACAAACAACGTAGCCAGGCAGGGTGTGGTTGGGATCACCAGGGACTTCGAGGCCTCGGGGAAGAAACTCAGGGAGCTAAACGCCCAAGTGGCCTTCTCATCGATCTGACTGGTCTGGGGATTTGGGCCAGGCAGGGACAGGAGGGTCTCCGAGGTGAACAACTGGCTTAGGGTGTGGTGCCAGAAGGACCGCTTCGGGTTCCTCGACCATGGCACCCGGTTTCTTGCCAATGGACTTCTGGCAAGGGATGGGTTGTACCTCATGAGGATGGGGAAAAGGTCCTTTGGAGATGCTCTAGCAAGTTTTGTCTGGAAGACTTTAAACTGGGCCGGGGGGGGGGGCGGGTTCAGGCCCCCCAGAAACATGTCTGCACTGGACAAGTGAGAGGAAAGGCTCAGGGCTCTGGGAGCAGGGTTTTAGAGGTACTGCAGGGACTGACAGGACTCCTACAGAGAGGGGCCAGGTATCAGGGAGATGGGAGGAAGGAGGCTGGGGACTCCAAGGAAAGGAAGTGGTGGGAAGGAGTTGAGGTGCACGTACATTAATGCTAGGAGCATGGGTAGTAAGCAGGAAGAGCTCAAAGCTCTCCTGGGAATAGGAGGGTATGACCTGGTGGGCATCACAGAAACTTGGTGGGATGAAAGGCAAGACTGGAATGTGAACATAGAGGGGTATCATCTTTTTAGAAAGGACAGGAAGGGAAAGAGGGGTGGGGGCGTAGCTTTATATGTCAGGGAAGGGATAGGATGCAGTGAGATAGAATGCAGCACAGATGGGATTCAGTAGAGGCAGTCTGCATGAAACTTAGGGGTTTTGACAGGGAAAGAGACCTGACAGTGGGGGTATGTTAGCGCCTTCCTGGTCAACTTGAGACCCTGGATGATGTCCTGACAGACCAGATTCTAAGGATATCTCGGGGGAGAGACAGAGTAATTATGAGAGATTTCAATCTCTTGGATATTAGTTGGGAAACTCACGTTGCCAGGTCACATCGCTTCCTAGAAGCTATAGAGAGAGGGTTTTTCACACAGAGGGTCCGAAAGGCGATGGGGGGGGCATCCTTGACTTGGTCTTGAACAATAGAGAGGAGCTGATAGATGAAGTACATATTAGGGGAGCTCCGGATGCGAATGATCACTCGATCCTTTGCTTTGAGATCAGGGGACTGGGAACGTGTAGCAGGTCGAGCACTAGAAGCTGGGACTTCAAGAGGGCCAACTTTGGCCAACTGAAGGCCAGACTGGGGAAAGTCTCCTGGGATAGGTTACTGGAAGGTAAGCGAGTTGAGGAGGGGTGGATGGCACTCAAAAGGGAGGTTTTGGAGGCGCAAGCCTTGACGATACCTCTAGTCAGTAAGGTGGGGAGGCGGAGGAGAGTGCCGCCATGCATGCAAAAGGAGGTGGTTAGAGGGATTAGACAAAAGAGGAACCTCCGTAGGAAATGGGTACTGGGGGAAATAGACAAAAGGGTATACCAGGAGGAGGAGGCCCATTGCAGAAGGCTAAGGCTGATTACGAGCTGGGACTTGCCAAGAATATCAAGAACAACAAAAAGGGCTTCTTTCAGCATGTAAATAGGAAGAGGAAGGGGAGACAAGTAGTGGGACCACTAAATAAGGAGGAAGGAGATCCAGTGACTGATATGAGGGACCAGGCACAGATGCTAAATGACTATTTTGCCTCTGTGTTCTCCCCAAAGTAGGACGGGGGATATCCACATAGGAGATTAGATGAGGCTGGGGACTTAGGGGCACAGATTAGAGTCACCCCCCTTGAAGTCGAGGGGCTTCTCAGGGCATTGGACGTTACAAAGGCACCAGGTCCTAATGGGTTACACCCGAGAGTACTTAGAGAGTTGGCAAGGGTTCTCTCACGCCCGCTGGCCTCCATTTTTGGGGCCTCATGGAGAACGGATGACGTTCCAGAGGACTGGAGGGTGGCATCAGTGGTCCCAATTTTCAAAAAGGGTAGTAGAAGGGGCATGGGGAATTACAGACCTGTTCACCTTACGTCCATTGTAGGAAAAACAATGGAAAGGCTCATAATAGAGAGAGATCTAGTGATGCTAGATAGGGAAGGGAGGCTGGCAGCCACACAACACGGCTTCCACAAAAACAGGTCCTGCCAGACAAACCTGGTGGAATTCTATGACAAGGTTTTGAGATGGCTAGATGGAGCAGATGCAGTGGATGTGGTATACCTGGATTTCAGCAAGGCCTTTGACAAAGTGCCCCATGATATCCTGGTGGAGAAACTGAGGAGTTTTGGGATACACCAAAGCACTGTCCGGTGGATTAGGGCATGGTTGACTGACCGAAAGCAGAGGGTAACCATTAGTGGGGAATCATCGGGATGGCGGCCAGTGACAAGCGGGGTCCCCCAGGGTTCTGTCCTGGGGCCGATCCTGTTTAATCTTTTCATAAATGACATGGAAGAAGGGGTGAACAGTCTGCTGATCAAATTCGCAGATGATACTAAAACTGGGGCAGTGGCCACAACTGAGGAGCAGGTACTCCAGATCCAAAAGGATATGGACAGACTATGGAAGCGGGCAGGAGACAACAGGATGGCGTTCAATGTGGGTAAGTGCAAATTCTTGCACGTGGGGCATAGGAATAGGTGTCATATGTACAGGTTAGGGGACAAATGGCTGGAGAGCAGCACTTGTGAAAGGGACCTCGGGGTGCTGGTTGACTGCTGGCTAACCATGAGTCAGCAGTGTGATGTGGTGGTTAAGAGGGCGAATGCCACCCTTGGTTGCATAGCCAGAAGCGTAGCTTCTAGATTGAGAGAGGTATTACTCTATACGACTCTGGTGTCCCTGCAACTGGAGTATTGTGCTCAGTTTTGGGCCCCTCATTACAGAAAGGATATAGCCCGGTTAGAGTCAGTGCAGCGTAGGGCCACAAGGTTGGTGGCCGGTTTGCAGGGGATGAGGCGAGACTGAGGGAACTGGATTTCTTCAGCCTGGAGAAGAGGAGACTCAGAGGGGATATGTTGGTGACATGCAGTTATGTGAGGGGGTGTCACATGGAGATGGGCAGAGACGTGTTCTCCCCTGCAGAGGAAGGCAGGACACACTCCAATGGAGCAAAGCTCAGGGAGCCAAGGTTCCGTTTGGATGCCAGGAAGCATTTCCTGACAGTCAGGTCCCCGAGGGTGTGGAATGGGCTTCCATGAGAGGTCGTTGAGGTCCCATTGGTAAGGGTGTTCAAAGATAGGCTGGACATGCACATGGTGGGCATGTCGTGAGCGGAGCCAGCTGGAGCCAGGGGTGAGACTAGTGGCCCGGGAGGCCCCTTCTGACTCGCTCTGTTTCTATGTTTCTATGTTTAACACACACATTTTCTCCCAAGCTGACCTGTTACAGCAGCCTTGTGGCCCTGCCATCAGCCACAATTGCTCCAGGCTAAGCAGAGGGCAGGAAGGAGGGACTCTGGGCCCAGTGCCTCCTTAGGCTACAGTGAGGCCTGGTAGAGCCCCTCACGTGGCCCATGGGCTCTGCGTTCCTGTCAGCCCGAAGCATAAAGGGGCTTGTGGAACTCAGTGTACCTGTCTGAAGAGCAGATTTCAAGGTTTAGCAGCAAGTTGCAGGTGCCCACGCAGCCAGCACCTTGAGCCCTCACACTGAGTGACTGGTGTAACCAAAAAGGCTTTGTCTACGCAGAACCACTCATTCTAGTTTGGTGGTTACGGGCTGCAGCAGAGCGATTTTTGTCCACGGCCTATTTGCGTTTCTTTCCCTTTGACAGGTGCTTTTTACACTGCCAGTTCAATCTGCAAGGAAAGCCAGTGTGCTCACACTCCACATCCACCCAGTTGCAATGCACCAGCCCTTCCTTGGAAGCTGCTGAAGGAGGGGTGGTGGCAGCGGGCGGTGGTGGTGGAGGGGGAGGAATCAGGTAAGGTATCTGAACAAGCTCTTTGTTTAATTACAGGCTGCAGCAAGAACCTCCAGGCTGAGATAGCATTTAAAGACAGCCTGACAAGATCTAATCAAGCGGGATGTTAAATGCAGATGCAAGATGCCAGCTCCTTTGCTTAAAATGTATGAGATTTAAAAGGGGGTGAAAGGAAGGAAAAATGCCCAAAGTGATTTTGTAGAGTTTGCAGTTCAAGTGATTGCAGAAGCATGTCTCATTACTTGGTGGGAAGCCATGGGGCAGGATTGCGGCGCTGTCCAGAGCGGGGCAGCACTTCCATGCTGCGACTCATCAGCCCTGCAGCCTTTGGCCCTCAGGAGCTTGGAACAGCAGGAGGCTTAAACGCTCTTGGAGAAGGTCAGCAGCAACATTGCCACAGGTTTTCCTTGGACAATACCTGGCCAGCCACTGAGGGCTGACAAAGGAATCTTCATGGCTCACTGATACGTTGCCATGGGAACTGAAAGGTTGGGCAGGTGTTTCTGGATACAGGATCATCTCGAGAATGCTTTGAAGGGGGAACCCTCATCACAGAAAGCAAAAGCATTTATTCTCCCCTGGCCAAGGTGTCCAGGGTGGGAAGAAACACCACAGTCTGAGGCAGGATGAAAGCAGAGGCAGAGAGTGGACTTTTGGGCTCTGGAAGCACATGGAGCACTCTTTACCTCTCTAGAGATCTCCATCAGGAGCAGTGGACTCTGGCTGTCTATCGGAATGGTTACACCAGCCTGCAGATGCTTCAGTCTGCATCTCCCATCAGCCTTAGTCAACATGAACATTTGTTGGGGATTATGGGAGCTGCTGATTAAAACATCTGGAGGGAAGCTCCCCCTAGTGTAGGCTGTGTCTCCTTAGAGTCCACCTCTGAGGAAACACAAATATTGTGTTTGAAGGCAACATGACAAATAAGCCTGCAAAGGAAATTGAATCGGGGTATGGGCTGTGCCCCCAAACTCCTTCTCACTTACAGGAATGTGGTACATGCAGCAATGCATTTTTCTAGGGGCGCAGTGTTCACCTTCAATTTCATTTTTTTAAAGTTTTCTTGCTCCATTCAGAATAACAAGCCTTTTCAAGTGGCATGGAACAGAACCGCTCCCATTAAACCCACCCACAGATCATACTGCAGAATGCCAAAAAACCCAAACCAAACTGCCATACAATTATGTACAAACCAGCCTAGAACTAGCCACATTGGTGCTTTCCCATGCTCAGACAAGAAAAAACATCCAAATATAATGGGGCCTGCTTCTAGGCAGCAGATTACTAAGGCAATGCTGCAGTTTTCACACTTCCAGTGAGGGCTTCAGACATGCAAGGTCTGAGCTAGGAAACTGCAGGCAAAACATCTCATGCCTCGGCACCAGCTATCCTGAGAAAAGCTTGTGGAAATGGTTCATGACACTGCCTCCTAAACAAGTTTGCTAAAAGGTTTCCACAGTGGAAGGGAGAGAGGGAAGGAGGTATTCTGAAGGGAACTCAGGATGGGTGTGTCAGTTCTTCAGAAATCTGAGCCCTGTTCAGGTGTACACTAGCAGTAGGGTCCAGCATGAATGCATGGGGATCACCTAGCCTCTTCATCCCTGGGAGGGTCGTGATAAGCATCAGCCTGAAGGGGGCTATGCTTCTCTGTACATAGGTTTTCCTCTACGGGGCAGGACCCTGACTGACCTTGGTTCCAGTCCCCATGTTGGAAACCCTGTCCATGTACAAGAAGTCACTGCAGAATTGTGCTGGCCATATGCCATTTGGTGGGACCATGGGGCTGGTATGTGCAGGATCAAACAGGGAGTGGGAAAGCCCGCTGCACTCCCAAAGTTTCCTTCCTGTATTCAGAACTGAACACCTGAAGAAGGTCAGTGGTGAGCAGGCAATCAGTTGTACTTCTCCTTTCCCCTCAAAGTTGTAATGTGCAGCGCCACCTTTTTTACAGTCTTGTCAAAAGCAAAAAGCTCTTAACTGTACAACCTATGACATAATATGCACCAGTGCATAAGGAGTTTGGAGAGGCCCTAAGAGGCAACTTCAGCACCTCCAGTGCATCCTGTTTATGACATTCCTGTTGCCCATCGCTGAGGATCAAATTATGCTTTAAGAAGGATGCAGGTAACTCATGGTTTATGGGACAGGGACCTCCTCATCTCTAGGTTTCTACAGCCACAGTACAATCAGAGCACCCACTGTACCCAGCGCCCGTGCCTTTGCGATGCTGTAGCAGCATTGGCCACTCAACTTGCCTCAGCGACTCAACTCGAACTCGACTTGGGAGCAATGAGTGAGTGACTTGACTCAACACAAGACTGCTACTGTTTTTACGACTGAGTTGCTTTTTGGTACGAGGCAGGTGGTGGGAAGAAGGGACAAGGGGATGGGGGCAGAGGGAGGGTTGCGATGTAGGTAGTCCCTCGAGTACGTACTTATACGAATGCGTAGACTGTCATAAACCCCATATGGATATCTCTAATGAAAAGCTGTGAATATCTCTAGGGAGCTACATGATGGGTTTGGTGACACGTCATCACTGGCCGTATAGTTCCCTAGCAATACCATGGCTTTTTGTGGAGATAAAGATTCCCTAGAGATATTCACAGCTTTTTGTTCTGCAGTGTCAACTCAAGTGTACCCAAACCAGTGTGTTTCAGAGCATGTGCAGGGTCTTGAGGATGAAGGCAAAACAGTTTCTGCAAAGGGCAGAAGCAGAGATGCCCACATGATTTCTCTCTCTTCCTCTGTTGTTCTTGTTGCTTTAATGCTTGAAATCCTGTTTTTATTCATAACTTCCTAATCCATGAGGTAACATTAAGCCTAACATTAACTAATGAAGATGGAGATGGACCTGGTCCTGGAGAGTCAGGGTTTGATTGTGCTGCTGGAGTGGGGGGCGGGGGGTGGTGTTACCACTGGAATCACTTTCTTGAAGTAGTCCAAGAAGGAGGGAGAGAGAGAGAGAGACAACCAGAACCAGAAACTGAACCTGAGTAGAATTTGGTGGGCTTGAGCCCCTCCAAAGTGACCAATGGGCTTGCAAATATAAAAAGAAAGTAAGTTCTGATTATTTTCTCTGATTTGTTTTAGGTTTGGAAATGTGGCATTTTATTATTCTTATGGTTTATTGTAAATTAGCAAAGCCACACAGAAATATATTCAGAAAATGAATAACCAAAAAGAACAAACAACATAAAGTACTTTGAGTCCTCAAAATGCAGCATATACATGATCTTCCTATAATCTATACAAGAATGATAGTGACTTAGCTGAACTCTATAAGACACTGATGTGAAAGAATGTTCTAAATTGTTCTAAGAACTATTTCTTCTATTTGTTTTTTGCAATACTGTATATCTAACATACATACATACAGATTCTTTCTCTCTTGTACCTGTAGTTACTTTATTATTACTGTATTATCATTACTAGAACACTGTCTGGTGTTTAAGATATTTTTATGAATAAGGAAGTGTTTCTTAAGTATTTTATATGCAGAGAAAGGTATAATGCATACATATACTAAGACAAACTTTTGACTTACTCATATGATCTGACTTAGATACAAATTTGACTTAAGAACATTCTCGGGAAAGGAACATGACCCTAACCTGAGGACTACCAGTATAGGGGGAAGGCTTCAGCTCTTTTTAGATCACTTTGCTCTCCTTGGCAGGAAGCTCAACAGCACCTCTCCTGCCTGCTGTCCTGTTTTGTTCCCACACATTTCCAGGGGGAATAACAGTGACAGGCTGGGGGGGGGGCAATCATGTCAAGAAAATTGTTTTTCTAAATTGCAATCTGGATCAATTTGAATAATAGCACAGCCTTGTTTAAATAAATTGTGGTTCCAGTGAAGGTCTTCAATGCATTAGTGGGAGAAGTGCAGATGGGAAAATTGGGGGGGGGGGTTTACAGCTCTCCCATCCCTGCACCCCCCACCTCCCTTTCTTCTGTTAAAGTTGGCTCTTGAGAAGAGACTTGAGACTTGACACGAAAATTTCTTGCAAAGACTTGAGACTCAACTTGGACTTGAAAGTAAAGACTTGAGGCTTGGTTCAAGACTTGGACTAAAGGACTTAAACACATCAATGAGGTGTTGTATAGCATTTCTTTTTCTTTTTCTTTTTGCTGCTTTTGCTTGCTGTCTCTGTACCTTGATGAAAAAAACCCACGAACAGGCCATGGTTTTGTATTTACATATAATGGTTTAAACAATCAAGAGTTTAACACCCAGCAACAAACCATGGGTTCTCATTCTGGGTTGTTAGTGGTTAACAACCCATAAAGAGCACTTGACTTGAACAACACAACTGCCCAGAATGCAAACAAACCATGGATTAAATCATGGTATAGTGTTACAGAAGTGAATATTAAGAAGGGAGATGGGGGAACAGTCATCAACTTTGCTATGTATAAGGATAGCATCTGTAGTTGGAATTTTATTCCACCTATGGTGTTCTTCTATTCATGGAGGATAAGGCAACTAGCCATGATGATGATATATTGCCTCCTGAAATATAACCAGTATGCTTCTGAATAATGGTCACTGTGGAATATCAATGGGAGGGTGGTAATTGTGTTCAAAGCCTGCTTATGGCCTTCTCATAGGCAGACTGCCACTGTGGAGACAGAATGCTGGAAGAGATTAGACTTTATTTTGATTTAACACAGTGCTTCTGATTTTAAGGGAAACCCAGATGTTTCTAGAGGACTATTTGTTTCTGAAATGGGGGGAAAGTATGTGTGGTGATTTTTGGAAAGACAGGTTAAGAGTTCTCTCATCTGGAATATACAAACTCTTTCTCTTGTCCAGCAAAACTCACTTTCTCTAATACATGCAGAAGAGATGTGTACCAATTCTAGCTCGAATGTATTAAAACCTTTATTTTGTACCCAGATGCAGGCAACTTATTTCAATTCTTTTCAAGGTTGCAATTTTGTTGTCTGTTGCTCCACGAAAAGCAAATGTCTACGGAAGCATTGCAATGGCCGACCATGACGAAGAATAAGAGAGTTCTCCATGATCCTGTGCAGTAGAACCCAACAAAAGAAATGTGGGTAGGTGAAAGGGGAAAGAGAAATTAAAGTGCAGAGAATTGATTTGTATAATGAAATTGCTCAGAAGTAGCAGTGGTTGGGGTTTTTAATTAAGCCGAAAGGTGTGAATGTACCGAGGCCAGGAACTTCCAGGGGGGATCAATTTTGCATCTGCAAGTAAATTAAAAACAGAAAGCAAAATAAATGACAGCCCCTTTCTGGCACCATCAGGTTTCCAGATTCAGGAAAGAGAATGCTGCCAGGTAAGAAGAATAATGGCAATTCTGCTTACAGAGCTCACCTTGGCCTTGGAGGGTTCACAAAGCAATCAGTGAAGGCAAATGTGTTTATGCCACAAATGTAGCATTACAGAAGCAGAAAATGAAAACACGTGATTTCATTGTACAGAAGAAAAGTTACATTGAAAGGCTTGAGACTGAAAAAGAGGGCGGAAGGGCTACAGAATCAGAGCCATTTTTTGCAAGTCCTTATTCTTTGTAACTGCCCAACACTACTAGCAACACTAGAGTATGTGTGTCAGTGTGATGTGTTGTCAAGTCATCTTGGACCTATGGTGACCTCATGAATGAAAACCCTCCCAAATGTCTTGTCCATGGCAGCTTTGCCTAGTTCAGGACAGTGGCTTCTTTTACGGATTCAATCCATCTCATATTTGGTCTTCCCTTCTGCCTTTGACTTTCCTTGGCATGATTGTCTTCTCCGGGGAGTTTTGCCTTCTCATGATGTGTCCAAACTATGACAGCCTCAGTTTTGTCATTTTGCTCTGGCTTGATTTGATCTAGGACTCATTTGTTTGCCTTTCTGTCAGTCCAGGGTATACACACAGCTCTCCAGCACCATGTTTCGAGCACATCAATTTTCTTCCGGTCAGCTTTCTTCACTGTCCAGCTTTCACACCCATACATTGCGACTGGGAACACAATAGTTGGGATGATCTTGACCTTGGTTTCCAGTAAAACATACATGATGATCTTTTCCAGTTCCTTTATTGCCACCCTTCCAGATCTCAGCCTTTTTCAAATTTCTTGGCTGCATTCTCCCTTTGAATTGATGAATAAACTGAGGTAGGTGAAATCTGTCATAATGCGTGTTTCTTCATTATTAACAGTAAAGTCCTGTGAAAAAAGTTATTTTTTGTTTTCTTAATATTCAGCTGCAGCCCTGCTTCTGTACTTCCTTATTGCACTTTTATCAGGAGTCAATACAATCCACTGCTGCTGTTTTCGGCTGCTTGTATGGCATCAGACCTGAAGAACTGCAGCCTTCACCAGCAGCCTTGGACACGCTCAGCCTTCACCTTGCCAGTCCTCTCTCCCACTTGGCTCAGCCTCTCCACCAGCCCCCTTGTCACCCGCCGTTCTCTCCTGGCTGGCGTTGCAGCTGGTTGGACTGAGGCACTGCAGAGAGAAGCCCCAGGAGTCACTGGTCAGTATTGGAGGGAGCTCCCCACTGAGGCCTGCCTGGCACCAACCTTACTATCTTTTCAGCACAATGGTAAAGCTGTCCTCTACTTCAGGACATTCAATTAGCCCACTAGGGCCTTTTACAGATTTTCTTCTCGTTACGGTGTCTGTATATTAATCTTGTTTAAATTTTGTACTGAAAACTTTTAAAGATGTTTTAGAATCATAGAATAGCAGAGTTGGAAGGGGCCATGAAGGCCATTGAGCCCAACCCCCTGCTGTTGCAGGACACCACATTACACCATCCCACTCAGATGGCTGCCCAGTTGCTTTCTGAATGTCTCTAGTATGGAAGAGCTCTCATTAGAGAGTTTCAAAACGATTTAGCATGGTGTATTTTATCGTATTTTAATGTGATGTTGTGAACCGCCAAGAGAGCTTCCATTATTGTGTAGGACAGACATTAATTAATTAAATCTGCATATCTTAAATTAATGGTGTTTCTTCTGCCAATCTGCACTTCTTCCGATCCTAATCCAGTTTTCCTTATGATACATTCTGTGTACAGAGTGAACAGAAAGGGAGATAAAATGTGCCTTTGTCTGACACCTTTGCCTATGGGAAACCATTGTTTCCCCAGATTCTGTCTTAACTGTAACCCACAAATGAACATGGTTTAATTAGATTATTACTTTTCTTTTCCAGAATTGACCATCTATCTCATGAATATTCCCTTTCCCACAAGCTCAAGGCTGTGCTTTGTACTAAGAATCTAATCACATATATTCTGTTTCACTGTAAATCTTATAAAAAGGGACACAGCTCTCACACACAGCTCACAACAACAACCCTATGAGGCAGCTTAGGCCAAGATTAGTGGGTGACATACAAATTCAAAAATAAATAAACAAGTAAATAAATAAGTGTGACCCAGAGAGCTCCATGGCTGAGTGGGCTGAAACCCGGATCTCCCAGGTTCCCACTCAAACCACCACATCACACTGGCCCTCTAGCACATTTGCTATCACTACCACCTGTTCTAATCGGATAGAAGTTACCAGGATGTAGCAGCTTGGGATTCAAGTCCCAGATATACATTAAAGTCAGTGTCTATTTGGACAAATACAAGTTCACTATTGTTTTTTCTCTCATTCAGCAAAGCTCGTCTATGGTTCCTTCCCACAAGGGAAATATTCTTTGCCTGCAATAATACTGCCATGCATGGCAAACTAAAAAAGAATTAGAACTGCCATGAAGTAACAATTAATGCTAGATCTGAAAGTTGGGATATAATTACTACTGCATTAGTAATGGATGGTATTAATAAGCAAAATATTCTACATTCAATAGCAAAGGTTCATTGGTTTGTGGTTTTCTTTCTAGCTGAACAGCACCCAGTCCAAATCTGCTGGCCATTTTTCCTCTCCCTTCCAGCCTCAAATCCCTAATACGCATATGGTTTTTGTTGTTTTGCTTTATGTTATGGATAATTTGGGATCTGATCATGGTTTATCCACATATTTAATCTAATGTTAAAGATGAGGAAATAAAGGTTGCCTAGAAAGTTTTCCTAAAAGCTTCTTAGTCAAAGAGCAGTAGGGCAGGAGTATTGGGGTGAGGCTAGGCAACTCACAGCATCACAGATTTGCGGGGGGGGGGGGATATTGGAGCTCAATTACTCCAACTGCTCCATGCAGAATCTGCAGCAGTGGATGCAATTACAGTATCTCTGATCGATGACTGCCTAGGCTCTGTTTACATACACCTGGCAAAGAAAGCCACTTCCATCATTAACTCCAGCTTTGTCTAGTGGGCCGTATAGAGATGTAGTAAGTAACTGAAAATAGATATAGAAAAGGACATTTGAAATCTTGATTGGTGGATCAAATAATTGATTTTTTAAATTCTATACTGCTTTGAAGTACCAATTCCTAAAGGTTTCTGTTCTACAGAAGCTGGTAGGGCATCCTAAGGGCAAAAGGACTGCTGGATCTTCTTCCAGGGATGTAGGGAGACCTGAGCTTACAAGCCCTTTCTGTGAGGCTGCAGAGCAATGTCCTGGGAGATCCACAGCATTTTGTTCTGATGCCAGAAGGCACCAAAAGGGGTTCTGCAAGTGATCTGTGGATGTGCCAGGAGATGCCATGGAACTATAGGATCCAAAGTCCTACCATGCTCCCAGAATGGGAGAAACTCAACCAGCTCTGGAACTGGAATAAGCATTATCCTCTGCTTAGAATCACAGGCTTGGAAAAGTTAATAAAGTACAAAAAGCAAGCAAGCACCTGGACACAACTCAATAAAAAGGAAAAAAAGCCATCACCCCTTCCCACCACTGCAAGAGTATTCTAGGAATTCAAGGTTTAATTCCCAAGGACTCCTGTGGGATTTACTGATTCTGGTAAGATGGTCATAACCTTCTGCCAAACATAGGCATGATCAAGAAACAGTGGCTTCTCTTGGGTTCTGCAGCAAGTTCAGGAGGGGCCAGGAGGGGCTCTTCATTCCGGACACTCGTTTTCCTCTCAGGCAGGGATCAGCTGTGTCCCTGAATGCACCTTTCCATCCTCCACATACATATGCATAGCAGCTCTTCACTTTTATAGATTAGATTAACAGCATGCTAGAAGCCAATGGCCAAACAATGATTTTCTTAGCTAAAATCAATGCTTGAAGTTCAACCCACCTCTCCCCACACACAATTGCCAGTGCTTCTTGGCCTTTGCTGCCCTTTTAAGTTTGCTATGCTTTAGTACTGCAGTGACAATACAAGGCATCACAAATTAATATGATTCCAAAATAAAATGAAATGTCATGATTTAAATTAAAGGAAAAAGAAAAACAAAATCCACTGTCAGGATCTGAACTCTGGGCCTAATGACTCACTTTGTTTGTCTGCCCACTTCCTTCGATCCATTCACGCAAAACCCTTCCTGGGCCCAGTGGAATGTTTTGCCTCAACCCTGATCTATTTTTTACTCAGTCATTCTCAGACATTATTGAAATATATGTCTGGGGAATCACAAAACTCTCATCTTCATTTTATAAGCCGTAAACAACTTGAACCCAGGGATCATTTTCTGCTGTAATTTAGGGAGCACCCCATCCTAAACAAACTTGCCCTTTCATGGAGATAGGTAGGAGAGGTCCTTTTGCATGTCCCATCACTGCCTTGTTTGATGGATACACGGGAAAAGGTCTTTGCTGTTGTGGAAGACAAAAGTTGTAGACTTCCTCTTCCTAAAGATCATTCCAGTCTTCTCTATGGTGGTTTTCTGTCACCGCCCTTTCAACTTTGGCCAGACTTCTGTTTGATTTCTTTTTGTTCCCTTCTGAACATTTCTTGTTAAACAGACCCCTTTTCTGTTATATTTTATTGTTTGACTTGAAAATATTCAATCACTCGCGTTTTCTAGTGCTGGTGCTCGCTAAGGCTAAGTGGATGCTTGGTATCACCAGGTGCTGCCACCGGTGAGGTCTCCAGGTGAGACAGCTTCCATGGTTTGCCAAGGGCCCTGTCCACTGGTCCTGCAAGTTCCTTGTTCCTGAGGAGGCTGGGGGTGGCCTCTTTGGGGGTGTGCGGACACCTACAGAAATGCCAGGATCATGGTGGGGTGGGGAAAGGAGTACATTGTGAAGGTTGGAGCATTAGAAACTTCATCTTAGGAGACCTCCTGGCTGGATCTAGGCCAAACATGACACTTGAGTGCCTGGCAGGGTGACAAAAGCCCTCTTCGTGCATGCTGCACCAAAGGGTTCTCATTCCAAATTTAGAGAAAATAAACGCAGGCAGGGCACATGCAATCCTGCTGCAGGCCTGAACAAATCAGCAAAACCTAAGCTTGCCAAAATTCTCTGAATTCCATCTCAAAGTTTGTCTTTGACAAAGATCCTTTTTTTCCTGTCTGCATGAAAATCCATGCAAAGTTTTATGCATGTTTCCAAATATATACATCAACTGAATGTGTTTTTGAGATGCAAACATTCTTCTTCAATTGATTAAGTCATATTTATAGAGACCTGCATTTATTCATTTATTATATTTATATCCCACCTTTTTCCTTCCTAGGAACTCAAGTTGTATTACATAATCCTCCTCCTCCTCTCACTTTTACCCTCCTAACAGCAACCCTGTGAGGTAGGTTGTGCTGAGAGTTGGTGACTGGCCAAACTCACCCAATGAGCTCCATGGGAGAGCAAGGA
The DNA here is from genome assembly GCF_004798865.1 of Varanus komodoensis. Taxonomy (NCBI): domain Eukaryota; kingdom Metazoa; phylum Chordata; class Lepidosauria; order Squamata; family Varanidae; genus Varanus; species Varanus komodoensis. The sequence goes on from NW_025336346.1 coordinate 3,370,972, forward strand.
CTAGAACCCAGATCTCCTGAGTCCCAGTCCTGCTCTCTTAACCACTACACCACACTGGCTCTCAGCATTTTTAGAAGTATGCATGTTTTAGTTATTTCCAGCATATGCATGATGTCTAACACACTGGTTCTTTTGTTCATGAATCATATTAGAAGCTTGGAAATCTATGGACTTTGGGCACAGATTGCTTCTGTCCATAAGGTGCAAACTGGGTAAAATCCTGGGAAAAAGGCAAACTGAGACATTTCTTGGAAGCAGCCCTGGAGCCCCAAGGCCATGGTCTCAGTCCTGTTGTTGACTACTGCTCAGCACCCTGCCCACGTAGTCCTCTTTACCTCAGCTCCTCAGCACTGTGATCGCCCTCTCCCATCCCTGCTGCCTATCTTCATCTCATGCCCCATGAGGTGTCTCTGTAGCTCCCTCTGCAATTACCCCCTTGAGCCTCTCCTTGAATGTAGAGCAGCTAACCCATCTTCCCACCCCGCGTTGGATATGATATGAGGAAGAAATCATTGCCCCATCCTACAAATACTCATCCCAGCTGTTTGGACTGGGCACTGCACCATAGTAGTCCACAAACCTCCACACCTAAATGACCAGAGACAATAGGAAGGAACCACAAAGCTGAAATACACAATGTGCCCTGCCCTTTGACAATTTATACCTAGAACATGTGTCTATTTTTCAAATACTTTTCACCTGCCAATAAGGATAGCCTTCTACCAGCCAAATCATGAATTGTTTCCTTGGAACAAAAACTTAACATCTCTTCTACCTTCTCTTTTGCACATATACACAAACATGCCTTGTATTCACAATTAACGTTATTTCATTTGATTAACTTTTGCAGTTACAATAAAGAATTACTGTAAATTAGCTTCAGCTTTTTTGGGTTGCAGTAGTAGTTGCGTCATTCCTATATTTTGGGATTAACATGTCTTTCCATATGTGCATTTGAAGCCTGGAAAAATGGAGGTTACCTTTGTATTTCATACCTTTGATTTGACTATTTAGAAGTTAACTGTCTTCCTTGATTTATTGACTATGAAGATGCAAACTCTTCCCCCTCTAAACAGTAATGCAAAGACACAGCTCTCCCAAATACAGGTGTTTAAAAAAATATTTAAAGTTAGAAATCAACTGATTGCAGGGATTGGCCCACTTCTCTTAAATGCAGCATTCTAAGCTAGAGAGCTCAGGTGGTGCATGAGAACCACAAGAAGAAGAAGAAGAAGAAAAGTTGAAATGTGTTACTGAAATGTCAAGAAACGTTAACGAGCTGCAGTGCAGACCAGTTTGCGGGAAGACACTGTAGATAAGGAGGGTCAGAAGGGGATGGGTTTGAGTTCATTAACTCAGTAGCCTCTCATCAAGTCAAATGAGCAGACCAATTAAGTAACATCCAGCATTCCCACCATCTGGCCCATGATCAGTGCAAACCTCCTTGAGAGAGAAGTGAGGCCCTTTTGGAGGCAAAGGTGGTTTCAGTTCAGAATTGGTTCCTGTCATGAGCCAGAGCTAATTCTTGCCAATCAAAAGACTCATTACCTCCATAGATGCCGCTTGTTAACAACTTTCATATTACTCACTCTGTATTGCAAACCCAGCCTAACTCTTTCTCTGTGGTGGCGCCCAATCTATGGAATGTGCTCCCCAGAGAGGTCCACCTGGCGCCGTTATTATATGTTTTTCGGTGCCAGGCCAAGACCTTTTTATTTAAACGGCATTTTAATTGTTAGCTTATTTATTGATTTTATATCTTTGGCCAGGGCGTTTCCAATTATATTGTTTTTCTATGATTATATGTATTTATTTATTGTTGTAAGCCGCCCCGAGGCTTTGGCGAATGGAGCAGCATAGACGGTTACTCAATAAAATAAATAAATAACTCAACAAAGGACTGTGTTCAGAAGTCTTTTGCCTTGATCTGCTGGAAAGGCTAAAGGGGGCAGACGTGCTCCTGACAGTGGAAGTGCAAACTAATATACTTCCTGCACAACTGGCTCCCTGGCATAATTCACCCTTATCTCACCTTTTCTGTGCCTGTATCTAGCCCTTCCTCTTCCTTCTGATCCTTGTTCCTCTTCTGCTGCTCATGGTAGCAAGCTGGAATCACTCAACAGGCAAAAATAAACATGACATCGCTAAGCTCACTGTAATGCCCTGCTCCTGAAGTACACTTAATTCTTATCAGCACTCCACAATGCATATTTCATCTTCAAGTATGATATAGGGTTTTTTATTTGTTTAATGTTTTATTTTCTTATCACTTTTTAGGACCTAAAATCTATTTTTCTTCCTGAGCTACAATCAGTTGGGAAAATATTAGTGAATATATTATCAACTGACAGCAAATTTGGGGGCAATAACTACTTACGATTTCTGTTGCTGGGGGAATAATGCTGTATTCAGCAAGCACTTTAATAGAGAAGGCGTCTAACTACTGATTTGTGACCTTATTCCATATGCATTACACTTGGACAAAAGTTTTGTGGTGTTTCTCCTATCTAGCTATTTGCAATTTTTAATGGATTTTTTTTCAAGAGAGGAAGGTATCAAGAGTGCTCTGCTGAATAGTACAACTATTTGGGCAAGTGTTCATGGGGAAAATAAAGATGTTGATTAAAGCTTCTATTAAGGATGGATTCTCAAAAGCCACAGTGACTGGATTCACCAGACACAACAACCAACCAATGACAAAAAACATGACTGTTTGCGGTGCTCTTGTCTGCCACGACAAGACCCAATGGTCTGTTCTAGACTCCTCCCTACCAGTGTTGCTTATTGTGTTGGCCAAACATGAACACAAATCATCATGGTAAAAACCCCAGAACAAATCGTCAGGCAGAGAGTGATGCTGAAGCTGCCCTGGGCTTGGTGTGGCCATCGGAGGCATCGCTGCTCTGCCTGTCCGCTGCCCCAGAGGTCTTCTTTGCAAAAAGAGCCAGATGACCCAGCTGATTGTCCCCCCGCCCCCCCTCCGCAAGAGGAAGCCTCTTCCGGGCAGGAGGAAGGTGAGGAATCTACAGGGCAGCACCACCTCAGGAAGAAGTGGCAAACATTGCACCCTGCTTTGGAGACGCTGCTCTGGCACAAGCTGGGCTCCCCTTGAGGTGTCTGCCAGGCAGGGAAGCAGGAACGGGGAGGGAAGGCAGGGCTTGCCCCCTTTGTTGCTGCTGCTGGACAAAAAGCCCCTCAAGCAAGAGCAGGGAAGGGCTGGGCAGGGCAGGGATGTTCTGCTCTTGGCGGGTCCCTGCCTGCCTGCCCGCCTACCTACCTATTTAGAGTATTTAAAATCCAGATCCACCCTGGCTGCAGATTAAAACCTATAAGCTGATGTTAAAAGTTATTAAAATATTGTTGAAATAAAAAGGTCTTAGCCTGGCGCCGAAAAACAAATAACGATGGTGCCAGGCGGACCAGAAATCCAACCGGGAAGTAACCAATGCATGTGTCACTGTCGCCAGGCAATCGTCCTCCAGGAAGGGACGCAGCTGATGGATCAGCCGAAGCTGAAGGAAAGCGCTCCTCGCCACCGCAGTCACCTGAGCTTCCAGGAGTGGCTTTTTCTCCAGCAGGGGCGAGGAGAGGGGCTGGGTGGGGAAGAGCTTGCCACGCCTGCTGGAGAGAGCCTCTCGGAAAGGAGTAGCTACAGGGCCACCCAGCCGATTCCTCTCCTGCCTCCTCCTGCTGGGGGAGCTTCCTTCAGCTGAGTGGCATGGCTCCGCAGCACCATCCTGCTGATTGCCAGCCCCTCCTGCCCATGTGCCTGAGAGTGGACCAGGTAACTCCCCTCCAGCTCCAAAGGTGAACAGCTGCCCAGGATACTGGCTGGAGAAAAGCCAGGGAAAGAGGGGTGAGAGGGGGAACGTGGCCAGGGGGCTCTGTCGTGTGTCTGGCTCATGGTGGCTGCTGGGCACTTCCTGGCAGCCCACTGTGGGGCTCTTCTGCGACAGGCTGTTATGGGGTGCGCATCTGCCCTGTCCGTGACAGGGCAGAAAGGCAGCAGCACATCGTCCCCTTCTAAGAGCAGTGCCCCTGTTCAGCCTGCTATTCCTCCAGGCAGGACAGTCCATTCTCCCCAGCATCCCCTTCTGTTTTCCGGTGGATACTCATGCTGTGGTCCTCAGTGGCTGGGGAGTTGGGGGGCTTGCCCCACAGATGTTTGTAAAGATTCATTGCACTTTGGCAAACCCTGGAGATCCCTCAAGCGTGCTGTTCTCACCTTCTTATTTCTCCGTTGCCCAGTTCATTATTAGAGGGAGTGCTGTGGAGGTTTTTAGGGTGCTAAAATGTAAGCAGACAACCTAAACATTTGGCCTTTACTGTCATGTATTTAATTGGATTTCTCTCCAATATGCTGCTACTGTGAGACCAGTGTGAAAACACATCTGTACTTAGAATGGCTCAAAAGGACAGTCCTTACAACTTCCTCCTCTTCAGAGTTGGCTCGAGAAACCAAATGCTCTCCTGTGCATGAACCTTTTCTTAAGAAACAGGCATGCCAATTGTGCAAGTCAGAATAAACTAAATGCATAAATTATACCTGTGTCTCCTATACTATGGCAGAATAAAGAAGACTGTCTACATTCCTGTCTAGGTCTGTATACTTTAACCACCATCCTTTAAAAATAAATTACATTGCATAAACTAATTGACATCAATTAGCTTCTTCCTTAAAAGAATCAAAAACCACGAAAGCCCCTTATTTCCACCACCCTCCCACTTCACATACTGCCGCTTCCACATGGCCCTTAGTGTGTACCTGTACTGGGCACAAAGGTGTTCCTGGAGGGAAGGCGTTTCATCCCACATGAAGCTGGAAAGTGATTTATTTTTGAAATTAATTTTAGTTCACTTCTATTCTGCTCATCTTGCATGAAACCCATGATAATGTATATGGGGTTCTAAGATGCTCTCCCATCCAGCCTCTTCCACACTGTATCACATGGATTCAGGCTTCATTTGCTGGCTTCCATGTTTTGAGATACAGGTATCTGCCACATTATCAAAAAATCAAACTATTGTCTGAATAAGTGAATAAATAAATATAAATATGCAGATTTATATGCTAGCAGATCGAAATCTCCGAATGAAGGGAGACAGTATCTATTGCCATTCGCCACCCTAAAGTCTTTCCAATCTCCACCAAATCAAGCTCTATCCCCGAGAACCCCTCCTGGGCAGACTGATGACAGAGGACAACCACTCGCCTGGATGCAGCTGCAGGGGCAGCAGAAGAACAAGGCTGCGGGAGACACTGCAAAGGGAGCCATGGAGGCCGCTTTACAATGGCTCCACATGGCAGCTGTGGCGATGTTTCTGCCTAGAGTTTCACCGCGCTCTCTCAGCCCTTTCACACAGGACAGCCCTGGCAGCATGGCTCATGTTGCTCTCCTCCCAGGTCAGCCACTGCCCATGGCGCCCTGAGGTAAAGCAGCTTCTATGCCATAGAAATTAAACCCACGCGAAGCAGCGTCTTTATTTAGAGAGCTATGGAAGGTCCACCGCTTTTGCAGAACTTGCAGGTGCTCTGTAAATCCGATCCCTCGATTCTGTCTGCAAAACACTTTGATCTGGCTCCTCTTGGTCACCACCCTCCTGACCTCCATCCTACAGGTGCTGAACTGACAAGCGCTAAAGCTACAGGTGTTCAGAAATTGTTCAAGCTCTGACTTCTAATTAACCAGAATAAACTCTAAAAATAAACAGATGGGTTTTTCCCCTCAACCATTCCCTCAAGATACAGCCAAAAAGTCATTTATATTTCCCAGGGTGTGAAACATAAAATAGATTTGTACTGAAGCTGTGCCTGCTGCGTTGAAATAACTTAGACTTCAAGGCATGGTATCTGGGGTGGTCGGTTAACATACGGCTCACAGGCTGCCTACATTTCTCCTGGTCATATTTTGTGACCAATTGGCCTTACAAGTGGCTAGGCACACCTCTGTTATGATTCAAGCCCTCTGAAAAGGAACATTTACTGGTAAGCCATGGAATTTCCTTAGAGAAGGGCATAAAGATAGATGGTGCCATAGCCCATGTGGCACTGGAAATACGGGTGTCCTGAGCATGTCTGCAGAAGGCATACCCACAAAACAAGCTGCCCTGTTTGCAGCCAGGACGGAGGTCCACAGGGTGTCTTCGAATGCTTGCAAGGAGGACCAAGGTGAGCTGCTGCATGTATCTCCATGGTGCCTTCATTCCCAACAGAAGCTAACAGGAGGGGATTCTCCCTGTCCTCCTCCCCACAACTGGAAACGTATCTGAAGGCCTCGGCCATTACAGGCGGCCTAGACATACATGTAAATAAATGAAAGAAGGTGGTGTTGGATGCTCCCCAGGCTCTTTTTCCAAGGAAATGGGGAGCAATTCCAGTAGGAAAGTGGCAGTGCTCATAATGTCTCTACAGAAAAGAAGGCCTGTGGGGAACAACTTGGCCGGGCTTTTACGTACCACCAGCCCCTCCTTGCATCCTATTCTCACCTCCCACATGAAAGGAAGGGGAGTGCGATCACATCCCAGGAGGGTCCAAATCTGGCCATGGAAGACTCTCTGCTTTCTGTCCCTCTGTGCTCCCAGGCCCTGCCAGGGCTCCCGATGTCTGCATTTCCCTGTGCGGAAAGCAGCACAGGGCACAGGACTCCGAAGACTCCTGGACTGGCTCCTCCAAGTGCCAGCCAAGCCCCTTCCCTGGCATGCGGAGGAGGCACCAACCTGGCTGGGGCTTAGGGGAAGTCACTCCCCAAGTGACAGCCGCATCATCTTCTCTGTGCAGAAAGAGGCATGGAACATGGTGCTTCCTTCTGCACAGGGGGAGAAAAGAAATGGAGGGGTGGGGCCAGATGAGGCCAGGGAAGGGGCTCTGGTATCTGCTGGATGCCATCCTCCTGCCAGGCTGGCTTGGCAGGGGCAATCTGACCCTGAGTCCAAAAATTTCCCTTTCCCTCTTTGACTGAATGTGAAGAAGTCGAGGGGAAGGAGCCACAAGGCACACTCTCCCCCTGGGTTCATTCTGTCTGGACGTGAAGTTGAGACTGTTGCTTCCAGGCTATTACAATGTGTCCTGCCTTGTGTTCTTGGAAGATTTGCAAATACTTGCATCTGATTGAATGGTTTGCATTCTATGTGTCTTTCTGTAAATACAACCCAGTTTACAGAAGCAGGCTTTCGCTTCCCCCGTTCCCTTTGCAACCACCTGCATCCCCCTGAAAATATGCTCTTGTGCTTTGGAGGATCCTTAAGAATCATGCACATCACAGTGTGGTGGGCTGCATGAGGGATGAGGGAAAGTCAGAAGCAAGTGTCCCCTTCACATGCAAACAGAGGAGCAATGTAGGGTTCTAGTCTATGACCTGGTTCACAAGACACAATGGCCCATGAGTGGACATGCATGGATGGGAGAGAGGGGACATGCTGCCTTCTGCATCCCATCCTCTCCTGCTTTTAATCAGCCACCCACATAGACTGCCACAGACCGTTAAGCCTTCCACCTGAGTTTGGACTGCTGCTAGTTTTTTAGGGGCTAAAAAGCTGAGCGGTGAACTCATGGTCTATGGCGGCTCAATCTGCCAGGATGCCTAGTCCCCAAGCAACCTAGCAGTCCTCTTTCAGATGACATGCTGAGCAACCTTGATAGAGCCACTTGCTGGCTGTGGAGTAAAAATGAAAGTGACAGGTATGTTTCAGGTAGCGTGTCCACTTCCTCCTGTTCATCCCTGACAGATCAGGGGTTGCTTTAACTTATGGGCTGTTGTTTTGTGAGAACTGGCTGTACATGTTCATGTGCATTAAATTCCCCCTATTTAATTGACACATTCCTGGCCAACTTCATTATGTTTCCAAGAGATGTTTAGGTCAATGGAGAAAGGTCACAATGGCAAAAGAAGAAAATAGTATGCTAAGGAGCATGGCCAGCTGCGATAGGCAGACAGTCCTTGAGTGTAACATGCATGTCAGAGATTGGATTATTCCCTCTATATCTCTGTTAGGGCCTCTATAATGATTCAATTGATACGTCTTGCACTTCAGTTTTTCACACAGCTGTTAAAAGACATGGATTATCAGGGAAAACTCCTACATATGGATCAACATGGAAGGGCAGCTTGCTGGATCCTGAGTCCACTGGTTAAGTGCAAAGCATCAGATTGTTCCCTTGAGGAAGCAGTAAGAAAGAAGCTGTACAGAAGATTGCAGAAGTGTTTAGAATCAGGCGTTTGTTTAGGATACCCAGGGGGAGGTTTTCAGGCAGTGCTCCCAATCAAAAGCCATTGTGCAGCTATCCTGTCTTTCTCCTTAACCTATTTTCTGCAGTAAGAAAATGCTGGGAGAAATGGCAGGAGCCTGCTTCCTCCACTGTAAATAAACATAAATGAGGTGGGGTGATTGCACAAGACAAACCTTGTCTGGACACACTCCAGGCAGGTTCTGGGCAACGAGATGGCCCTCTGATCAAGGCCAAAGGTATGCTCCTAGCCCCTACCACTCTGGAACTCCAGGGATAAATCTCCAGTGCTCACTTACTTCCAGCATTTCATCTACCTCCCAGCCTCACACTGCTCACATGCAGTCTGATATTCCAGGCTTGATGACCTCAGTCTTTACTAAACTCACAATAAGGTTGAAAGGAGTGGTGGCTTTTTAATAATCCAGGATTAGATCAAGGCAACCCAATTCAGCCTTAGCAGCGACCTACGTAGCTACCTCTCTGCCCCCCTTTAGACCTCGGAGACAGTAGCTTGGGAAGAGCAACAGCGTTCCCATGGAATTGCAGGCAGTTCCTTAGGACAGCCACGTTCCTGCTAAATGAATTCATCACAAATAATCTTCTTGCAATCAATGTGACCAAAGAATTAGTTTAAAGACCTAGCAATGATTAAACCATTACTTCTGAAATGGTGGCAAATCAATCAGCCCATCTCAAGGTGTTCCATGTGCACAGAGTGTGAGACACATGGGAGCCAGGCAGCAAAGCTCAGGATGAGAAGAAAACCGGCCCTTACACTTTTGTCATTGGAAGCCGATGGCCAAGAGGAAGGCAATGCTGCTCCGATGCACTTCTTCTACAGCAACGGGGGGTACAGGTCTTGCTTGTGTAGGAACAGAAGCGAGGATCCTGCAGACGTGAGTGATGCGCACAGAGTTCATTTTGGAAGGGCAGCTCCTGAACGCCTGCACACCCATGAATCCCTGTACACCCAGCTCCTGGGGTGTCCAGGGATTCACTTCCTAGGTGGAAATACTCCGGGCACCTCTCAGGAGGCTCACGAATCCAGTTCTCGTAACAACCCGGCAGTTATTTGGTGCCATTACAGTACCAGGTGCTGCACAGAATGGTGGAGACACTTTTTCAGTGCGCTATAGGAGTAGCAGAAATTCATCTGAAACACATTTTGAGAAGTAAAGGAATTGACCTTAAACACATACCCATCACACTCCTGTTGCAGTAACAGCTCATTTGCCAAGGCGTAGAACTCCAGATTTTCTCCTCTTGGGGAAGTTAACATTTCCTACTTTTGGGCACATCATAAAAATTCATCCCTAATAGCCATATGGCTCTGAATATAAACAGAGCCAGCATGTGCCAGGAGAAAGCAAACATACTGACAAAATATTTGTATGCAGATGCCAACACATTTATAGGCACGATACTCATGATAAAATACCACCAATTCCTAAGCTCAGTATGAGGCGACACAACACATGGGATCCACTAGCAACAATGTACAGGCTGCATGCCGGTACCAGCAGAACCTCTCCCTCTTCTCCAACAAAGAGAGGATGGCTTTGGGTCTTGGGACCACACGCTCTTTCAGCTCTGCGAATCCCTCTCACAGACCAAGGCATGCAAGCTGCCGTCAGAAGGGTTTTTTGTTTTTGTTTTTTAACACAGATTGCAACTGGTTGATTTAATTTTGATTTCATTGTTTGAGCATAATTTTTGTGAGCCTGCCTGGAAATAATGAAAGGCAGGGTACAAATAGATACACAATAAATGGAGAAAGGCCTTAATGAATGAAAGTTTGTATTGAATCTTAAGTCCTATGTATTGAGCAGAGCAAAGTTTCTGCTCTTCAAGTGTCAACTTGTACTGGCAAATTTGGGGTCTCATTCAGAACGGTGAGATGAGCTCCATTAACTACGTATAATCTCAGATTTAAGGTTTCTTAGTTTAAAAACAAGCATTGGTCCTCACTGAGGAAAAGCCAATCAAAACATACTTTCACAAAATGCAAAAGGCATAGTTAGAACCAGAATGAGCCAATCAAGTTAAATCAGACATCTCAAATCTGGTGCCTTCCAGATGTGCTTTACTGATTTACTTGATCTGTGCCCTGCCTTTCTACCAAATGAGGCCCTTAACGTGGCTGAGAAGTACAATTAAAACTGATAAAAGCAGTGTATTAGAACACGTAAAATGGAACAATTGTATGCAACTGAACAGCCTCACTAACAAGCCAAAGGCCTGCTTGAAAAAGGTGGTCTTCACCTGTTGGCAGGAGGACAACAGAGAGGCAGCAAGCACTAGCAAGGGACTTCCAAAGCCCGGGGGCAGCCACTGAGAAGTTCCGGCCCTGCGTCCCCACCGATGTCTCTGAGGATGGTGGTCTCAAAAGAGAAGATCTTCAGAACCAGGCAGGTGCACAGGGGAGAAGATGATCTTTCAGGGAGTTTGGTCAGAAGCCTTATTGGTCATAATCCAAATGGCGAATTTTGCCTAGAAACAGGCCACTGGCCAACGAAGCTGCTCTAACAAGGGGGTCCCAGTAAGCTACTAGCCCTGTAACTAGCTCTGATCAACCATCTGGCCACACCATTCTGGACCAGCTAAAGTTTCTGAACAGTTTTCAAAGGAAGAGCCACACACAGTATGCTATGCGAGTCCAAATGGAAGGTAACTAAGACATGCATGTCCTGGCAAGACCAGACATCTTGGAATACTCATAGATGGTACACTGGCCTTAGCTGGGCTAATGTATAGCTGGCTGATGCCAAGACCTGGGCGTATACATCTAAAGGCTAAGCCCAGGACAACAAAGGATGTATAACCCCATCTAGCACAGGTGGAACCCCTATCCCTGATCTGCCTTTCGACAGACCAGAAGCACATCTGTCTTCTCTGGACTAAGTTTGCACACATTTTCCCTCATCCGTTATTGATGTCAGGTACCAATTCACAACCAGAACAAATTCCAAGGATTTAAATGGAAAAGAGAGACAGGATGCAGTACTGGAGCACCAAACCCCAAAACACGGACCATCTCTCCCAGTAATTTTACGTCTATGTTAACCAGTATTGAGGATAAGGGTGTGGAAGAAAAGCTATGCAGTAAAAACCATTCCCAAACAATGACTGAGACCCAGCCCACCAGTCACTTATTAGAAAGTGCCTGACACCCCTGCGGGAGAGGTCTCCTGTGGGCCAGAAGCAGGAAGACGCCTGCGCACCCACACCTTACACAGACTTCTTCTGGTTAAGACTGCAGAGTAAAGTTTAGAGACACACAAAGGTCATTTGAGGGCATAAAAGGGAGACATTCTTATTGAACAGAGAAACTGATTTAACCTTCAGTTACTCTTCATCTCTTGATTATCTTAAAGTTAATTTCCACTGACGTCTACATAGCTACGCACAAAAGCATCCCCATACTTGACCCCTGCTCTGTTTGCCCTTTGTCTGCGTTTCTCTAATTAGCCATTCTCCAGCCAGCCCATGCTGCTGCCTTCTCTATTTAGGCCTCATTTAGTTTATCCTATTAATCAACACTTAATTCTATTAATTAGCTATGATTTTTGAAGTTTGCTTCTACGAGATGGAGCCCTGAAGGACACTATGGGCCAATGGCCACAATGCGGAATGGGAATCCTCCAACGCCAACTTCTGAAATTGCTGCTCCAAGCGGGGATGGAGTCACTGCATGCCAGTGCCTCCTGGGCCCACCCCAGGCAGTTGCCTAGAAGGATACCGTGACTGAAATTAGGGCTGGGACGCACCTCAGGGGAGTCTGTCCCTTTAGCACCACTTCCTCTTGTGCTTGCCCTGGCCTTCGAAAGGGAGCCGAGCTGAGAGAGACTCCATGGACACTTGCAAACCCGTCATGTGCAGCAGGGCAAAGAGGGACGCTGCTTGCTCACTGTGTGGGGCTCAATTCCTGGAGAGCACCCTGTGGACGCTGGCGCGCTCACCAAGACCGTGGGCTCAGGGCTGTGACAAAGTGGAGCTGAGCCGAGGATTCCCACCCCCCAAATACATTCCTTGCACAGCCTTAACTGAAACCCACTGAAAAGTCCAGTGGAACTAACAGAGACATGATCCCACTGTCCAGAGCCTGGCACTGATCATCCATCCAAACAATCAAAGCGGTCTCTAACCCATATAAAGGTTAGAAGCCAGACTGAAATGGATGTAGATAATCTACATTATCCAGAAATCCCTGGAGCTGTGAGGATACCTCGTGCTCCTGCCCCTTGCCCAAGAATGGAATACTAGGGACTGCCTGGAAATTAATGAACAGAGTTGGGTTCAGGGAAGTTGTTCTGGTTTTTGTTTTGTTAATGAAGGTCACACCACTGCCTACAGGGAGTCACACCTTGCCAGAAAGAGGCAGTCATTTCAGGATGCTTGGAAGCAATCAGGGCATCTATCTGGGCAATTTTTTCCATTCTAGAGTTCAGCCAGAACTATCTGTCCTGCTGACAGAAACATTCTGTCAGATAATCACCTGGATCTTAGGAGGACCATATTAATCAGTAGCACTCTGTCCATGAGAAGGGAACAATAGAAAGTTTCTCCACCCCCAGCTCACCACACTCCCACTCTACACAGCAAGCCAGACTGCAAGTGTGCCCTGCTAAATGGGTGAGGCGAGATACCAGCTGGAACAGACCCCGGCTTCCAGGGGAGGTCATGCATCCCAAGCCTCTCCTGACAAGGTGGGCTTCAGTTTGTCTCTTGGAGTCTTGCAGCACAGAAAGCTGTGGAGCTTCTAGCATCAACCCTGAGACCACCTTGACTAGCTCTGGAAGAGACAGTGTTGAGCAGTGGATTGGTTAGTACACCCTATTCTGTCCACCTGTCCACACACACGCTGAAGACGGTGAGATGCAGCATTTGCACAAGGGGAGAGAAGCATGACAGACCGCTTGCCTCCGTGCCTTTAGGTCTTGTTTACCCAGGTGGGCCAAGAGGTGCTCCCCAGTCTCATGCAGCCAGGACCCCGTGAGGCAGGTTCATGAGACCAAGTCCTGAATGGCTGTTCTTTTCCCATTCACAGGCCTGGCATTCAGGAGTACTATCTTCTGCTGGACTAGCATTCCCATCATCCCCAATTGATATGTTCATTACTAAGGATGATAGGGCCATAGCTGCACCTGCAGGGAGAATGTCAAGTTGGGAAAGCCTGGCTTAAATGATTGAATGGGAAACTTCTCCAGCTTCCTTTAATGGATATCACAAGTTACAGCTGTTCCAGTTGGTGACCCCCACAGCCCCTTCAGCCGACGTGTGTGTGTGGTGGGGGGAGATAATCTCTAACGTGCCTGCTCTCAATGCCAACCCACACTGCCCACTTTCCTTGACCTGTGCGGTGACCGTGTGACACCAATTAATGCTCCCTTTTATTGCCCGGTCTGTGCAACCCACCACCACCATCCTAGCCCTCCAGGGAATTGGCAAGGTCAGTCCATGCCATTTCCTTTCTCCTTTTGGAATCCCTCTCCATTTCAAGCATTCAGGTCACTGATGCAGCTGCTGACAACCAGAGTGGAGCAGGGGAGCCTTGTCGTCCGGCTCTGAAGCCCCAACAGCTTCCTCTGGCGGTGCGATCAGGGCCCTGCAGGGACCTGGGTCAGACCTGTAAGATCACACTGGAGCCTGTGCAATCATGTAGCACAGCTGGGAGCTTTGGAGGGCTCTACAAAAGGCTAGCCTGGGCCGCTCAGTGATGCAGGCTTCGGTGGCAGTGCTGAACCTCCTGCGAGGACTGGGGCTTGGATGGCAGGCTGAGAAGGGCAGGACACGGACCAGGGTGCTGGTGCAAGGCTAGACCCTGTAGCACAGTAGGGCTAGTAGGCATGGTCAACAGTCCAGGGTCAGAGGCAGCAGGCAGCCCGATATGGGACAGGAGCAAGAGAGAGAACACAGTCCAGTGGTCCGATGCCAGGGAAGCAGTCGCACAAAGGCGGTCCGGGGGCAGGGGCACTTGTGTCGCTGTGGCCAAAGGCTGGCAGTGTCTGGAAGCCTTTTATGCTGGTCTCCGGGACCTCCAGCTGCACTGCGTAACTGGTTCCTCAGGGGTTCCTTGCAAGTGCCTGCAAAGGTGCCCCTGTTCTGTGAGCACTTGCAGGGACACTCAGGCCCTGATCCCGACACCTCCTGCCCCCCCTGACCTTGCCTTGCTAAGTGCCCGGTCCTTGCCTTTTCTCTGGTCTTCCTACACCCTGTTGGTATCTGAGCCTCATCTGCTCCTGACTCTGCCTTGCCTTTGCTTTCCTCAGGCCTGATCAATATCTGATCCTTTCCTGTTCCTGATCCTGCCTTGGCATCCACTACCCTTGCTGCCATGTTTCACTGAGTGATGGTCTCATGCTTGTTCTCAAGCCTGGTTTTGCTTCTGGTTCTGCTGCATTTTGCCAGGATCTTCGTCCACCTCCACCATTCCTGGTCCCCCATCCTGAAGCTGACACCTGCCCACTTAACTTTGCCTTTTTCTCTTCAAAGGCACTGGTGGAGAGAGTAATAATTAAAAGAATAATAATATCAGAAAAACGGGCCAGGATGTCCTCAAATGAATAATTTCACCTGTCTCAATGAAGTTGACAAGAATTGCCCCAGTCTGTGTCACTTTCACTGGAAATTATGGTGTGTGTGTGTCAGAGGGGCAAACCTGTTGTGGTGGTGGTGGAGGAGGAGGAGGAGGAGGGATTGTTACTCTGTTACCCAAGACCAAGGAGACAGGAAGGGAAGTTAAAACAAGCTCATTTTCAAATGTCTGCCGCTCTATGGGAAAAAAGTAGGTAGAGGAGCAAAAAAGTGCTTCAGATAGAACAAATCTATCTGCAGGTTGCATAAAAGGTGGACTGAAGCTTGAAATGCAGTTGTCACCCCACCTGCTTGCACGGCTAACGGTCAAGCCTAATACTAGTGCATTTAGGACTGTGTTTCTGTCTTTCCATCTACATGTCAGCGGCACGAAAGAGACTCAAAAGCACCCTAAGTGACACACGTGAAATTGGCCTTAGAGGAAAAAGCCTGCTGGTTACCCGAAGAAATGAAGGTGCAGATTGAAATGGGCCATTACTGCTCCATCTCGTCTTGCAGCAGCCCTTCAGAAGTCAGCTATTCTGTCAGAAGGCGAGTGACTTGCCCATTGCCCTTTCTGCAGCTTGAACAGCTTGCGTGCCATGCTTTAATTATCTCCATGGCAATACACAGGCAAATTGTCACTCCAGACTTTAGACAGCAAATCTCTCGATTGCAATGATCAAATAAAAACAAAGGGGCTATTAGAGGCTTTAAAGACGGGTAAGCGCCAGAGTGAGGTATCTGCCAATGCAGCCAAATAAAAAGGCTAAATCTACAGCATGCTAATGTCCAACGCATTTCAGGACCTCTCTACAGAATTATTTTTTTTTTAACAGCACCACTGATGACTAAGTAGAAGAGATCTAGGGACTGAAAATAATGAATTTGCATGAGCCAGCATATCAAAGGCAGGGTTTCGGTGGGGGGGGGGCAATCAAAAGCAGGGTGGGGGGGTTGGGGGGGGGGGGCGTGTTTGCTTAAACTCTTCAAAGTCAACAGGCAGTTTGCATGGGCCTGATTTTGTGGTAGCTGCATGGATGTGAAGGCCATAAAACTAGTTACTCTACTGCATCTCTGCACTTCAATATTCTTTGTATACTTTCTCAACTTCATTCCTCACCTGTGCAAATCCTTTTGTTCGGAGTTCCAAGTCCAGGATGAAAGAGTATCAGAGCAAGCACTGATTCAGAACTTACAGACAAAGGGAAGAAGTGAGGTTTCTAGAATCCAGTGGAGATAAACAGTAAGGGAGAACAAGGAAAAATGCAATGACTGAGAGCAGCTACAAGATCACAAAAGGCAAATTATCTCCCATTGAGTGAATTATCAGGGCGAGTTCTGTGTTCCTGTCATGTTTCATTCACACTTCATAGGCAGGTCCTTAAGCCATGTATGTATGCCAGTGGTGGCTGGGGAAGAGAGATGAAGGTGAGTATGAGACTGCCACCTCTGAGTGGTAGCCAAGAAGGGAGGAAGCAACCAATGAAGAGAAGTGGAGGCAGGCTGCAGGGGTAAATGGGGCAAAATGGGGGTGTATTTCAGATAGGGTGAGTTCCAGGAAGGCATGAGAACCCAGGTTACAACAGGGCATGCCAATGTTAGTTGATGAGCCAAGCCACAAAGCTTGCAAGTGGGTCCAGCAATAAAATAGTGCAGCCTGCTGGCCAGCCGGCACCGTGTGGGGATATTCCATTTCTCCTCCCTGCCATCTCCCCACTCCAGCAGACACTCAGCCCTTCTGTGGACTCTGAGCGTGCCTAATCCTCAACAGGCAATGTGACTGTTTAATTTGCACCCTTTCCTGGTACTCCTGCAAAACTAGCATGTCAACACTTTCTTCCTATTTCTCAGTAGCCTTGTTTTGGCTCAACTGCCAACAGAATACAGCACTTGATCTTCAGCAAAAGGTTACAGAATGAACCGCTCCTCTTCATGCTTCCTTCCAAGATACTTTCCATTTCCCCCCACCTTCAAGTGAACCACGATGCCAGGGCGCTGAATAGGTTCAGTCCGCCCTGGACTGTTCTCAGGTTTTCCTCCCCACCCTGGATTCCTCTCCACTCCAGGTTTTTATGCTTTTGTGAAGCTTGGGGTTCTCATGACCCTGCTAATGCCTCCCTCTTGCCAGTGGATGGTGTCATTGGGGTAAATGGGGTAAATAAGGATCAGAACTTGGAAAATGGAGTATTAGTACATAATGCATTGACATATGATATGATATGTGGCAATGCTTGAGTACACAATTGTACAGAGACAGACCTTTGCGAGGTGTTGCTACTTTAGTGGTGTACTCCTATGCATGTCCAGATGGACACATATCTACAATTCTCAGTATTTCTTAGCCAGCCAGGGAATGCTGGGAAGCGGAGGCTATTTTTCTGCCTAAACATCTATAGGTTTGCATGGGTTTGGTGGGAAAATTTTTAGTTTGTGCAAATAATGTGCACATTTTCAAAATTCTGTTTGTTGCTCCTGTTTGCCCTGGCTGCCATCTCTGTCTCTTTTGTGAATTGTCAGATGGGGAAACCCACACAATGAATAGAACAATTTCATGAAAGCAACCAGGTTTGCCTATGTAGTTACATCACTGAGGACACATGAAAGCAAAGTGAATGAACATCTGAGCATCTGCACAAAGTGTATACAAACAAACAGGACGCATTTGTTGTCAGCACTGCTGAAAACTGTTTCAAACCTTTCACCCACCTGAAAGCTGAAGTAAATTGCCAAGAGAGTTTCAATTTCTGAGCAGCATAGCAATAAGTAAATAACATGGGCTTTGTTCTAGTGGAAACCCCCCCCCCCCCCCCCGAAAAAAAAAAAAAAACCTAGGCGGAATAGTGTGGCATTTGCCTCTTTATTTCAGCTGATTTTTCTACTCCTCCTCCACATGAATTTGCGGAGTTTCAGTTCACCAAGGAGTTTCTTCCTCCATTCTTCTCTATCAAAATTTATTTAACAATGCTTTAAATTTGCTCTGTATGCATGTGTATGTGTGTGTGGAGGGGAGGCAGGAGGAGCTGTACATCCAACCAGTGGTTCTGGAAAATGCAGCTCTAATGACACAGTATTTAGTCCATAGACTGTGAAGAACAGTGGAGAAAACAATACATATTCTCCCCACTTTTGCTTTGAGTTTAAGAAGTCTCTTACTGGAGAGGTGAATGTGGCCAAGGGTTTGAACCCCTAATTAGTTGTACTCTACTTTGAAGGAGGCCCTACTGTGATCAAGCTTGCTATTTTTGCAAGCATTCCTTGCAATGAAACAGATGAACAATCCCCATTCCTCAGGGGATACCTCTGCAGCAAGTAGGAAGAGGAGAGGCTGAAAGAACTGGGCATGTTCAGCCTTGAGAAGAGAAGACTGAGGGGGGACATGATATCCCTCTATAAGTACCCCAAAAGATGTCACAAAAAGGAAGGTCAAGGTCTCTTTTTGCTGATACCAGAGTGTAGGACACAGAATAATCAATTCAAGTTGTGACAGCCCAGATTCAGGCTAGCTATCAAGAAAAATTTCCTCACTGTCAGAGCAATACGACAGTGGGAGCAGTTGCCTAGAGAAGTTGTGGGCTCTCCCACACAAGAGACATTCAAGGAGAAACTGGACAGCCATCTGAGTGGGATGGTGTAAATTGGTGTTCTACAACAGCAGAAGGTAGACTGGATGTCCTTCTTGGCCCCTTCCAACTGTACTATTCTATGATTCTAAGAAATTCCTTCACTGCATAGGTGAAATGGAAAACGGCCTTAAACCCCTTCTTCCTTCCACCTCTACACTAAGATATATTTCAACAGTGAGGGGGAAGCTTGCCAGTTTCCCTGTTAAGCAGTGAAGCCCTTTGTACACAAATCTCAGAGCTGGGGCAAGATGTTGTCACTGGAACTGCATCTGTTTTGTTTTCTGAGCAGACAGCACAACTGTCTGTGCATTCAGCCACCAACATACTTCCCCCAGTGGAAATTAAAGTTGAAAAAAAAAACACAGACAAAGGAAGGTCTGGCATGCTTGTCCACACTAGCAGAACAACAATATCCGCATCGGAAATCGAACCTGCTGGATTACTATGACAACCCCAAATCTAAGCTGCCTCTTTCCCTTTCTTCCATTTTCACTTTCTCCCTCATTAGACACTGTGTCATATACTTTGTTTTGCTCGGAGCTATGATGCAGGCATCACAACTTGATGAATCATAATATAACCTCCCCTTTTATAAATCTGAGAGAAATGAGGCCTTAAAAAAGAGAGAAAGAAGTAGCAAGCAATTCAAGAACATGCACTCCACAAATGAAGAGATGTGTTTACTATTGTTGTGATTGCCAGTTAGCAGAGTGAAAGCAGCAACCGCTGCAAGAAGGAGCATGGTTCGTTTTACACCAAAGTTAGACCACACAGGCTACAGCCATAGCCAGGCCTGCATGGCCTAGCAATACCGAGAGCGAGGCAGTGTGGCTGGTTTGCCCCAGGGCCCATAGGCCCTGCACTAAGTGAAGGCCGGGCGGCGAGCTGCATTCTCCAGGTGCTCCTTAGGAGGCAGCCCAGGGCAAGAGGGTCTGGCAGGGAAGAGGAGCTGGCTTCCCCCAGTCAGCTGGCTAACGCGCCTTCCTCTTCCCTGCCACCCGAAAACAGCAGTGGCACTGCTCTCCACTGCCTGCTCAAACCCTGAGTGTGGTTTCTGCAGGCAGCACACGGTGGAAACTGCGGAAGCTGATGACAGCTGCCCAGAGTGCCACTAGGGCACTTTCAGTGCGGCTGCCATAAAATCCACTTAGTAAGAGCAGCAAGTTTTTCTGCCACTCTTGCCAAGCAAGTCTGAAGGCTTTGGGGCTTCCCCTGGGATCGTTTTATCCAAGTTCGGATAACGTGGCAAGCCCAGGGGTAGCTACACATCCCTATAACAAACCATGGCTTGTTGGAGCGGCATCTAAGCCACAAAGCAGCCACTCCATGGGGGGCACTGAGTTGGGCAACATGCTGAACCACCATGGCTTCACCACCATCCTAGTCATTATATGCTGCTCTTGTTGCTTGCGCCAGTCTAAAGAACTGAGATACTGAAAGAGTACGGTTCACTCCATTGTACTACTCCCTTCTTAAAGCTAACACTTCCGCATTGAGTTATCTTTGAGAATAAAAGCTTGGGCTGTTGGTGCATGTTGTCCCTTATGATACGAGTGGACAAAAGGGACTTCCCTTTTATGGCTCAAAACTCAAATATGCCATGAAGTCCCAGAGGAAGCGTTAAAAGTTATAGAGCACCATTTAACTTAGTGGAGCTTTACAAATTGCACATGTATCGATGGACTTGACCATTACCTGCCATTCATATTATCCCACTTCTTATGACAGTAGTTACAAGAGACTACTAATAAAATATCACCCCAAATTACTTTGACATGCCCTTCATCCTTGCTAGGATCAAGGAGACAGGCATGCCTTGCATCTCCTGCCCTTGCTAGGAAAGTAGCAGGTAAGAAAATTAATTAAACAAGTGGCTGGATAATTGATTTGTGCTTAAATGAGATAACGCTTTGTGTTCTTGGCAAGCAGGCAAGTCCCCCTTTCAGGGAAACAGCCAAGCTAATTTTCAGTATGGAACAACAGTGACAATCTCATACAAGAGATCATTACGGAGGGATTATGGACCCCTCTGGCACAATGCAGAAGGTTCTCGAGAGAAAGCATTACCAGGTGTTACGATGGGAATTTAACAAATAATGTTTCTTTGGCATCATTTGCTAGTCTGGTTTGTAATCCATCCATAAAGCCCCCTTTGGAGAGGCCGGCTGCCTTGCCAAGGTGCCCAGTAATCCCCCAAAATGCTTCTCCTGAGTCACCACTGTTCCTTGCCAAACTGAGTTCTGACGGTCTGGGTAACTATTATTTTAAACAGCAAAAAGACTGAATGAAAGCAGCATAGATATGGTTCATGATGGTGGCCTGGACCCCCAAACACAGGACCCATCATGAAAAATAACAGTGAGGTTCATCTTTAAAAGTAAGTGCCCATATATAGGGCATTTATAGGGCAAACTGGATCACTTACCGATGATGCTGTATGAGTACTTGGGTGGTTATGTTAACACACATGCAATCATATTCCAGTATTCCAAACAGTTGCACCCCATCAGCTAAGGGAAAGATGGGGTTTCCTCAACAACCCGTCATGGATGAAAGGAAGGGGTTGAAGCTCCAATGTTTCTAATCAATATGTGACAGTTAGGTTGCATAAAGAGACGCTTGTAATTCATTCCCCACCAAAAATTAAACAGTGCAAGAGGAGGCAACCCTGTCTAGCAGCAAGGAAGCAGGATACTTTAAGAAGCCACGGAATGAAAGCACAGCAAAGCCAGGTAAGATTAAGTAAGATGCAGGAAGTACACACATCTTTCAAAAAGTGTGTGATGCAGTGAATTCCAGAAAGCTGACCTGTAAGTGGGTGCTGTATACGATGCAGGAAGTGTTGTCACATCCCTATGATTCATGCATTATTGGTACCTTTAATTTTGCCATCCATTCAGTCACACGCTCATCTGTTTTGCAAAAATGCCTCTGCACACAGTTGTGTTCCCAAACATATGAAAACCCCCCACATGCATTTTCCCAGTAGTCTAGGAGGAAATGTGCACTGGGAAGGGGGGTGGTTCTATTTTTCCATGACTATATTTGAGTAAAATTATGGAAAGTTTTTAAAAAACCTTAACTCTGCAAGTTCATAGAATCTATGCTACTTGGAAAAAGATGGTCCACTGCGGAATCTACAGGTTGGATTCATGGAAATTCAAAATCATTTGAATATTTTGAGAATTTCTCTAACATATCTCGGGTTGAATGCAACCATCAGTTCATGTATAAATGGCAAAATTAATTTTAGGCAACGAAACTGAGTTAAATTCGGGGTTGCTATTTTCTGCATTTATTTTTTAAACTTTTAAAAAAAATTGTCAGTCAGGAACAAGAGGAAAGAATCCTGTAGTATACACATAGGGAATGTAAATGTTCAGTAAATACTGCAAAGCAGCCAGCAATCTCCTTCTGTAATACTCTCTGTGATAGCTGCTCCCAGGGCTCTGATTAGCCATGCGACCCTCATTTAAAATTCTCGAGGCATCAAGTTTAGCCATAGCTGAGTATTGATCAAGGCGGCAGCTTCACAAAATTCAACTGCACTTTTCTTTCAAAGCACTAACTTGTTTGTCAATAGCTCTTTCTTCTGCTGGTTATGGCTAGGTTGGAGAGGAATTTGTGTAGCTTGGATCTGAATTTATATTTTTTTTTGCCATACTTTGGATTCCCAAAGGATTTTTTTGTCCACATGTTTAAGCAAACCAACTTGATTATCCTTCAAAATTTTGCAATAAGATTCTTGGTTCAAAAGCGTACTAAAATGTGTATAAAACGTGCATTTTAGATTAAAATGCATACTTCTTATTTCAGGATAAAATGCATAAAATGTGTATATTGTTTCCCAAGTAATACACATGTTCACGCAGTTCTAAAGAAATTGCATGCAACCTGGAAACAAACTGATTTTCCCATTCCTAATCTCAAGAAACAAAGGAAACTCACCTGAGGGGTAAGAATGCCTAGTCCCTCCAGCCCCCATACCTCTTTGGAGGGTCCTGAAGAGTAAGGGATGGGGTGTGAGTGCAACTTGGGCAGTGGGAAACTGGAGGTACCTTGCAAAGGCAGAGGTGGTGGGACATACAGGGAAGAACCTTGCATGAGCCTCCTTCAGGGTCCAAGTGGTTATAGATACATTTGACACTGGAGTTCTATTTAGTGTGATGCAAAAGAAAATTGGTATGTGTCAGAAAAGCCTTAGAGGATGCTGAACATGAGCTGCTGTATGCAAGGCCTACTGTCTCTATATGGCTGGTGTATACTTTAGCCAGGGTTGGTGTTTGCTAAAGAGTGGCTATTCTAGTGATTATTGCAAAAAATGATTGTGAGCTGCCTAGAGATGCTATGGCACAATAGGCGGCATGTAAATGCTTTAAAAATGTCAAGAAGAAATAGAAATTACACTCAGGTCACACATGGATCAAAGGTGTATTAGCAGAAAGACAAATGAGACATATGACTCCCCCCCTCAATTATTCAGCCTGCTAAAAAGTTGAGGTTTGGTTCACTATATCTTCAAGTTGACATATGAAAGATCAACAACAAACCTTGTCCTGGCTGAAGATGGAATAGACTTATTACTTGAATGTTGTTTCCTAAACTCAGTAATAAATGCTCTATTCGAGTGCTTGAGTGAGGAAAAGCATGGGTGTGGGTGGGAGACTGGAGATCCTCTAGATACTGTTCGACTTAAACTTCTGTCATCCCTGGGTATATTCCACACTGATGCTGGCTGATGGGAATTAGAGTCCAACATCATCCAAAGATTCCCCAGTACTGGGATAATGTTACCTTACCCTCAAGGACCTGAATATTAATACAGCATGGTATATAATGTTAATATGCAACCTGAAAACAGACTTGTGTCATCACATTGGTAAGAATGGCTAATATGTCAATCTCACCTTGATTTCCCAAGATGAATGCCTCTTAATAAATTGAGTTTGCTTGCACCATCTGAAGTTTCTGCCTGGGTGTCTGTCTTTCTAAGAATGGAATTCTCTAGCTGGATGTCAGGCAGCCTGAAGGCCTCTAGATTACAGGAAAGTACCCTGTCCTACCTAAGAGGCTCCCTCCCTCTCAATTTTGTGTGCCCATTTAATTCATGCAGCTATTGATTTTTCTGTTGCAATTATGGAAGGGACAGGGAGCTTCTGAAGGCAGCCATAATTTACTACATCCTTCTGTTTATTGGTGAACAAAGAAAAGCACACTCCATTTGGTAAACAGCAGGCAGCCACAACCAGAATCATCTCAGAGGAAATGCCATCATGAGGCTATACAATGGAAAGCAAAGATGGACAGCAACTGGAAGCAGCCAAGTGCCACGTTGTGCAGCCTCAAGGCTCTGAGGGAGCCTAGGGAACCTCCACTAGCTGGCCTCAGAAACAATGCTTCTAACTCTTACATCTGCAGTGCACAGGTCTGAAAATAGAATGGGAACGTAGCACTGCTGTTGGAGGCAGGTACCCTGTGCCAGGTACTAAACCATACACTGCTTTCAGCACTGAAAGAATAACATGTCTTTATTGTTATTAAAATAACAATAAAGAGAGAGCCAGTGTGGTGTAGTGGTTAAGAGCATGGGACTGGGACTCAGGCGATCTGGGATCTAGTCCCCACTCGGCCATGGGCTGAGAGAGACACACTCTCAGCCCAACCTACCTCACAGGGTTGTTGTTGTGGGGATAAGATGGAGGAGGAGATGCAAGCTGCCTTGAGCCCTTTGTAGGAAAAAAGGCAGGGTATAATTCAATAAATAAATAAATAAATAAATAAATAAAATGTCTGAGACTTGCCTTGCTCTGGAGATAGGGCTCCAAAATAGCGAAGTCTGAGAATACTTCTTATGAGCTTTTTCATTAGCCTGAGATTAAATTACAAGTAAAAAAGAGCACAAAGTCTGACTGCACATTTGACTATTTCAGATTAAAAGCAAAATAAAAAATGCTCTCGTTTCTAGTAGAATGTACCAACAAAAGGCTGTCTGTATGGTATGGCTGTTTGGAGGATCTTGGAGAAACTTGTATTGGCTGATTAGATAATAGCTGGCACTGTCAAAGCTTGAAATCTGACTTCTTAAATGTACTCTTGTTAAATGTAAGGCATCAAGAGGAAGAGTGTGTGTAAGAGAGAGAGAGAGAAAGAGAGATTCAAACTTGAAATCCATACAGCTAACAACAAAGCATGTTGCCATGGAATTCTATGGGAACAATGCTCTGTCCCTCAGAATAGAAATGTTTACCTCATATATGTGTGAATATCCAGGATACCTGATTTTTAAACATCATCCCTTTCCATTATCCCATAGGGAAAGATACCAATGTTAAACAAGCTATCTCAATTTAGCCATGCATTTTGTACTAGTGAGGCTTATCTGGGGTCGCATTTTTCCTTCCGACTGTTTCCATCAACTGTGGAATAGTTGGAACCACACATTTGCCTCTGGCATCTAGAACTCAGTAGGTAGGAGCAAATGTTCCGCTTGTAGACGATCAGATGACCTGTTCTGTAGACTGGAGAACATGATTTGGCCTTCTAGACCCATCTCTTATAATCCTCACGAACTTGAAAGTTCAGAGCATTTCCCACAGGTCCTGACAGAGTTACTAAGGAAAATGTAAGCAACAGAAGTTGATTACCAATTGTTAGTGCTTGCATCTGGGTTAAAAATCTCATCAAATCACTGTGCCCTAGGCCGCTCTCCAGTTAAATAGTTAGAAGAGAAATTTTGCTGCTGAACAATCAAGCCAACTTCTGCAACCCATGTTCTTTCCCAGAATGGATCACATTCTGTGTAGTTGTTCACACTGCATACAGCAAGAGTGGCTGGGTGAGACTGTGTTGTGTCAAGTCTCTGCTTACATTCTTTCAGTGTAATGTTTGCACAGAGGCTCGGAAAGCAAATGGAAAAGCAGAGCATTCCCAATCACATGACCGGACTACGTGTGTATACTTTGTATTTGGGATGTGTGAATCAAATGTTTATTGACCATGTCATGTTTACATGATTTTACCCCACATCCCATCTCCTTGTTAATCTAGATGTTTGTACATTTTTTAAATGAACCAAGAGTTGTTTTCTTGCACTGAATGTCCAGGTGACTTAGAACCCACCTGAACAGGAGTCTTCTGCAGGTGAATATATATCCCCAGAACCAAAGAATGTGACACTTAACTATACTTTTAGCTCATATTTTAGAAGTAATTTTTTTCAGACTATGCATTTACGAGTTTATTTTGATACCCTCAGAAATGCATATTTTGAAAGAACTGTTGGCAGAAATGCATTGTTTGGAAGAATGTTGATGGAAATAACCAGTGAGAAGGGAAATGTTTTACTACTTTTTTTAGGAAAAAGATGACCCTAGATAAGCCTCACAAGCAAGAAGCGGGCTGCTAGATCAGCTTACCTTGTTCAACACTGGTGTTTTCCCCTGTGGAATAATTTAAGGGCCATTCTGAAAGTATTCTGATCAGAACATTCAGATGCCATGGTAAATATTTATGTTATTTCTGTACTTTTTATTTTATGTAAAATTGTATTTTGTTTTAAATGTCTAAACTTGCTTCCATCATGTTGCTATGAACAGTGGCAAAATTTTTAAAAAATGTTCATCATTTGACACCGCAGAAGAAAGGGTCAGGGCTGAACTCATATGAAAGTGAGCAGGCATAACTTTTACATATTTCACTAAACTCAGTCCATACAGAATTGGGTTGCAGGGCCTCAAAGTTTCATATTGGCAAAGAGACAAGGCATGAGTGGCAGCATGGCAAGAGGAAAGGATCCTGGCTTGATGCCCTATGAATTTTCAGAGACATCAGGACCTGCAAAGGGGTGGAGATTCCAAAAACAGTGAAAATGCACTGACTTTAAAAGAAAGTGCTTTCCTGAACATCGGGATCAGTTCTGAAGCAGTTAAAAGAATGTTTTATATAATTTCATTATAATATTTGGAGTGTTCAATGGCAGATATGGTCAGAGTGACAGGAAATGTCAGGAGCCATATGCACTTTGTACTCTTGATCTTCTAGGCCAGGGGCAAGTAACTGGATGCTTGCCAACTATTTTGGATTACTATGCCCATTCTCTCAGCTCTGTGGGCTGAGACTTCTGGAAGCTGTAGTCTAAAACATTGGAGCGGGCGGGGTGTAACAGGTTGAGTGTGTCTGTCATACACGTACCAAAAGTTTCTATCTGTTGACCTCTTCTGCAGGTGAGGTTGCAGTGGGCCAAATTTACAAGCTTTGAGAGATGGTAAAAATAAAACAGGGACAAGGCTGAGGTTACACACCATGGTTATCCCACTTGTTGGCTTACAAAGAGAATACAGAGAGCTGCAGAGATCCAGTTTTAACCTCAAAAGAAATCTGGCTGGAGAGCAGAACACAGGTAAAGGGAACAAAGAGCTAGTCTCAGGTAGTACGCATCCACCTGTAATACAGAATCATAGCATCTCCTCATTGCCTCTCATGTCTTCCCTCACTGCATGAAAAAAACCAACTTCTGAGTATGTATAGTGGGCCTTTAATATGAGCAGTTCAGCATAAACATGTTTTCAAAGCTTGCCCTGTGCACGAGAAATCCAATCTCTGCCATTTCAAATTGTTCTCACTTCAACCCTCTCACAATGCATTCTTTACAGCAGTCTTACCGCCCCAAATTTCATACGCCGTTTCAGTGGCTGATGATATGGTATTTATAATGCGTGTAATGCTCGCCACCTGGCTCTGTTGGAGGGCATGTGCCTGACAATTTGTAGAGGGGAAAACTATGAAACATTTGCAGATGTATCTGCACAGTAGTATTTTGGGATACGAAATCTAAATATAAACCCGTATAACAAATATATGATACTAAGCCTCCAACGCTTCCAGGTGGGGAAAGAGAAAGCTTATGTTAGAATCTGGCACTTACAGGGTTACACTTTAAAAGGAGAAAACTACAGGGAATATGATTAGGCAAAGATAAACACATTTCCCTTGGAATCAATGGGAATCAAAGAGGCTTAACTGTGTCCCTTTTAAAAGTGCAACCAGGTTAAGTGTCAGATTCTAAAATTAGCTTCCTCCTGCCCCCACCTGGCAGCATTATTGGAATGAGAAAATGACATCCATCCTGCAAGAGGGGCTTTGCATCCTCACTCTCATCTGCTGGGCTTTCTTCTTCAGAGTGCAAATGCTGAGAGCCCGTGTTGTGTGGTGGTGCAAGTGCTGAATTGGGAGAGTCGCGTTCTAGTCTCCACTCGGCCTTCAGGAAGCTCCCTGGGAGATTTTAGGACAGCCACAGGCTCTCAGTTCAACCTGTCCTGCAGGGCTGTTGTGAAGATCACATGGAGTTAGATAAGCCAGCTTGAGTTTCTCACCAGAGGAAAAAATGCAAGCTGCAAATGTAATGATAATGATAATGATAATGAGCCCACCACATTGTATCCCTAGACTCTTGCAATGGAGCCAAGGGCACAAGTGCATTTGCACAGTATCAAACAAGGGCTGCGATCTGATGAGCTGCAAAGCTTTGTCACTGGAGGCCATGTGTTGCCAAACACACTGTATTACTATTCCACAGTTAGTATTTTACTGTGTGGAAAGACAGGGTGCCTCAGTTCTAAAGGCCAGAAATACAAGACCCCAGAGAAGAGAAATAATAACTTATCCCTTTCTGACATTTCTAAAATAGATTTTCTGTCAGCCATAACGTCTCCATGTTTAGCTACGAAATCTGCCAGGGCTGGAAACACATGATACAGCACATCAGATGAGGGAGATTCTCCACAAAGAAGACCATCCAAATCAATATGAATGGGCATTTCTGAAAGGCAGATAAGCTGAGTAAGAGCCAGGCTGAGGCTCTATAGCGCATTTCTTGCAACGGACTATATTGCTGCCCTTCTGCAGGGCAGCTTCCCTTGGCTGGATTGGGTTGGAAGCTGCCTGTTTAGCATTATTAATACATCAGCGATGAGTCGTCGAAACGGCTGCCTAGGGTAACTTCTCGGAGCATTTGACCATTCCTCATGCGGCCGTTTCCCAGCAACACCCACAGGGCCCAGTCAGTTCACTGAACGTACGCACCAAGCGACAGCAATCAAACAGTGACTGGCTGGGTCTGCGTGGCCACTCCAGGAGCTCTCCATGGCTGGCCGCTTTTCCTGTTTCCCTACAACCAGCACAGATCAATGCCAGCAGGGCAGTGGGGGGCTCCAAGTAACATGCCCTTCGTAGGGCTCCCACCCTCTTACCCCCTTCTTCTGCCCCTCCCCGGGCCTCCTCGTCCATGCTGCCAGAGGCAGGAGGGAGGGAGGAGAGGTTTCTCCTTGCAGCCTCCTTTGCTGCTCACCCTCCTGAGAGGACAGCTGAGCAGGGCAGGCCACTGCAAGGAAGAGCCACACTCTGCCGGTGGGGCTGCGGGAGCTACGTGTGGGTGGCCGTGGCTCTGGCAAGGGAGAGGCGGTGGCGGGTCCTCCTTGCCACGTGCGCTGCCTCTCCCTCCTGAGCAGCGGTGGCCCACATGGGCCAGCCCCTACCGTCACCAGATGAAGCAAGCAGCCACGGAGCAGCTTCTGCTTGCTGGCAACTTTGGGCAGCAAGCAGGGAGAAGAAAGGATCTCCGTTCATCTCAGGAACCTTCCTGCCAATAGTGGTGGAGTGTGAGGGCCCTCGTGGGTTTCCCACAGGCACCTCCTGGGCCACTGCGGGAACAGAATGCTGAAGCAGATGAACTCTTGGTAGGACCCAGCTGGGTTCTTCCCGTGTCCTTCTGTGCTATACCAAGAGGCTGGGAGCTCAGGAGCTGCCCCCGTCCTGAACACCAGGCCTGTTGCCAAGAAAAGCACAGTGCTGAAGGACTAGAGCCTTAAGGAGCTAACCTGGCAAGATGAAGGAGAGGGTTGGGCCTGCAGAGGCCCAGCATGTCTCTAGAGAATCATCAGCAAATGTCGGGGAGAGGGGCCAAAAGGTGGTCAGTGGGGACCATGCTCTTGGCAAAGGCATATATGGGGACTCAGGATGGCTTTGGCCAAGCATGGCTTACAGCCCATTTGTGAGCTTCTTCTAGGATGTTGTTGGGGATGAGGAAATCCTCTTTTGGTCCAAATGCTGTATGTACAAAGTGCTATCTCTCAGGCCTATGCTGGGTCCTTTAAAGGAATGTGTGGAGCCATCAAAAATTTGTTGTTTCTCCTCAAGAGGCTGGTCCGTCTTTATTGCAGCACCATAATTCTGCAATGCTTCCCATTCGTGTTGTTTTGTTGGGCTTTTAGTTGCTTTGAGGGTTTCTCTTCCATGGAGCAACTATATTAGTTAGTTCATCATTTTTTGTTTTGTTTTAAAACTTCTGTACACTGTCAGTGCTAAACTAAATGGCACATTCAACTGTAATCATGTTCTGTTCTGTAATCATGATGCTTGATTGTTTTTATAAGGATGGATGAAGTCCAAAAGGGAAGCCCTTACTATGATTTAGCTTTTCCTGGATTTAGCTTTTACTATATCCAACAGGAGACCCAAGAGGCTGATGGGATGGCTTCTCACCCTGTGCAAAGGGATGCTAGGAGGATGTGTCCTGGTCTGAACCCAGTGCTTGGGAGAGCCGCTGATCGGAAGGACCAAGTTTTCTTGGAGAGATGTGCTAATGCAACTTGTGCATTTCCACCACATCCCACTCTCCATGCTTCTATGGCCGGAAGCCAGTGCTCTAATGAGAGCCCAGCCAAAGGCGTTCATGGGAGCTAGCTGTGCACTAAAAGCTTAGGGATGGTTCCTGTGCCTGAGCTCTCATTACAAACACTTAAAAGGTGGTAAATGCTCTCTGTCCCGCAGAGCAGGGGACGGGATGTCCGGAGGAGCCCTTTATGCATGCTCGGTTGCTGAGTGGCAGCTCCCCTTGTTGGCAAGTGCTAATCTAGCCCCGCTGCTCCTCCCGGTCACCACATTTGCTCCTTTGTTTATTACAGGCATTACTTCGGCAGAAGGGGACGTGGCAGGCACACTGCCTTCCTGTGCCAGCAGCCACACCCGGCTCCCTCCTGCCCCCCATCCTCTTTCTCCAATTGTTTCACAAGCCTACTCCTGGCATATTTCATTTGTTATGGGCGGGCAGGCACCGCACAAGGTTTTCATTACCCATCTTGCTATTTCTGGGTAATTTTTCACAAATGACTCGTTTTGGAAAGACGTTGCCAGGGAAAATTTCAAAACTTAGAGATCTTATCAAGAACTGCCAGTCTCTCTTTTCTTCAAAGACCACCTGTGCTAGGGGGAAGAAACATGCACCAGTCAGCACTGCTCCCCTGGGCAAGGTGTCAGCTCTGCCTGAGTAAATAGTGTGATCATGTTCAACCGGTAAGTGCGCCACGCTACTGAGCTGAAGTTTCAGGGGGTGGGCAAGGGGAGGGCATGGCTTCTGTTACAAAGTCTTATTGCAAATATTTCAGATCGTGCAATAGAGAAGTGATTATTGTTGAATCACAGCGGTTCTGCTCCACAGCTTGTTTAACCTCTTGCTTGCTATAGAGCAACAGTAATTTCAGGGAAGGAATTGCCCTTGCAGCAGAAGCAGGAATTGAGCATCAGTGTTCCTAAATCCTACCTTCACTCGTAGACAGAAAAGCCCAAGTACAGCTCTACTCTCTGCAGTGGGGCAGTTCATCATAAGGAGCATGATCCAAGCTAAGTTAAGTACTTTGAATCCTATCAGTTTGATAGGAGAATTATGGACATGCTTCATCTCTCTTTATTGCAATAAATGGAAATTAAAAGTGCTTAAGGCTGTGATCCAATGCACACTTACCTGAAAAGAGTCCTATTGGACTCTATGGTACTTATGTGCAGAGATGCATAAGGCTACACGCTAAAAGCCAAGCTTCTAGTTTGCCAAGGAGTGTGGAAGAGAAGGGGAAGAAAGGAATTAATGACATATACTGATTTCATTTGCAACTTGTGCAACAAGGCAATCAGAGCATCTTTGACTGTCAATATTCCAGAAAACAGAGAATGGAGGGAATCAAAAGCACTGAAATAGTTCTGGTCATCAAGCCTCTGTTGTTATAGAAACACAGAAAACAGAGCGAGTCAGAAGGGGTCTCCCGGGCCATCTAGTCTGACCTCCGGCACCAGTCGGCTCTATGGAGTTGCAGGGGCAGCTGCAGGGTTCTAGGAGTCCCTGGGAAGGCGTGGAGCACAGAATCCCATGGGCGCAGTGGCTTTTTACCCACAGTGCTGCCCACCACAGCCTTCTCTCATGCAAACACTCATCTTCAGCCTGACCGCCATTTTCCCCCTTCTTCCCTTCCCGCGGTTCCCTTCCTCTTCACATACTCCTTTCAGCACTCGTTCCCAAACAGCAGTGCACAAACCTTAAGCTGCCCATCCCTTCCCAGACATCTCCAGTGCAAAGCGTGACTCTGCCTGAAGGGACACATCTGTGTGTATCTGGCTTCCCCCATGTGGAACGGAGCCCTGACAGGCCAGGGTTCCCCTCATGTGAGAAAGCCTGCATTACATGCATCTCCCTTCAAACTGTCATGGGGAACAGTTAGTCCCATGTGGTTTCGCAGGCCTATCCATGCATCTGGTACTCATGGCTACAAAACTTGTGAGCAGGGCTTACCTCTACTCTGTTGGGATGGTGATCCAGAGGGACATTCCAGTTTCTGCCAAAGACAGACTTTGGCTGGATTCACAGGACATGGAAACAGCCCTGCATTATTTCCACAGCGCAGGGATGTTTGCCTGACCATACAGGTGAGGTGACCATGTGACTATGCAGGCAGCAGAGTTTCAGCATCTACAGCTTGCCATGCAATCCCGTGACCTCAAGTGAGCACAATCACCATCCTTTCTCTTGTCTTGCTGATGAGCCACTTCAGCCTCCTCCTCCTTGGTCTGTTGTAGTGCTAAGGTTGGATCCTGCTTCCCTTTCCTGAGTGTACCTGCATGTCTGCAGGGCTTCCCAACAGCTCTAGCCTCCATAGGCATTGCTATTACATGGAAATAAATAGCTCTGCCACAATTCCTTGTTTCTTCCTTTGAGTGTTTTTGCACTGTCTCCCGGTTCCAAAAGTAAAGAGGGAGACAGACACAGTGCTCAGCCAATGGGAATAAAGTGAGAAATGATGGCTCTGTTGCTAAGGAGCTGATAGCCATAGAGAGTAAAGGCTAGAGATCACTTGCACAACTGCTCTTGCCAGGAGTCTCTATGGTGCTTCCATACTAACCATGGTAAAATGCTGATCCCAAAACCAGATGACCAGAGAAGCTGCAGTGAACTGTGGAAACTTAGAACAGACTATTGCTTCTCTCTCTGGTTTTGGGATACTAATCCCACCATGCAGGAACTCCAGGACCAGGTCCGGATGGCACAACAGGCCTACAACGGTAAGATTTAATCAGGACTTCTAGTGATGTGTGAACTCACCCACTGATTTTCTCTTATGAAAGAAATGCAGAAGTGTTTATTTTAGGATAAAAACACAATTCACATCCTGTAACAGTGGTTCTTTTTCATTTCTATTGACCTATAATGCACAATGTGTTCTAAGATTCTCTGGGATGTTGAAGAGATTGGACAAAATGCTGGTTCAAAGACATCTGGGTTTGCTCCCAGCATGTAAACAATTATTTCAGTTGGCCAAAGAGGCTTTCCAAGTGCCTCCATTCTGGACATGTTGATGGTTCTCTTTCAGTGCGACTAGCCTATGCTGCCACATTAGTGGGTATTGGGACAGGTAATTCCCATGCGATGGAAACTGGGTCACTGTTTCCAACTGTAAACACATCTTGGATGTCCTCCAAGTCCATAGTTCTCTTATCCAAATATTAACCCTCTACTCACCTTTGAACCATTTGCATCTGTTTTAGCACAGCCTGCTCAATATCGCACCATTGTCATGGCATAATCTCACCTGCTTGTGTGATTATTGCAACACGGAGGTATTATCAAGAGCTGCCAGGGGTCTAATTAGGAGGTTTTGTCTTTGTGCACAGCTTTCCCATGCAGTGAACTACTGAACTGCGTGTTGCAGCAGCCAGCTAGGCAGTTCCGTATCCTCTGGCCCTGTACATTCAGTGACTAGTGGATTCTTCTGTACAGAAGTGCTTCCTGTTCCAGTTAAGCTTTGTTTGAGCAGCAAGGACTGCCTCAGCTCTTTTATGTTCCTGTATGCTTTGTGTGTTCTTCATCTCTGCCTCTGACATGCCCTTTGATCCTTGGAAAGGGGGTGCAGGCATCAATAAACTGCAGCTACTGATGCTACAGGCATTTTCACTGAGATCTTAAAAGATTTTCAATAACAACATTTGTTAAGTGAGGGCGACTCCTTCACAGATCTATAACAGTCTGGAATTCTAGGGAATTAGAATTCACAAGGATTGATAACTTCTCAACCCAACACTTTTATATACCAATCCAGTGTCCCCTGCACTTGCTATTCATAGATTTTCAAAGGAAATCTGAATCATTATAGGTTTCTCTGCACCAAGACTACATGTTCCCAAAATATTGCCTTCCAAATTTATTCTCCCCCTTAAAGTGACAATCAGGCAAATTATTGTTTCGTTTCAGGGATGCTTGAATAAGCAAAACTCCAAGTCACTGAAGTTCTCCACATTCCTTCTGAAAGCTTGTTCTGACTTGAGTGCATATCAGAACAAAAGCTTTGTTGTCTTTTCACATGAAATTCATGTGCCTTTGGAGTAATCTTCCAAATATATTCATATATTGTGCACATCTTTGAAATGTATACATTTTTCTCCCATTAATTTGTGGACATTTGTATTTGTGTGTGTGTGTGGTTAAAAATGTTTTTATTTTTGGAAAGTGTGAACTGGACAAATTCTGATTACAGATAAACTGAAACAATTTTTTTCATATATACCTACTTAGATCTGAGCTCTTTTGAAGAAATGGATACTTCTAAATGCTGCAATAAAGCCTAATAACATATTTGTTGCCCATCTTGTAAGGCCACCTATGATTGGTTTCAAATAAGACATAATATATAAATACGATTAACAACACCACTGCCACTTATAACAATGATAATTTACAGATACTCCTAAAGTATGATGACAATTATTAACATAACAATCTTCACATTCAAATTAAGCATGTCTCCCCTTCTGTCTTTGTTCAACTGTTGCTCAAGCATTGCTCACAAGAAAGACCAGTGATTATAATCGTAAAATGTTGTTACTCCCTGGGAGTGCACTGGCATATCTGCAAATAAAGTATGTCCGTGTGGATGAAACATGTGCACAGAGAAGCCCACAATTGTATTCCAAACCTGTTCACTGTCCTAACAAATGCTGGACACTGGATTTACTCACAGAACGACATGTGCGCCAAGAGTACTTGTCAAGCTTGTTCTTTCTCCTACTGCAAAGACTGTCCTACTTAGCAAGAAATGTGAGGTCAGCTTCTGACATCAAGAGGTGGGAGAGAAATGCACACCTCACCTGTCTGAGAGGTTAATAAGAGTTTGTTTGGTAGGAGGCAAGAACCTGAGGTGCTAGTCTTGAAGAGCAGTCAGCATCTGGAAGAGGTGCAAGAATAAAGGGTAGGAACTGAGCCACTCAGCATTTTGGACCCTTTCTCCAGACTGAGCTTCTTAGTCAGAACAAACAAATACACAGATAAGCTCTAATCATTCAATCCAAAAATGCTCCCTAAATCACATTAAAATAATCCTTGCCATTCCAGTTGTGATCATCAAGTAGGACCTGTCACAGTTCAAAATCCATTACAATAACCACAAGGAATTTCAACTGCAATTATAAGAGATGGTTTCACTTAAAAATCAATTTTATTTTGTGCTCAGGGGAAGAGTTCTTTCAAAAGTGATACATGGAGCCTGCCTTTTGGGAAAGAAAAAAAATTAATATATCTAGGTGGATCTTATTAAAACTATGAGACATAGTTTGTGATTCAGATATGGTAGCATATGGAACAAATCATTTGTCCTTTAAAAAGAATATAATTACTTTAAAAAGTGCAAAAGTGATTTTTCATAATAAAACAACAAGTGTAAAATCAGAATCTAATCACAAATGATTAACCAGAATATCACGTGTCTGGAAAGTTAAACCAGGTCACCTAGTCATTGATCTCCCAGGCTTACATTTTCAGGGGTGAGTTGTCATTTGCATGTGTGACTTGAACCGGCAATTCTTGGGTACATGCTGGCAACTGTCATTTATCTTGTGAGAACTTTGAATATGATCATTTGAGCTGACAGCCTGTTATTACCAGCAAGCTCCAGAGGAGACGATTAACATACAACGGTTAGGCAGCTGGAGGAGTGGCCTCATATCCCCATGGGTACCAGTGAGAAATTAATAAAGAGGTTAGTTCAGGATACCATATTATGTACTGCCAGTAGAAACCAGCAGACTGAAAAATGCTATAGGGTCATCCATCCATCCATGGAACTGGTAAATTCTTCAGAATCTCTCTGCTTTTGGGTTTTGCATGGTGGTGGGTATCATATATTTAGTTCATTCCGACATCATATAGATGTCCTTTTCCCTGCACTATAGAAACATGGAACTCTTAGAAGTGTCCTCAATATAAAAGTTTTTCCTTATGGCCAAGCAAAAGATTGGTGATCTCTACATCATTACAGGCACAGCGGTTCACCAGGGGGCAACTTATATGGCACTAAAATCAGGGTAGAGGGTTTACCATCACTAAACATGTTGGTACTGAATTTGTATTAGCACCTGGGAACTCTGCTGGTCTTTGACAGTTCTAAGGAATCATTTAACCAGTACAAAGAACGAGTATCCATTGGATAGCATGCTCTCACTTTCATATAAGAGTTCAATTAACCTAGGAGGCAAAGAAGTAAGTGTGTTCAATGCCATAATTATTAAGGCTGAAACATTTAATCAATTTATTTTTTAAATTAAGCATTTGGAAACATTTCCACTAAATTAAAAGATGCCCCAATTAGGCAGATTAAAATATTATAAATAAATGTACTTAGAAAAGCTAAAGTGACAAGCACTGTTTTAAAAGAGACATTCTCCTCTTTCACTTCCATACGGGTGAATGCTTCTGCCGATGCCTGTTATGACACATGCATACATCATCTAAAAGCAAAGAAAGTATGCCATTTGCTATTATATCTACTTATATGCAAATTGAATCAATCAGTCAACTAAAACCCATTAAATTAATTGACTGATATTTCTTTAATCATGTGACAACCCTTCGTATTACACAAAAGCTTTTTAAAAGAAGACATCAGATGCCTGCACTTTCTGCAAAGAGACCTAAAGTAGTAATACAGCTGACTCTCCAGTACAGTGGTACCTTGGCTCACGAACTTAATCTGTTCCAGGACTCTGGTCGTGACCCAAACTGGTCGTGACCCAAGTTAAATTTCCCCATAAGGTTGAATGTAAATAAGGTTATTCTGTTCTGTAACTATTTTTTTAATCAGAAAAATGTGAAGCAAAGTGACAAACAACAACAAAGATCATGGCCATCCCCTCCCCTCACCCTGAGCAGGAGCGCGGCCATCTCCGTCCCCCCCCCCCCCCTAGCACAACCGGGATCGCCCCCGCCATCCCTGCATGTGCCCGTCATCCCGGTGCGCTGCAGGGGAAAACACGGGAGTGAATGCGGGTGCGCTTGGGGGGGGGGAGACAGGCGCGATCATGCTGGGGTTGGGGGAGAAGGCAAGGTCATGGTTGCGCTCGTGCAGGAAAGACAGATGCAATCACAGGCGCGTTCCTGCAGGAAAGACGGGCACAACTCCCCACTCAGGGGGTGGGGAGATGGCTGCAATCGCAGTCACCACCCAATGCAGAGTTCGCGACCTGAGTAAAACTTTTTATGAATGTTTGTGACTGTTTGTGAGGAGTTTGTGAGCCGAGGTACCACTGTATTCACAAAGAATGCACTTAGATTTCTGACCAGCAGAACACTCAGGGCCACCTTGAGTTTACATTGCAGTTTTTGAGCAGGGAAAACAACCCAGAAGGAGCATCTTCCAAGCACTCCCGCTGATGCAGTCTGCTTATAATGGCAGTTCCTGAGTTATTTAATCCAAGAATTACTGAGGCTGAGTGCAAAGGAGCAATCTGGCCGTCTCCCACATGTTCATTGCTTCTATATGCCCATTGCAGTTCCTGGATTTAAGCAACCCAGGAATTTCTCTCATGTGTGAACCAAGTCACTCCTGTTTAAATTCTTCATACCTCATACAAATGAGACATGAACACGCTTCTCTCCCATATTGTGTATACTTGCTAGATGACTCACAAGGATGGGAAGAGATTGGTGGTGACCACAAATAAGGGCTGGCTAGTAAGCCAGGTCAACATTTGTGGAGACAGGAGTGCCGAGCAAAGGTATTTCTTCCAAACACTTAAACTGTAAGTGATTCTTTTATGTTTTATCCTGTTGCAATTATGTTTTTAAAACTGCTGATTCTATTGAATATGCTTTTATTATTTTAATTATCTTATTTATTATCATTCTATTCTTTTGATGTGACAGTTAGCTGATCTGAAAATTGAAATACTGAATGGTGGGATATATATTTTAAACAAAGAAACAAAAATAAAGGTATCTCTGACTAAAGGCTGATTAAATTCAAAATCATGTTGTAGTTTTAGAAATCCTAATCAATCACACACAAAAGTTCTCCTAGCCTATATAAGACATGTATGGTTTTCTTTTTCTTCCTTACCAAATCGAAATAAGGGTGACTTATGTGGAGTCCATCCAGCCCTCCCCTTTCCTAGTACTTCATAATAATCTTCCTATCTGATATGCCATTGTTCTTTCTAGCCCTTCAAAAGGGGGAACGAACTATGGGGGGGGCATCTGTTGGCAGAAAATATCCTCCTGACACAAGTGCGCTATTAGGCTATGCCTCGGTGAGCTTCTTCGGATGCATTAAGCCGAAGGTGGGCCACGTGCAGGCCGCATCCCCAGACCGCCTGCTTGTTCCCTGCTGCATCAGGCTCCTACCAGACAGCTATTCAGCAGCCTGGTGGGAGTGTGCTGTGGAGAAAGATGTGTCTGCAGAGTAACCCCGGTGTGCTCTTTCTCGGGAGGACTGCTGCAGCAACGTGCAGTCAAAACCTCCTTCCACTTCAGCAATCTTTTGCAGCATGAGCGCAACGCCAGGGCAGTTTTATCCAACTGCAGCAGTTCTCTGGGGAAAGAGGGCTCGTGAGGCATCTATCCTGCCTTGCAGAACTGGGATCCCACTCCCTCCGTCAAACAGCTGCTTGGCTGACAGGCTGTAGCTCAATGTGGCAGGGAAAGAGGGGGCGAGAGAAGCCACCCCTGCACATCCTCTCACCCTGAGGAGTTGCTGCTGGAGGGGAGAGGGCAAAGCCCGCTCCCTGCCCGGGATGTGCAGAATTACTGGCGGGCGGGGGGGCATGTGTGTGGCGCGATGCATGTGCATGCAGCCCTCAGCCCCCCGCCCAACAGGCTCATTCAGCCCTACATGACGGATCAACAGAGCACAGAGTCTCTGTACCTCTCCTCTCCGAGGTTCTCCTGCCCTGACCCATTCAAGGTGAACGGGCACTGCCCGTGCTGCTGCAGGTGGCCCTTGAGCAAGTTGTCCCGGTAGCCCACCAGGCCCACCTGCTGTTGCACGCTGGCCACCTGGCACAGAGCACAAATCAATGTGAAGCTGTATTGCCACAGGTGAGCCTGGCTGTCTGGAGCTGGTGGCAAAGCCTTGCAAGCAGAGGCTCCCAGTACAGTACTTTTTTCCAGAGAATGTGTCCAAGGCAGAGCCCACATGGAATCGGGTCTTAATGAGACAGAATCCAAGTGGACAGAAGTTCAAAGTTCACTGAAAGCCCAGGCGATGACCCTTGCCTTTGACCAAGGGCCTGTGATTGCTACACGAGCTGAAACTTGAGGAAGAGGCAGAAGATCTATGCCTGTCAGGGCCCTGGTGCAGATGCGAGCACACCATCTCCGTTCTGCCTGCTTTAGTTGACACCATAGTCTGGGTGTCCCCCCGAGGTCTTCTTTCCTAAGAGACCCTCTTACTCTGTGGTAAATCAGAGGCCTCCCTCCAAGGCTGCATCTTGCAGCTGTGGCTGATGGGAGTATCCTCTGCTTTTGGTCTGCAGTCGGAGGGAAAGCCAGGTAGAGCTGGGCTCCCAGGCCCTGAACTACACTGGTTTTGATGCCTATGAATGAGACTCTGGCTCCAAAGCCACTGGGCGCACAGTAGCACCTGGACGAGGCCCGACTCTCCCTGCCTATTCACTTGCCATTGCCCTTGGGCAACTCCACACTGCTTCTCGGAGGCAGCTTTTCTCTGTACTTGCTCCTGTCACTGTTGCTCACCCAAGGGATGGCAAGTGGACTTGAGCACACAGTGAGGAGGAGTGGGAGCAGCAGGGAGCTCTGAGCATTGACACGGGCTTTGGCAGATGCCCCTCAGTGCTGACCTCCGATGCATACCAATATAACAGGGCTTGGACACTGCTTATCTCAATGGGCCCCTGCAAGAGGACTTCCTGCTGGACTGTGTCCTGGGTGAGCAGGCTGCAGTGTGGGTCAAAAGACTGCAGTGAGGAGGCAAAAGACTAGGCAAGCCACTGCATGCATTTAGCATGCTAACCTTTCCGAGTTAACAAATCTATTTATTGGCAAAATCACAGGGAGGGGGGCAGGGAAAGCAATGCTCTCCTAAAGGGGTCTTGCACTACATCCAGCGACAAAGTTCCACCGTTACGACAGGAACGGTGGGGGTTCGGTTCCGCAGGCACGAAAGCAGCCTGCAGTACGGCATGGCTGCCCGTGTTGCTGTGCCTCACGTGCACACACAGCAGCAGGACTGGCCTGGTCTAATTGCTCTTTATGGAATCCATTTGGGGAACCAGCTGGGTTGCTTTGTGCATTTCCCTTCACTGTGTCTCATGAAGCAGACGAGCTAAAGGAAGCTCCAGAAAAGAGTCTGTGTGTGT
Organism: Varanus komodoensis; assembly: GCF_004798865.1. Lineage (NCBI taxonomy): Eukaryota > Metazoa > Chordata > Lepidosauria > Squamata > Varanidae > Varanus > Varanus komodoensis. The sequence goes on from NW_025336346.1 coordinate 3,411,358, forward strand.
GTGGGATGATGTGAGGGACAAAACTTTCAAAGATAAAAAACACACTGACAAAGACAAAACAAGGGAAACAACTCTTTGGAGACAAGCAAAAGAATGCAGAAACTAAATTTTACATCTAGTGTACACAGCAACAAAAAGCAAGAGTGTAGATTCATGACTGCTTTGGAGGTTTGCCTTGGAAATAGAACAGAAACTTTGTGAGAAATAACTCAGTAAGCCCAGCTGGCCAGAAAAGAGCAGGGAACATGCTTAATTCCAGTCAGCATGAGGGCTTCCATCGCAGTTGCAGTGCAGAACAAGGCTGGACTGGGAGGGCAAGTTTCACAGAAAATGAGTGGCAAATGGCTGCAAATATACCACATTTATATCAGGAGGTGCATAAGTTTTTCCAGCTGGGTGGTGGGTGCACTGGGTGACGGGTAGTCTGTCGTGAGAAAAAGTGTTTGGCCCTGAGAGACAAGGGGGCATGACCAAACCGAATTCTCCTGGGAAACATACCACAGCTCCCCTATTGTCCTCTTTCTGGGCGGTGTGGTAGGAAACAAGTCTAGCAATACAACAGAATTCCTGATTACCACTGTTATTTTTCTCTTATCCTGTTCTATTTGTTTTCCATGCTTTTCCTTGGAGATAAGCTCCACTGAACACGGTGATGAAAAGTAACCCCCACCCACCCGCAACGTCACCGATGGCAGTCTTTCATTTCTTATCGTTACACCTCCATTATTTTTTCTTCATTTGCTCTTAATGACCCGCTTTTCAGTATTTTCCTTTTGGATATGTAATTTCAATTGCTATCTCCCACCTCCTACCTTTTCTCCCAATTAGGCAAGGAAAAGCCCCCAGTATATTGTATTAGGTTTCCCTTTTCATCCAAGTAATTTATGCCATTTATTTAATTGATGATGTAAACCTTCTGCTGCACCACTGTGAAGCCTTTGCTTACTTTTTAAAACGTGTGTTATCCTCTTTCTTGTGGCAGCAGTGGTGGCGGCAAAAGTACTCAGAACTGTACTCAGATGACAACAAGTTCCAGAACCTCGATTGCGGGAGGCTTCCTGACAGCCATTTATGTAGGAACCCGTGACTCCTGTCCCCAGATTGCAGATTCTGGAGCATCTTCCCTGGAGTGGGAAGGTGCTGTTCAAGGAAGGAGGTGACCATCAGGTGGAAAACATCAAGGACAGCTCAGCAGTGAAGGCATCATGAGGATTCAGTGTGGTTTTTCTAAGGGGTTTTCACAGCAGTGGATGGGGAGCCTGGCAGGCCACATAGCTTGGCTTTGGGAGGCCACCGCAGGCCACAGGCAGTGCACCCCATCTCACGGTTCTTAGCATAGCACATAGCAGGGATCCAGACATTGGACAGCCCACCTGCTGACCCATGAAATCCCTCAGCCTGGTTGCTGGGGAACATTATTGGAAGCAAGTTAGACCAGACTCACCATGGCATGGAGCAATACCATGGCTGCAAATGTGTGTGTGTTCCAAGCATGCCAGGCCCAAGGCATGTTGGTTCAGAAGCAACTCTCCAACCCCCTTGGGAGGGTTCCAGAGAGCTCACCCCCTGCTTAGAGCAATTGCAGACCTTGCTCAGTGCCTCCAGACCTTGCCAAAATAGTGACATGAAATTGAACTATTGCAGAGAAGACTGCTAAGCGAGGTGCAGTACCAGCAGAATGGTTAAGCCAGCTGCAAACTCTGGGTAAAATTCCACTCAAGTTCCAACAACTGGATGCTTCGATACAAGGGCAGATAGGAAGGAAGGGAGTGCCGACAATGTCAAAACCCAGTCCAGGCCTCTCTGCTCTCCTCCTGCATCTCATTCCTGAAGCTCCCTGGCTTGCTGATAATAATATGGCCAAATGAGGGACAACCATAGACTGACCGTCATCAAGGACATTTCACTCCCCGACTGCTCTCTACCTCCAGACAATGGAACAGCTCAGGGTTCTGCTATGCAATATATACCCAATATCTAGGAACAATTTAGCACAGCTTTCTGTGCCAACCAATATCTTCCAGATATTTTGGAGTACAAACTCCACCAGGCTTGGTTATTGAACATGCTGGCTGGGGCTGGTGGGAGGTGCAATCACAAACATTGGAGGGCTGGTTTAGTATAGTTGCGAAGAGTTATAACTAAGAGTAATAGAACAAAGCTGAGAAAAGACCATTCTCAGAGTCAACACAGCATATATACATTTCAGGGGAACACACAGCAGCAGAGAAACTGTCCCCTGGAGGAAGCATAGATGTCCCATCATTTGAGACACTGAAAACCACACTGGACATAGTGCAGAGCATCCTATTCCTGGGAACAGCCTTGCCATGGCTGCAGGGCACATACTGCTTGACCTATTTGATCGCCGACCATTTCTACAGTTCTCTGTTAATATCACATAAAAATGCGTAGACAACCTATCAAGTAAATCATGCGTTTTGCTTCTGAAAATCTATTATTATGAATGCACACAATAATTATGTATCTTGAACTAGCATCTGCATTTTGTTTTTGCCCTAACTTCCTTTTGTTGGTAGATTTATGGGTGCTACTTAAAGACCTAAATTTCAAAGTCAACAATGTGCTGCTTTTGGCAGATCAATTTCACAAACTGAACATTCCATCTGGATATATATTCACATTGTGATAGCCGGTGTTTACTATGACAGTGTGAGCCATTGAAAACTGAGGTTAGCTCAGAAGTGAAGGTGCTTTCAAACAAATGTCAGCATATGAAATTGACATGATAAAACATCAGTTGCAAAGCAAACAAAGTACAAAGGATGTGGGAAGCACCTGCTGGGCGATTTAACCACATCTAAAAGAAATTAAAAAAATGGGCCTTCAACCCCAAGTATCCACGGCACAGATTACAATGACACAAGAAAAGGACATTGAAATGTCTGCAGAAAGGAAAGGAAAAGACAGTTGGAGTAGCCAGGCAAGAAGTCAGAGAGTGGTGTTCTAAATTCCCACTCTATTCAGGTAAATCTAGTCAGAAACAACAATAATTATTTTTGTCTTCTTGAAGCCTTAACTGATGAATACTGAATTAGTAATACCAGAGGGAAAGTCATCAATACACCTTTGCTGACAAGACTTCCTTATTTTCCATTTGCTGATTCATATATCTGAATGAATATATGTTCTGCTGAGCACATAACGACAGCTCAGGTTTGCTTTTTGTTTTCATTTTATCCTCAGTGTGAAAAAGCAGGTATGTTAAACACCTCCAGACTGGTCAGTCTCCACATTGCTGAGTGTGATATCAACAGAAGTGTGAGTTAAGCCTCCTTTGACAAGTCAGAGCTGGAACCTAAGATTAAATGCTGGGTTCCATCTCCAGCCTGCTGGGAAAGACAGGCCAAGTTCTGGATGTCATGCTAAACAACCCAGGGATGGCTCGTCCCTGGATTGTTAGCTGTTCCCACGGGAAGGAGAAACCAAGTAAAAATGACTGAGCAGAGTGAACAGCCACACTCACTCATCCACAGCAACCCAGGTTTTGGTTTTTTTTTTAAAGTCTGGGTTCTTGTTATGTGTGAAGTGGGTCACACACCTGCTCCACCCCCCAGAACTCCATCTTCCCTTATCCCCTACATAGAGGACACTAGATCACAAATATGATAGGGAAGCACCCACTTCTAGAATATTTTTGGAGTTTCCCATATTATTTCTTTTCCTTGTTGTTTAGCTGCACAAAATGTTTTAATTTTAAAAATGAAGCAACTCAAGATACAAGAGAAATCAAGATCCGCTGACATAAGGGCCTTTAGCAATATGTATGTGGGAAGTTGTGCATTTGTTTCTCACTGCTTGCACGTGATTTTCATACATTCCTTCTGCTGTTGCAGCAAGATTGCATCTCTCTTCAATTCACACTGGTATCATGATGAGTAAGTAAAATATGGCTGTGCATCCTGTGGCAATTATATGTAGTACTTCATGCAGCCTTCCACCCTGCTTTGCTGAACTACTTTTTAACTATTTTAACTACACACACACACACACACAGGGTCTATGTCCCCTTCTCACATAAGACCAACATGGGAGTGTTAGTATGTGGAATATTCAATTCAGTGCACCAAAGACCCAAGAAAAACCTCCAGAATTGGAATAAAACAATTAAGTGACTGGAAAGTACTCAGAAAATGTCTGAGCTCAAATATAGGGATCCACCTAGATTCTTTTCTTTCAATGTACATTCATCAGTGACTACAGATATTTAATGTTCCCATCATGTAATTCTTGCCCACTAGTTCTTGAATGTATGTTAAATTTCTGCCTTGATTTTTTTGTCATCTTCTTAAGAAAGATAATACTCCTTCTCTGTTGAGAATTTAGCACTGTTCATTTAACGAATAATCCTACCCTACAGACATAGTGCTAAAAAGGCTTTGATAGTCATAAAGAAACTCGTAATGAGAATCCAGCTCCCACTCCTTCTCTTTTTTGCAAGTTAAAGATTCTGAAGGCAGAAGAGATGGACACCCCACAAACATGTATGCCTACCATGTATGAACTTCATCATGGACCTCTGTACTGGATTAATGTATTCTAAGCATTTCTATGCCACTCTTCAGTCAAAGGGCTCAAGAATGGCTTATGTAAGTCAACCATTAGACCTCTTCCTGAAGCAAACTTCATAAAGGAAGACAACAAACTCTGTAGCTGTCTTAGGCTTGTCACAGAAAAAGTAGTTTTTTTCTGTGGTGGCGCCCCTCAAGTGGTGCTCCCACATACAAGGGCAGTTAAAGTGTTTAATTCCTTCACTTGTTTTTATCTTTTCTCTTACAGCATTGTGAAATTCTCAATGAATGTATTTCCCTGGTGAATTTAACTGGACCTCTACAGCTCCAAATGGGATGAGAGCTACCTCTGCAGTAACAGCAGCCTCTTTGTCCTGTTGCCCAAGCATATTCTGTATGATCTGTCGGTGGCATTTGGTGCTTGAATGTACACAAGGGCATATTTTGGGCTGTCTGGCTGGGCAAGCACATAAGATATTAATTTTTGAATTCTGCCTCTTTGTCACACTCTAGTGAGACTGGAATAGAGAAAAGTGCCTACAGTCTCACTAAATTCTATGGGACAAAAATCTGGACAGAATCTAGACAGGCCTATTTCGGTAGAAAAATCAAGAACCAGGAATCACTCAGCCTTCGGTCACTTACAATATCAAAGTTCATATGAAAAGCAGGCCTTAGTATGAACTTGTTCTACATAATGTATGATTGGAAAATCAAGCATTCAAATAATTCAAAAATTAATCCTATTAAATAAACCTTTTTAGAAAGTGGCCTGATTGTTGACTTTTATATTTTTTTTTTAATTTGCAATTATAGCAACTAATCTCGCATAAACAGAAAGCATGGCAGGACTGAATCCTCTACCAAAGGAATGGCTTTTCCTAGTCTCTTTCTTTTTTTCTCTTGCTTAGAAGAAAAATTCAGGGATAGCAACAAGAAGTAAAAAGAAATCAAGCCCCAATTGGCACATGCATTTTATTTTAAAAGAAAGGATAAATGAGAGAGAGAAAATGAATTCCCCTCAGGGAAACGCCATCAAGTGAAACAAGATTTCTACAACTACACATTCCCTGACCTTTTCTAGAGTCATATCTTTAATGTTTCAGTGGTGAACTTGATAAAAAGAAAAAATTAATAAGATAGATTTCATTTTTTAAAAAAGGTCAAGACATGTGTTCCATGGGAAAACTCATTTAGGTTTCCCCAGGAGACCTTTTCCAGTCTGGATTGAGCCATCGATTTTTGTTTGTTTGTTTCCAGCATACTCCATGCCTGAACAGGTTGGGTGGTTTTGTTTTAGGTTTTTTCCATCAGCCAAATGCTAATTAAATAACCAGTGTAATCACTCAGAGGCAGCAGATGATGCTGGGCTCTGTCCCATAACTAGTGAGTGGGGCTGACAGCATGGAAGTGAAACGAACTCGAACACTGGGGAGCAACTGGTTCTTGATGGAGACACAGGCACTTTCCATCAGCAGCCTGAGGCCTGATCCCACCTCTGCCGGAGCGTGTGTGGCAGCCGTGGGGAAAGCATGCACTGGGCCCCTACCCACAACAGGCTGCCTGCATCTGTCTGCTACAGAGCGCAGGTGTTGTTTCTTTGTCGGCACCTGCAGTGTAGCCCTCGGGACACCCTGCTTGCCAGGGCCCATGGAAAACAAGACTCCCGAGCAAAGCAGCAACTCACCCCGGGGCAGGGACAGCACATGCAACCCTTTTCCGAACTGTGCCCGCACCTAGACAACAACGCCAATGCCCCTGCCATGCAAGAGATGCTGCTCAAAAGCCAGACTTCAGCCAGCATAAGTTTTCTGAGGGGCAAAGCATGGGCACAGCAATGTATCTGAACACTAGCGAGCACCTCATCCTTTAAAAATAAGGGTGGAGGACCTATGTGCTGGCCTGGAGCAGGCACACTGGGAGACCCAGCTCAGTGTGGGTAGAACCAGCCCCCACTGCTGCCACATGAGTCCTACATGCTTGCCCTGACCCACAATAGCTGCCTCATTCACAGGCATTTGCATCTCATTCACACAAACATGTGCAGATATAAGCACACACAAACACATGTTTGTGAGTTCATTCCTTGCAGGCCTTTTTCTTCCTGCTTACTTATTCATGTTCCCCTGTTTTGGTTCAAGGCTAAGGCTGCAGTCTTATGGCTGCTTCATCTGAAAGAGAGCCCCAATGAAATCAGTGGTGCCTACTTTCCAGCAAACATGCTCAAGATAAGCCTGTAAGGGGATAAGATAGGAGGGGTGGTTACTCCTGTGAAGATTGCACTGAGAATCCTTCTAATTGTATATTCCTGTTTTTAACCCCTATTAGCAAAATAGTGAAGTAGCAGTCATGGGGGTCTAGTTTCTAGTGAGGCACTGAATGTTTACATGTTGCAGGACGTGGTAGTTCATATTTATATTTTTAATATCCTGCCTTTTTCCTCTTATATGGAAATTAAGGCAAACCCTTTTTTAGGGAACAGGATCCTTTTCCTCTGCGACCACCTCCTCTCCTGCTTATTTTCTCAACAACCCTGTGAAGTAGATAAGACTGAGAACCAGTGAGTGGCCCAAAGTCACCTAGTCAGCTTTCTGGCCAAGTGGGGCCAAGTACTCAGATCTCCTGCATCCCAGTCCTGCATCCTAACCACTGCACCACACTGGTTCCCAAGCGCTTCCGGAAAAACAATCTGCCACAGGGATCCCCAGCCCTTTCGGAGTGGTGAGCGCATCTTTTCAAAGAGTGTCATAGGTGCGCTCACAAAATGTCTGCCATTGGGATGCCTGCTCATTCCTAAAATGACTGCTGTGGTACATATAGCTGGTGACAAAACATTTCCCAGAAGGCAGACTGGTGTGAATTAAATTGCTCAAGTCTGTAAGTCAAAAGCAAAGGTGGTGTCTGAATTCCAAAATGTAAATCACAGCTTTGAACCCAATTAAAGATGGCATTGCAGACCAGCATCCCATTCTTTTAAAGTCCTTCTTAAAAAGCATCCAAAACAAAACTTAAATAAAATGAAAATTGGGATGTGCAGGAAGCCTGGCTGACACCAACATGGTTGGCCACAGGCACCGTGTTGGAAACCCAGGCCTATTGTTTCAGTGCTACTTTTCTTGAAAACACACCTGGTTTTCAAGGTATTTTCATGCTGTATACTTGAAGTAGCAATGCAAAGGCTCCAAGGACTAAGTGTTAGAGTAGTGCTAAAGTTTCGGAGCAGCACAAAAGCTCCATAGAATGAGGAGCTGAGCCATAGTTTTGGAACAAGCAAACAAGCGGCCCCTGAATTTGTCACTGAGCTCCTTTATATACAGTCTACTCCACATAAACCCTTCCCAGCCTGTAGAAACCCAGGCCAGATAAACCCTTTCCTGTATAATGTACAGATGCCATGCTCTATGCCATGGAGACAGTGGAGGAGGGAAAAACACACATTTCGTCACACTTCTGTCCTGGTCTGTGTGAGGCAGCAGGACACAGAAAGTGAGAGCTTCCCCTTCCTTAGGAGGGTTCTGTTGGATGCCTCATCTTTCTATAGATTGGGCTCAGTAGAACAGGGTTGAGATCTACTTCACTTTATTTATTTCCATTTCTATGCCGCCCCATAACCTGAAGGTGCTGGTTTTGACCTATAAAGCCCTAAACAGCTTGGGACCAGGATACATCTCCTTCATTATATGCCCTCATGCCCCTTAAGATCTATCAGAGAAGCCCTACTCCGGGAACCCTAAGAGAGGTGAAAAGGTCATCAACTCGGAGTAGGGCCTTCTCTGGTGTGGCACCCAGACTATGGAATGTACTCTCCAGAGAGGTACAGCTGGTGCCAAGTTTATATTCTTTTTGGCACCAGGCCAAAACCTTTTTCTTTAAGCAGTAGTTTAAAATTTAATAGTTTTTAATTTAGTCTCTCTGTTTGTTTTGTGATTTATTGTTTTGTTCTGTTTTATTATTTATTGAAATTGTTGTTTAATTGTCTGTTTAAATATTGTAAGCCGTCCTGCGATCTTGTATAATAGGACGGCATACAAAAGCTTTTAATCAATCAATCAATCAATCAATCACTGTTAATGAATGCCATAACAATAACCTAACACTGTAAATGCATACCAACTACAGATACATACTGTGCCTAGCTGTGCGAGCTGCAAATTTTGAAGGTAAAAGAGGTCTTTTTCCTCCTTTCCGCTCAGGTGCACCACAGAAGCACAATGTGGGAGCTGGGTGGGTCTTTGAGGCGCACAAAAGGTGAATTCAGCACATACGGACTTCAGAGGTAACAGTTTTAGCGATACAATAAAATGTTCATTCATTTTTATATGTTCTTCCATTTTTGAGCAAATAATTGATCACCAGCCATGGGGCATAATGCCTGCATCGTTTTAGCATGTTGCAAGACTGCATCCAGGAAATATGCAGGTTGTGCTCTGCAACAGTTCTGTCCCTATCCACTCCCTTTGGTATAATTACCTTAAACATTTACGATTTAGACCAGAAAATGGCAGTTTCTTCATAAAGGTCATCACAATGATTCTCTGGAGAATCCTGGCATAATCAGTTGTCCACCCACCACTCCAGCATATAAAAATAGTCCTTAGAAATAGTTCTTAAGTTCCTTCTGTCACTCCTCCTCTAGATAATAAAATTTTAAATTAATTTTACTATGTTCAATTTGCTGCTTCTCAACAGATATTTAAAGCAAATTCATTTCTAGGCTGGAAGGTGTTTTTTTTTTTAACAGACTCAAAGTGTTTTTTGAAAAGTTAAAATTATATCAGACTTTTAAAAAACTGGGACTAGCTACTCAGGCTATTCTAGAAGAGCTAAAAATTAATCACAGCCCTAAAATCTGTCGGCGAAGTAGCTGATGTGAAAGTAAGGGGGGACTTACCTGATTCTTTAAAAAAATCTACATTCTAGATTTTTTATTGAATTATAACAAAGTGTAATTCATTGATGTTAGTCAAAAATTGCACTGATAACATCATGCCAAGTTATTAACAGCAACAATGTGGGGGGAGAATTACAGTACATCATCTATTATACCATACAGCCCTCAGGATGAATCAAAGTGAAAGCACACAATGAATGGAAAGAACTCATTAATAAGAACATTAGTATAACAGAATACAATACCTGCCATTCAGGCTGGGTATTTATCTCTGTGCTCCACATAGCTGGCTGGAGAGACTGAACGCAAGAACGATAAAGGCAGGGGTGCGGAATCAATGGGAAAGATGTAGCCAGTTCTATCTATCACCAGCATGCTGCGGATATTCTCACGGCCCACTAATGCAGTTTTCTTAATTTGAAATTACATGTGTATTTTAATAAGATAAAGGGAACTGTAAAAACTTGAGCTACATCAAGTGCGATCGGACTGTCAACAAAACGGAAGTGGCAAAATGACAGTGGACAGACCTGCTATAATTTCTTACTACACGGGGCCTCTGCAGAATCCACAGGATGCCGCCATTTGAGGGTTCAAGATTGTTAAGCACGCGCACCACGTCGTCTGTAAGTGGGATGCGTGTGTGCGCATGTGCGCATCCAGATGCAAAGCACTCCCCTTTTCTAATTGATGCCAGCAGAGGCTCCACTCCACTGCATGCTCCATTAATAACTAGTGCAATGAGACTTTAAACATCAGATGAACTCTGACTGCTATCGCTTGATTCACACTACGTCACTGGCTAGTGGGGTAGAATCAAGTGTGTGCCCAACAAAATCCCGTTTACTTACTTATTTAAGTAGGTGCTCGACTGCATTCTAAGAGATGGTGGCAAACGAGACAGCAGGAAATCCAAAATAGGTCCTCCTGTGTGTTTGTTTTTTAAAAGACATTTTATTTACATATTTAATGGATTTATGAGCCGCTACAATAGCCCCTATCTGGGCTCTCTGGGAGGCTCACAATTTTAGCAGCTGCAGGGAGGCACCAAATTAGATCAGAAGGGTAAACCTTTTCCTCGCAGCATTTCCTAACTATAATTCCTCCAAACTCTTTTTCCAGCAGAGGAAATATAATATATTCATGTTTCCCAACACAAGGCACGTGGGTGCTGGGGCTGATTTGGGGAAAACAGCATGTCAGGGAGAAGTAGAGGAGTCTACTTCTGGCCAAAGACACACAAATGTGCACACACAAGCCCCCTGGGTTACTTACAGTCTCTTACATAAAAATCACAAAACCTGTCCTCTAAAAGAGTTGGAGAGGCAGGCTGTTAGATTGCTGAGATGCACGTAAAATGGTGAACCTCTGGCATTACCTCCCGGATTGTTCCTGTTATTCCAATTGAACAACTGAAGGAAGGGCTAAACTAGATCCTTGCCACACTTCTGCATCTAGGAGCATGGTACAGGTCTCTGTTAAACATCTAAAATGTGAGGGGAGGAAATTATTGGGAGTGGCGGAATGGTGGATGAGAAAAAGGTACCATAGTTGACCACAGTTAAGTATGCCTGCAGAACCCTCACTGGAGAAAACAGCTTGGGGAAGGAATGAAGCAGGGAAAATAGGTGGGAAAGGATAAGTATCCATCCCATGCCCTCTGCGTCTCCTCTCCAAATCCCCCCCTTCTTATATTTAGCTGTTCAGAAGAAATCAGTTTCAAATGACCCCTATATTTCTCTCTCTCACACACACAAGGTTAGCCTTTGAGCAGACAGGAAAGAATCCCCAAGAAATTCTGCATTATCTAGAGGAAGTGGCACCAGTATCAGATTTCGATAACCTTCCAAGCCATCCTTATCCTGGGAGAATGAATGCACGCCAAAAATTCTCCCACACCCTCCTTGCAAGGAGAAAACAACAGCCTAGTTGGGGTGCTAAGCAAGTTGCTGATCTTGCTTCCCCCAATTGCTTAACTTTGCTGCACTCAGGAGCAAAAGCGAAATGCTTGTAAAGTTTTGCTGGTTGCAGTGGAAAAGCTAGCATCTCCAACAAAGGAATTGATGCAGCTTCAGAATTCCTTACTTTGGGATGGATGGGCCCCATTCTGTCCACCCCCTGCCCAGGCCTTTTGGAGAAAAGGTGTGATTTTAGTCACAACTGGATATATTAAGATTTTATTGCTAGCTTTGATAGAAGTGGACTAGAAATAGAATGCAATTATGCTCTTCTATATTACTACAGCAATTTACCTGCTCACTTTTGGCTCTCAGCTATTAACTTTCTGTTGGTTTGTTTTAACGGAAGCAAACATTAAAACAGAAGTGTGACACCAATGAAAGACAAGCAGAGAGCCAGTGTGATGTGGTGGTGAGTGCTGGATTAGGAACCTGGAAGATCTGGGTCCTAGTCCCCACTGGGCCATGAAGCAAACTGGGTAACTTTGAGCAAGTCAGTCACTCAGCCTAACCTACCTCACAGGATTGTAGTCCTGAGGACAAATGGAGCTATGTAAGCCACCTTGGCTTCTCACAAGAGGTAAAAAGGTGGGATACAAATCCGATATAATAATGCTAAATTATTATTAAAATAAACAGCAACTGTTTATTTCCTCATTAGTTTTTGGCTTCCTTAACTTCTAGAAACATAAAAGCTGATGGATGCATAGATTAAACTACGTTAGCAGGGATAACACAGCAGAAGCCAGCCTTGCCACCATCACCAGTTTGGAGGCAGCAAACATACATCAGCCCTCAATTCTCTCCGTGATGCATTCACTTGATCTGTATCTGAGCACCCCTTCAGTATGTGCTCTGATGGTCGGCAGAGAAATCTAATTTTGCGAAGGGCTGTTTAAGCCCCGAACTCCAGTGTGCACAGCGCAATTAGAAACAACAACAACAACTTTTTCAGACAAGTCCATAGGCAGTTCATGCACAGCTTGCAACCCACTAAGCCAAATGCATCTCTGCGCATACAGATAACAAAACTATGCACCATCTGTTGGACCCATTCCTCTTGCCACCTGCTTGGATCTTCAAATGGGAGAGGGTTACCAAGCATCTGGCAGGTCATAGCCATAATATCTGTTGAGCAGGCAGAACTCCGTCTGGGGTGGGCTTCATGGGGGGGCCTGCTCTAGGCTGATTCTAGGACGTCACATATGGATGTGAGAGATTATTTTGAATTGTGGAAATACTATTTTTATCTGTTCCCATTAGATGCTCAAGCTATAGCTAACAGCAGGAGAAGTGTATCTGGGACCCTGTCATTTGACTTGCAGGCAAAAGGAAAGCCAGGGAGGGAATGGATTCGTCAGGGTAAAGGAGCAAATGGAGGTGCAGCTCCATGTCACGCACAACCATGAGGTCACTCAACAAAGTGCTGCTGTGCATCTCTGGAGTCTGCACGTTACCTGAGCCCGTGGTTGAAGGGGCGGAGGAAAAGAATTGGCACCCAAAACAGGAGCCCTTGGTCTACTTTGGGTCTAAGAAGTGTCTGAACATGGCATGCACTCTACTTGCAAGCTGGTGGCACTCAGGAGCTGCCCTTCAGCCCAAACAGGGCCTTCAAGACAACTTGTGTTTGAAAGCTGCACATTTTGAAACTCCAAACTCCACTTGCAAGATCCAAATATTAAAGGAACTTTACAAAGCATTTAATTTTAAAAATAACAAAGCATACTGTAGAGCAAGGGAGATCTTAAGAATGGGGTTTGGATCTAATACATGCAAGGCTAAATCTCTTCAGGACAAGCAGAAGCCTCCAACCTCCAGTGCCTATTGTTGCCTTCCCACTCCTCCCACTCTGGCTTTTTGCTTGATGACTTTTTTAGCCATGCAGTGATGGCATCTCAGATGGGAAGGGTAAGGCGCTGGAGTGGTTCATCTCCTGACTGTTCCAGCCTCCCCCTCTCCCTGCCCACCAAAACTCTCCCTTTCCAGGGTTGCTCTCCCATGGTTCCTCCCTCCAGCTGCAAGGGGAAGGGCAACTGGCACACTGTTTCCCAGCAATGAGGTCAGAGAGCTGCCTCCAGCCTCAGAGCTGGAAATCTGAACTATCAAATGGTCAGTTTCTAGGGCCATGGAATCATTCCAGGCAGATTCTAAAATGCCTGACGAAACAAAATATGTTTTAACTGCTTGCCTGAGACTGAACAAAAGAGAGAGCAGCCTTGTGGAGTTCTGGATTTAGCTTGGAAGGCTGAGTGAGAAATTTAAGAAGATTAAGCACAACCTAGAGGCAGAAGGCATTCTTTACATGTATGGGTGCTCTAAGGTATTCACGTTCAGCACGTTCCTCCAGTGGTGATCTGTATGGCAGGACCATTTTGCCTTGGTTGCCATGGTTTTGCCCCAAAATGCACCCAGGATGACTTTAGGGTGGTTGCCAGGCTTTTAAAGGAGTGCTGCAGTGGAAGCAAACTCAGTTCTGGGACCAATTCTGTTCAACGATTCTGTTCAACCTTTTTATCAGTGACCTGGAAGACAGGATAACCAGTCTGCTGACTAAATTTGCAGATGATACCAAAGTGGTGGTGGTGGCCACAACTGAGGAGCAGATGATCCAGAAGGATTTGGACAGGCTGTGGAAGTGGGCGGGGGACAACAGGATGGCATTCAGTGTGGATAAGCACAAGGTCTTGCACTTGGGAGACAGGAATCGGTGTCACAGGTACAGGATGGGGGGCAAGTGGCTGGAGAGCAGCACTTGCGAAAGACATCTTGGGGTACTTGTTGATAGAGGCTGAACATGAGCCAGCAGTGTGACACAGCAGTTAGGGCAAACACCGCCCCTGGATGTGTAGCCAGAAGCGTGGCTTCCAGAGCTAGGGAGGTACTGATACTGCTCTACATGACTCTGGTGTGCCCACAGCTGGAGTATTGTGTCCAGTTCTGGGCTCCACATTATAGGAGAGACATAGCTAGGTTAGAATCGGTTCAATGGAGAGTCACAAGAATGGTAGCCAGGTTGGGAAGGATGACTTATGAGGAAAGATTGAGGGAATTGGGTCTTTTCAGCCTGGGGAAGAGAGTATGAGAAGGATGTGATGTGGAGGAGGGCCATGATCTGTTTTTCCCGGCAGTGGAGGGCAGGATGCACTCCAATGGGGCAAAGCTCAAGGAATTTCAGGTTGGATGCCTGGAAGTACTTCCTGATGGTTAGGACCCCTAGGATATGAAATGGGCTTCCAAGGGAGGTGGTTGAGGCCCCATTAGTGAGGGTATTCAAGGAAAGTTTGTACAACCACATGTTGGGGATTACATGATAGGCGCTGGCTGGAGCCGGGGGTCAGGTTAGATTGCCCAGGAAGCCCCTTCTGACTCACTTTGTTTCTATGTTTCTAACAGTTAAGGATGCTATTGCAGGGGGACGGGAAGGGAAAGGATTCTGCTGCTGGGCCCTTTCTGGTAAGCTCTCCACCACTCTGAACATTTTGTGATTTTCTGCTGGTTCTCCCTCATCCCTAGATGTGTTGTCCTGTGGCCCCTTTCACCTCGGGCCAGCCCACACAGTTCCATGAAAAGGTTCGACACATCACTTTTGGCGGAATAGAGGTGGAATAGAGCCCCATGTGCAATGTGGCAGACTAGAGATGGAATAGAGCCCCAGACTTCCATGGAAGAAAATGTCTGCTCAGTGGTTGTAGGCAGAAGATAAGCACAAGTGCCCTGCAACAAGCAGCAACCAAATCCCTAAGCCGCACTCATCTTCAAAGGCAGCTCCTCCGAACCAAGGTTAGCTGCCGGTTCTCCAGGGCCAGCATAGGGGACCCCGGCTCACTAAGCCAAACTGCGTGGCAAAAGAGGCATGGATGATTGTTTGGACACGTGTGTTGTAAAAGAACAGGCAACAAACTTTTTGGCTGCTTCAGTCAGCCTGTTGACATCTTACATCTGTTTAAGCTGTGCTGGGGAATATTTTGCGACATTTTCAAAATAATTGCAAGAGTTTTCTGTTTGCACTGAGCAGCTAATTAAAGGGATGGTAAACAAAGTGAAATGGCAGACTTTCAGTGGCTGGTTTCACACATCTCCTGCTACTGAGCTGCTGAGCATGTGAATGAAGGTGCCCCCTGCTGGCTCAGCTTCCCAGTGACTATGACAATGCAAGCAGCTTGGGAATGGGCACAAAATCTGCTTTTCTCTTAGCTGAACTTGCACATACCTTCTGAGATACATACAGGGCATAGTGAAATTGATTTCAGCTGAGAGGTACCAGCTTCAGTATTCTTTATATTAGAAGGAAAGCCACAAGAGCATCACATCCAAAAGCTAGATTGGCATTCTACCTGGAAGGAAATGTGGTTTGAGTTTTATTTCATTTTATAAACAATAAATTGACTGACAGAACAACAGGAACAGGCTCTTCAAGAATAATGTCAGCCTGCCCAGGTATTTTCAGACCAAACTTTGCTCTCCAAGCCTTACAAAGCTCTTGCCTAGCTTTTGCTTCTCAGCCTGCACAATGTTGCTTGAGGGAGAAGACTCTGCTGATACCTCTGCTCTTTTCCTGTCTCTTGTCTTGGACCATGCTAATGTGGCTTCTTGGGCACCAGTACATGCCATGCCCTTCATAAAAACAAATTGATACACACAACCCTCAAAACTACAAACAAACGTGCAGGTTATACGACTCTTAATATCAAATAAACGGAGTGCAAAGCAGGAAAGAGCTGTTGTCCTAAAGCCCTGCTTCTGGAATCAACTCACTTGTCAGAGTCAGAAAGCCCCTGTACCTCCTAGACCCTGGCTCTGGCGCATTCTCAACATCATATTGTACGCCCAAGGGAGTCTCCCCAAAATGGTGCCTCCAGATGTGTTAGACATCACCTCATCAGCCCCATCCAGCAAGACCAATAGCCATGCTGGCTAGAGATATGGGAGCTGCAATCCAACATACAGCTCCCATAATTAAGGAAATTAAGGAAGGAAATTAAGTTGGGGAAGGCTTGCTCCTAGGTTGCTATCAAAGCAGCCATCCACACTTTGCATCAACAAACAGTCAAGAAGGAAAAAAATCTATATTCTTAAAGGACAGATGCATTTTCTCATTAGAAACATAAAAGAATACAGTGAAAACAAATTAAAAAATGTTTTTGCAGTTCCTAATTGGAATGTCATAATTCATCTTGTTGAAGTCTTAGAGTTCTGGTGCTGCTCACAGCAGGTGCCTTCCACAGCAATGCTTTCTTGTTTCAGTTTGTGCATCCTTGGAACCTGCTCCTTCAAAACCCAGAACACAAATGGAAATGTGTTTTCTAGAAAAGTTTGCACATTATCAAATTTGCAATTACTTATGCTTTTTTTGGAAAAATGTGCACTTTAAATATGCATTGTAATCGGGAATGTGGACTTTCATAGATCCATAGAATAGTAGAGTTAGAAGGGGCCCTACTGTTGCAGCACACCATTTGAAATCTGTATCTCTCCTGTTCAAATGAAAAGAAAAACAAGTCATAAAGAAAAATGAGAGAGGTGAACTGAGTTTGAAAGTGGAGCTGGAGAATCTCAGTGACCTTGAGCGTCCCTGGTTTTCCCATCCTATTTAATGATGATTCCATAGCTTTGTGAAATGTTTAAACACAATATATAGGTATAAATCAAAACATCATGCATTCTTGCCTGAAAGGATCCATATAAATCCATTCCCATTGGTTCCAGAACTAGTTTTGACTCAGAAAGTGCCTTGGTCATCCTGCCCTAGAAGGAGGGCAGGGATAGTGCACACCAGCTAATTCTCCTGGTTCTCTCAATCACTTTCAGTAATACAATTGACCATGGCATATTTTGGATAGGCTCTTTGAATTGGAGTTGGACAGGATTCCTGATTTGGGAGTTCCTAGATCTGCTTCTGCATCAACACCATGTCTAAAAAGAATGTCTTTGCTTCATTATCCAAGCCAATCAGGGAACATGTTGACAGCCATTCAGCTCCATATAGACAATCAAATCAAGCCTTCCCATTGCCGTCACTCTGAATGCACATGGCTGGGGAGGTGCCAACATTCCTCGTGTTATCAAGTCAATACTATTTGTGCTGCCTCCCTGAGCTGGCAGCTTCATCACCACCAACACTGCACTGCTTTATCTTTGACTGAGCTTGAGTTGCACACAGTTATGGGGCAACATGGAATGGAGAGTCGACATTCATCCACCATGCATTACTTTCAGTGGGGTAACATGTGAATGATCATCCCAGAAATAAGGAGATTGGCCCACTGTTGGCTCAGTTGCCTTGGTAATATCAACAAATTCACAATAGTAGCACTGACCAGATAAACAACTAGGGTATGCCCAGGGTGTGCCCCAATCCCTTCCGTTCAGACCTCACAAGACTGAGCAGCAAGATCTGAGCAGGAGTTCTGTCTGTGTTTGCTTGAACGTAAGTTGTCCTCTTCATGAGACCATGGGCTCAATAAAGCTATCCAGAAACTCAATAGCCATTTGGAGATCAACTCGCAGACTCTTACAGCCCAGATGCACAATCACTATAATGTGGAGTGTGTGACAGTGGAAATGTCTAGGAAACACCCACACTCAAAGATTTGCATGGCAGTCAGGATACCATAAAATCCGACGCGATAAAACCTGTTGACTCTTTGCTGTCTCTTCCTGTTTATATTATTTCCATGCATCAGCAGGGCCTGTAGTACTGTAGGAATTTAAATGTGTTCCTTTCAAAAACGGAATTTCATCTTTCCTTGAAATGCTTCAGCTGCATTCTGTTGTTTGCTTTATGACACGAAAGCCATCTCTGCATCTTCTTTGGTTAGAGACATGGTGCCTTTTGCACATATCCTCACAGAAATGGATAGTCTGACCACATACAAATCCTCCAGTTTAGAGATATTAGGTGTTTCCTCCAATGCTCTTTTTCCAAGGCCACAGGTATCCTTTCTACTACCTTAGCTTTTTTCTCTCACCTTCTGAGACATTATTTTTACACTTCTGCTAAAATACAACACTAAGAGAGGATTCTTGACTATATTAACATTAGGAATCTAATCAGCAATCAGACAGCTCATAATTTTCTGATTAGCTCTGATTATACTCAATCTTTGGAAAGGAAAAAAAAGAAAAGAGAGAAGAAATAGAGAGAGAGAGAGAGAGAGACGTTCCTAGTACATTTCACCATTTTAATGCCCTTTGAAAAGGACTGATCATAGCAGAAACTGAAGCAGACAAAATGTCACAGTGACCTAGTAAGGCAATGTGGCTGAATAGCTCAGGTGTGCTATAGACCTTCCTGGCTACAGGGAGGGTTGACAGTCAAAATGCTTGTCCTGAGTTTAAAACCTTAGCTTGCGATGATGTATCTTCTCTGAAGCTTGGCTTTTGTGACTGCATCTTGTTTTGAGAAAGAGCTCATTAGTTCCTCTCCATGGACTATCCAGCAGTCTCCTCCACTGTCTACCTACTCACATATCTTGTTTCCAGTCAATTTAGATCAGACTGTTGGCGCATCTCACTCTGTACATTGCCTCTGGCTCCAGTGGCCAATATGGTAGCTGATGTTCCAGAGAAAGGATAAGAAAATAATAGAACCATTATAATGACAATATACCTAACCAGTAGTGCAAAGCCATACACAGCAGATTCATTTCCAGTTGAAGCAGCCACTTTTTTGCACTGAAGCATAAGATTTGATTATTCATATATATTCAAAGCCTTAATAAGTATAGACATGCTAATGGTCATCTAATTATGTAGCTGGCTTTAAAAAAAAAACAATCTTGGTCACAGTGGATTTCATAGCTTCTTGGCGCTACTTCCACAGGTGAAGAAGCTGGAGTATTAGATGATTAAGTTGGCCAAAGAGCAATGCCACTTCTGTTGCTTAGCAACTGACTATGGCTTTGGCTGCTGCATGTCCCCATATTCTAACAGAAACCCCATGAGGGACCACTTGCTGTGGTTCACTCACAGTGCAAAAGGTTCTTTTCACTGGGAACTGGTCTGATATATTTGAGCCTGATTAAAATGCCACACTATTTATTTTCTATTTCAGTAGAGGCCACATGTGACACTGCTGGGCTTCAGCAGAGATGCCACAGAGGCCTGGCCTAATAACAAAACTCACATCCTTAGCCCAAGAAATTGAGTCCAAGGAAGAAGCTGTGCCTGAGACCCAAAAGTGAAACCACATATGTGACATTATCCAAATGCCCATTTCTCACAAGGAAAACAGGTGATAATCGCAGAATCACCCCCCAAAGCAGCAACTGCCACAGAAACACCCTGGGAGCAACTATTCCCAATTTCTCTATACGTACACAGGTAGAAATCTCCACCCCTCAAATATCACAAACATGTCTAGGCAATACCCCTAAAAAAAAAGACAAATGCAAAAGCTAGATAACCAACAACTCCAAATTGATGTACAGATCAATAGGTATAACTTTCATTGGTTAAATCATGCAATCACTGACACATGGCCAGGTTCAAGAAAAACTTGCTTTTCTAGAAATCAGTATGGGTGCATCCTTGAAATGTTTAGTGCAGCTGACACTAAACAAGCACCATTCCAGGGAAAGCTAGTCGGCACTTGACATATAACAGCAGCCCAAACAAAGGGCAATTCACACCCATGAACCCCATCCTCCTCCTCTTCTCTGGAATAGCACCCCATCTTCTCCCCAGAATCTTCAGAAGGATCTTCTTTCTGCTCTGGTATGCAGGAAGGAAAGATCACAGTATTGTAGCTTTTTACTTCTGTAACCTATTGGGAAGTGTTAACTGTGTTACATGTAAGCAAGGGCCAACTGATGACTGCTCAGGTGTGCCATATGGAATGATTCGTTGGTAGCCAGTTATTCTTGAGAATATATCTTTTAAAAGAAAACCTTAACCTATTGTGTAATTTGGGCATATGCACACCAGGACACAGACCATTTGGCCGACAAAATACTCACAAATGTCTCTCCACCCTCCACAGCCTTCACAAAGCTCCAAAATGTGGTATCTGTATCTAGAAGATCAACCGCAATGAAGTGTCTTACAGCTGCCTGAGGGTGCTACCTTAGAAACTCCAACTGTACACTCATCTACCCATAGCAATCAACTAGGCCACCATGGCCTACAGTGTGGCCCAAGCCACCCCTTTGTTACCGGACTGAGCCAGTCAACAGCTGGGGCAAACCCGGGTGGACCCCAGACCTGAGCCAAACAGAGCCTGAGACGAGACTTAAAGCTAAAATCAGCTTTATTCTAGTGCACTATAGAATAAAGGGAGACGAAAGAGGACATTCAGCCCAAAGCAGTGTCTCAAAAGTTGCACCCCAGTACATGCGTTTTATACCCTAGGTAACCAATTAGGTCACCTAATACACATCTAATACATTGATACATCAATGTATGCACCCCCTCCCGTGCTGGAGAAAGAGTCCTTTCTTCTGTCAAGGACCAGACATTTCCCATGTCTATTTCTTACCTGCTCGAGATTCACACAGGCTTGCCATGTTCTTACTCCCTGCACATTTGCAACTTTCATGGCAGCTAGAGCCAGTTTCTACTGTCCCTTTGATTACCGTATTCGAGGTCAGGCTAGCGTGTTAGCTGTGGGTTACACAAAGTTCATTTTGTTCTTATCCCCCCTCCCTTCTGGGACAGTATAACTGTGGTGTTTTTACTATGTGGCCTTCCTCTGGCCAACTACTTTTGGGGCCTTTCTCTGGCCAATTACTCTTGGGGTGTTTTGGGGTGCTGCAACTGGTAACACCTTCCACAGCAGAAGGGAGGTCTATGTGGGGATCAGGAGTGAGGGAGGGCCCCAGAACCTCGGATGCTGTCTATTCCTGCTATAAGCTATGGCCAAAGGAACAGTAATGGCTAAATATCTAGATTCAATAATAGTGGCAAGAATAATAATAGGGCAGCCATTATTGCTTCTTTGTTCAAGTAGTTGTTAGTGCAACCTGCAGCCTACTAACTCCTCAAAGAACTAGTCGGCTCAGGTCAGCACTGCTCTTCCAAGTGCTCTATCTCAAGGCTTTGAAGCATTAATACACAATTTTTTCTCCTCTCCTCAACCTACCCCTTTCCTTTGGCACCAAGACTGAAGAATCATTCCGGGGAACCCCAAAGCTTGCTCCTGACTTATTGTATATATCACCATATAAGGTGAGTCACGTGTAAGACAAGCTTGATATTTTGGGCTGTTTTTCTGGTGTTGATCCTATGTCCGGTATATAAGATAACCCCCAATTTTTGCTTTGCTATCATCAGTTTCGCAAGGCATCTTATATGCCAGTACATATGGGTATTTGTCAGCTGCAAACTTCTAGACAGACAACCATGTGGGGAACACCGCCCTTCCTGGTTGAAACTGCAGCAGGCACAGAATGGTGTGCTGCCCCCTAACAAAGATGGGTGATGCGTGGGGCAGGTGCTGGACTTGGGACCAGGTGTGTGACTGTACATATGCAGTCACACGAGGCTCATGATGCAACTACAGTAAGGGAAAATTTTCACCTGGTGTTTAAAGCAACCCCCAGCTTTGCTTTACTACTTTCGATTTCAAGGACCATGTTATACACCAGTATATATGGTGGTAACATTTGGGTTGGTCCCAAGAAAGATATAACTGTTTCTCAGTATTTTCTGAAATCCTTTTCAGAGTCCACCTCCCATAGACTACAAGCTTTCCGAAATACAGCTTTTCCAAGAATCATGTCCAACTTGCGTTATGGTATTAGGGCTTACAATTCTATAGCTCCAGCATTAGTTTTTGTTTTTCTTCGTCCACCAAGGAATAGCTGTAGAAAACTCCATTAGACTGGAATGCCAAACCTGAAGCAGAGCAGGTGGGAATCCCAGTCTCCCACACTTGGGTTTCACATTTCAGTGTAACTTTTTTCTTTTCTTTTTCTTTTTTTTACAGATAGTTCTGACAGAGATTGTTCAGTGAAATCAAAGTACTACCTCAGCATCAGTTTTGGATGGATCCTCTTTCATAGCATCAGCTCTAACTTGGGCAAAATTTAAAATCCTACAATCTGTACACTGGGGAAAGGATTGGAGATAGATGGACATAAAGATGAATTCAAGTCCAAGAAAACACTGCATTTGTTAGGAGCTGGATGATGCTCCTACATTAGAATCCGAAATTCATTTCAACTTGGCTACATTACATTTCAGCATAAAATTGCTCTCAGCTGGAAACTGGAACTTGGCATGAGGCAAATGTATGATTAGAGGATGGACTCTTTTGTTTATTTTCAATGAGGCCTGAACTTTGGATAGCGCTGTTGTTGTTGCACTTGACACAAACTCCATATTCCAAAGCTCACATAAACAGAACCACATTCAAGACTCCTATAATTACAGTACCTGAATTTATGCATTAAAAGCTAGCCGAGTTCACATGGATAGTGGCCTTCCCCCCTCCCACCCTCAGTACTGGGAAATCTCCTGGTTGCACTTCAAACCCTGTAATCACATCCATGGAGCCTCTTTTGTGAAGCAGCACTGGGGATGTAATTAGTTTGAGGTGACCTCTGGAAGAAAAAAAGTTCAAGTTTAAAAAGAAAATACCTCTCGTTAATGCTATGCAAATTACCAGAGAGGCAATCAGGCTGACTTTTTAAAAGCTAGCCCCTCGCCACAAACACTTGCAATACGGGCTTATTGTCTCCTTCTCAATTTGCATCTCATTACCCACAATCCTCTGTTCTTTGAATGTAACCTTTCCGAGGGGCACACTACAGCAGAGTGGAGGCTTGGGATAATATGTCGACAAGGGATTTGACACAGTGAAACCCTAGAAAGAGTCTGTTTCCAGGTCCCTTTGGTCCAGGTAAAGTGCTTAGTTATGCCAGGAGATTTAACTTTTGACCACACACTAACTGTGAAGTGGGTGTTCTTTTTTCTTTTATACCACCCCGACTGATCTCAAAGGCAACACCAGAGATGTTCTGTGTTACAGCTCTCAGGATTATGGAGCGTGCTGACTGGGGCCAAGGAGACGGAAAGCCCAAAAATTTGAAGGGCACCAAGTTGAGAAAGACTGCCCTGGGGGGGGGGGCACCTGCCAATTCCTGACAATTTACCTTTGCAATGAGCTCCTGCTTTATTCTATAGCATGGGTCCTCAAACTACGGCCCGTGGGCTGGATCCTGCCCACCAGGCCCATTGATCTGGCCCGCCATAGCTCACCGTGTGTGTGTGCGCATGGCGAGGTGCCAGCTTGCTCGCAAGGAGATCGTTTTGGATTCACTGGGAGAAAAGGATCTCTGTGCATGCGTGCCCCTGCCTTTCTGCATGCGTGCCCCCCCCGGCCCGGTCCGTGCCCCCAGCCCACACTGCCTTGGCAGCCCGCGCCCATCCCTGGCACCTTTCAACTGGCCCCCTATTCAAAAAGGTTGAGCACCCCTGTTCTATAGCTTGTAGGTCTGTCAGGAAGCATCCCTGCATTAGCACAAACCTGTTCTTGAAGCTGATGTTACAGCTCCAGGCCTGAGCTACTCCATCAGTGGCTGCAGCCAGATTAAGGGACATTTTCACTGCTCTGCCTTTGGTTCCTTTGAATTTGCAGCTGCAGTGTGAGTGCCACAGGAGGAAGATGAGGCATCTCTCTTCAGCATGCGCTGTGGGACAACCCACTGCCAGTTTGCCAGCCCCTCCCCCACCACACAGCATGCATTTGATGTGCCATACAGGCTGGATGCAGGTTGGGAACAGGATGTGAAGCAGAACGCTGTCCTGACTGGGCATGAAGCCTGGAGCACTCTCTGTCCGCTTGAACCCGTGGCAGGGAATGGCAGGAGTATTCACCCATAGCTGAGTAAAGGGAGGGCACCAGAGGTCTTAAGGCAGCTGTCTGCCTTCCAGTGGCTCCAATGATGCTGAATGCTGGCTGCAGTTATTAAAGGGCCTGTGTCCGTGGCCACATGCTTCTGCAAGAATGATGGAAGGAAACAGCTGGGCACAGCCATCCTCAGAGTCGAGTATTCATGGCGATCCATGTCCTCGGACCAGGAAGGCACAGAGGCGGGCTGTAACGGCTTCCTTCTGATGTGGACTGTCCACATCTAGGTGCTACTTGGGGTAATGTGGAGCCCCAGAACTGGGGCTTATGACAATGCCACAGATTTCATTTTCTGTGTTATTAGACTTGTGCATTTACACAAGTATGGCCACAGCCTAATCAGGTTTGGGCAACCTAGTCTTTCCTACTATGAAACATAGTTTCTGCATCCTAAAATACAATAAACTGAATTAGAATTTAAATCCCATCAAAATCAATGAAAACAGTCATGATTTAATTTCATTGATTTCTGTGGAACTAACTTAGTCTGAATCAAATCCATTGCCATTATATTCACAATAGTTTCCATGCCTCATCCTTTCTGCTGTTTTAAACAAGAGCCATAGAGGTCTAGCAATATTCTAGTTGCTCTTCAAGGGCACACTTTTAGATAGCCTATGAAATCACTATGGAAACAGTGAATAGGGATAAGGTCCGCAGCTTAGGTGTACTCCTCGACCCGGAGCTTTCTTTGGAAGCTCAGGTGACAGCGGTAGCGAGGAACGCCTTCCTTCAGCTTCGGCTGATTAATCAGCTGCGCCCCTACCTGGAATACGACTGCCTGGCGACGGTGACACACGCGCTGGTGACTTCCCGCCTAGACTTCTGTAACGCGCTTTACGTGGGGCTTCCCCTGAAGACAGTCCGAACACTTCAATTGGTGCAAAATAGAGCTGCCAGGTTGCTGACGGGGACGGGGCGTTATGCTCACATGACTCCAGTCCTCCATCAGCTTCACTGGCTTCCCATTGAAGCCCGGGCCCAATTCAAGGTGTTGATTATGACCTACAAAGCCCTAAACGGCTTGGGTCCTGGCTACCTGCACGAGCGCTTACGTCCGTATATGCCCGACCGCCCTTTGAGATCTGCGGGAGAGTCCCTTCTCCGGGAACCCTCCATGAAAGAAATTAGGAGAGTAAGTACCCGGAGGAGGGCTTTCTCTGCGGTGGCGCCCAACCTATGGAATTCACTCCCCAAAGAGGTCCGCCTGGCACCGTCGTTACTGGTTTTTCGGCGCCAGGTAAAGACCTTTTTATTTAAACATCATTTCAATTGTTAAAACATATGATCTGGCCTGGGCAACTTCTTCTTCCTTCTCTTTCTCCTCCTATATTTTTATTTTATACTGATAATTTTAATTTTGTATTTGTAAATCAATGTATTTTTTGTATTGTTATATTTAATGGTAATTTATTATGTACTATTGTATTTCAATGTATTTTATCATGTTGTAAGCCGCCCCGAGGTTTCGGCAAGGGGCGGCATAGAAATGTTATAATAATAATAATAATAATAATAATAATAATAATAATAATATTGATAGTGTTTCCAGAGCAGGATGGGCCAAACACTGAATTTAAACAATTGGAGAAAGTTGAAACCTGAAGCCTTTCAAATAGCCTCCCATGTGGTATCTGCAATGTGAGAAAATGTCATATGCAATCTGACTATCTTTACAAATTGCCAGCCTATTCCAATACTGTGTATTGGCTGGATATGCTGTGTGCAATCAGCACTGACAGAAGTTATTCCAGCAAGGTTGGGGAGAGTAACACACAGGAAAATCCACCATGTGACCAAGCTTAACTAACCCTGTTGGTATTCAGAATATCAGCTCAGGTGATTATTCCAAATAGAATCTAAGAACGGGTTAATCAGTTCTGGAGCTTCTGAAAGTTTAGACTTCTGAAAGTGCCTGCCAAAGAGAGGAATTTCTAACACTCACAGTACGTGGACGACAACAAATGAGGAAAGAGAGTTCGTTGGCTTCTCTTCATTCCGAAATGGGGAATGTCACAGACCCCCATCAAAGAGGGCTGATGTCATGGGGTTATGGCAAGGGGATGAAACACTGCTGTTGGAGCATCTCTGATCTGTTTGGCACAACTGAAGAAGCACCTGGTATCTGTGATGCTATCAACCATCGCTTTAAGCCTACTACAGCTCGTTCCTCTTGATAGATGCACAACAGTTGCCCTCTTCCAGTTGCAGGTTCACTACATTTTCCTTTCTTTTATTACTTTTAATGTTGCTTATGGCTTCCAGATATCCTGAAAAGCCATGTGGAATGTTTAAAGAAGCTCATGCATAAGGAATAAAATTATAAATCAGAGATAATATCTCAAAGAACTGCAGATACCTGGAATGTGAGTTGCCAACAAGCATTAAAAACAAAAACCCACATCTGGTTTATGGTAGCATTGGAGACATAATTCAAACTAAGCATAGAACATGAACCCACTAATTAGGAGTTGCTAATTTCCAGTATATTTACTGGTGTCAAATGTTCCTCTCCTAGGCAAAGTCCATGAGTGGGTGGTCCCTAACCAGCTCCAGGCACTATGGTTTTACAGTGGCTATCTGGATCATTTCAGTTGGAGTTCAGTGGGCCTTCAGCATGGAAACAGCTTTGGTTACTCCAAATAATGTCGGGAAAGAGATGGGAGAGTCTGACCCTGTTATTACTTCTGGGTCTTTCAGGAGCTTTTATCACCATCAGCCATGATATCTTTTTAGGATGACTGATGGTTCCACTTCTGCTTGGATGGCTGGTTCCACAGGTGGTGAGGAATATTACTCAGCCCCCTGGATCCTCCAGCATGGAGATCTGCCAAGGTTTGGGTTTTTTCCTTCTGTGCAATTCACTGCTAGATAAAACTGCTGAGTAGGGTCATGCAGAGTTTGGAAGTGTGTTGCTATCAGTATGCTGATGACACACAGTTCTGCTTCTGTTTTTCACCTTTATCAGGTGAGGATGTGGGTTGCCTGTGATAATGGCTTGAATGTGTGCAAATAAACTGAGGGCTGAACATGGGCTTGAAGACTGTTCAGAAGTGGCAGTCTGGCAAAATATGACAGTTGTCACAAGCCACATTTTCTCCTTTGAACAACCACCACCCTCTGGCTTATAAAATGCTATTGCTTCCAAACACAAATCATGAAAAGGAGTCTTAGCATACACAAAGTGATTCACTGAACCAAATCTAGTGATTATTTCCCAAAACTCTCCTTATGAGCACATTTGTGCCCCTTCCTTTGAGGAGGGCTCCTCTCTGCTTGCTGCTCATCTCATCGGGCCTCTCACATCTGCTGGCACCATGCCGTGGGGTCCAGCTGGAAGGGGAGGGGTTGACCTACACCTGCAGCCTTTCCCAGAGGCTGTCCACTCAAGCTGCTCTCAGAAATGGCACAACATGGTGACACAGAAGCTCTTGAGACAATCATCCCCTCCTCCTCCTGTTGCATCCCAGAACCTTGAGCCAACTCAAGCTCCCCAATCTTGCTGAGACATTCCTCCTCTTCCTCTGAATAATCATCTTGGATGCAGCTGGTGTCCCATGGGAATGCTTGTCCAGGCCCACTCTCCTCCCCTGCGCTGGACAACAGCCAGATTAATAATCAGGAACAGAAGTTCTAAGCATATAACACCAATCCTGGCCTTCACTGGCTGCCTGTACAGTTCTGAGCCTGATTCAGGATTTAACTTACATGGCCTGGGATTGCATTACCCGATGGAGTGTCTCTACCCAGACACCATGATTGACATGTGAGCCCTTCCTCCAATGAAGGCTGGCAGGAAGGGAGAAGGCCTTCTTCATTGTGGTCTCCCAATTATGGAATGATCTCTTCACTGAGGCCCACCCCTTCTTCCCAGGTATGAACACTTTACTGGCATTATTTGAGCTGTTTAAATTATTCAAAATGCTGTATACTGAAATCTGATATGGTATTTTATTATCTGCATTTCGTAGCTAGTAATTTATGACTTGTGAAATACTCAGAGTTTCAGCTATTGGTCTGTACAGAAATAAATAACAGATTTGACTTAGATTGCAATCCTATCAACACTTACCTGGGATCATGTCCCACTGAATTCAGTCAGGCTTACTTCTCAGTTGACTTGCGCTGTTAGCCTATTTTATTTAGCTGGGCTTGGATGCTGGCTTTTGTCTGGCTCAGTATCAGAGGGCCAGTTCAAGAGCAACTGAACCCAGTTTTCACACAGGTTTTCTTTGAAAACAAGGCTTGCCTTTTTGAAGCTTTCAAGATCTGGTAGGGCATTACTTCCCCCACATTTTATTTCCTACTAGATGCCTATAAAGCATCTTTCTTCAGCATCTTGTTCAAGCCGCGCAGAACTTCAGCGTTGCTAAGCACTTCCAGTGGCCTGGAGCCAATAGGAAGATGCCGGATCAGGCTTCCAGGCTAGAGATGCCAAAACTATAAAGAGTTTTTTAATAGGCAAGAAAGTACCACTGTGATGAAGAAAACGTGAGCATTTAAAAACCCTTCTGAGTAATGGGGCCTTCTCCCTGCTGCTCAAATCAACCACTGCATTTGGTTATTATGATAACTAAATATGGCTGATTTTAACAGCTGGAAACACAGCAACAATATTTAAAAAAGGGTTTTTTAAAGTGTCAAGATTGTATTAAAGAACAGTAATGGCCTATTTAAGAGACATTGTTTCCTTTTTGCTGCTATTTTCACAATCATGCTGGTCGGGCTGTGAAGCCAATACTTGCCTGGAGATGGCAGGCACTTAACGCCAGTGTGACAGGCCTGCTGAAAGCTGCATGCGCAGAAGGAGCCGGCAAGGACGCACAGGCATTGCAACTTACTCTTTACGTTCTCCTTTGCTTCCTAGTTATCTGTCCCTCCTTGATTTTGGCCAAAGGCAGAAGAGAATAGAAATTGCGACAGAGTATGCCAAGGGTATAAAGACGGCAACTCCAGAACTTATCACCAAATAAGACATGACCCAAATTCTTTAGAAGTTCAGCATCAAACAAAGATACTAGTTTAAATCTACATAAAAAAGCAATGATTTTCAAAGGGGTTATGTTTGTTACTTTTGTTGCACCAGACTGAGTTTTGTAGCTCTCTAAATTTATTATCATGTAAACTTTAAGACTCTGCTCCATGAAAGCTTATGCTGTTAATTGTACAGCTTCTGCTGCTGGGCAGCATAGAAATAAATAATAATTTTAAAATATTAATCTTTAAGATGCCACAAGACTCTCTGTTGTTAAAATAGTTGTACAGTAGAAACAGCATAATTAGCAAGATGGAATATACCTGCTGTTTCTAAGGGAAAACATCATATGATACACTGAATTCCTATTGCAAGTGCAGGCATGACTTGTAAATGTCTATTTACTGTTAACTGTTAAGAGTGAATGCCTGTTCCATGTTTCAGATCTTAAGAAGTCTGATTTATTTACTACTTTTCTATACTGCTCAATACATGATGAGAAAATACAATGTAAAATGTTGAAACAGCAATACCAATACTAAGTGACAACAAGACAGAAAAAAATGGTGGTTCAGCTTCTCAGTTAGGGCAAATTGATAGCAGATGACAAAGAAAAGGCAGTAGCTCCATCTTTTCCCAAAAGAAAGTCTATGACACCCCTGGCAGAAATAAAAGTGGAAACTAAAGGGTCAGAACTGAAGCTTGAGATTAGTAAACAAATTTTATTCATTAATAAAACATCCAATTTATGAATGAGTTCAAATTTCTAGGGCCTGGTGAGCTATATCCTAGAATAGTAAAGGGACGGCCAGAAGAACCCCAGAACCACTGTCCATTACCTTTGAGACATCGTGAAGAACTATGACCCTGATGAAGGGGAAGTACAAGCTGAAAGAGCAGGATGGAAGCACAAGATTGATAGGCAAATGGTCAAGAATCATCTAAATTGGGTTGACTGAGTTCAAATATTCAGGCCCTGATGAACTCCATCCTAGAGTCATGAAGAGGTTGCTGGAAGAACTCTCAGAAGCACTGTCTATTATCTTTGAAAATTGTAGAGGACAGGGGAAGTGCCTGGAGAAGGGCTAATGTTGTCCCTACCTTCAAGAAAGGACCTGGGAACTACAGATCAGTCAGTTTGACATCAATTCCTAGGAAAATTCTGGAGCATTTAATAAAGCAGTCAGTCTGCAAGCATCTTGAAGACAATGGAGTAATTACTAGAAGCCAACATGGATTTATCAAGGACAAATCTTGCCAGGCTAATCTGATTTAATTTGCATCAGGTAACTCTGTTGGTGGATGGTGGGAATGCTGCGGACATAATCTATCTTGCCTTCAGCAAAGCTTTTGATAACGTACCCCATGGTATCCTGATCAGCAAACTAGCTAAAAGTGGGCTAGATGCAACAACTACCAGGGGGATCCACAGTTGGCTACAGAATCAGACCCAAAGAGTGCTAAGCAATGGCACCTTTTCCAACTGGGAAACTCAAACTGGGGAGAGGTAACAAGTGAAGCACTGCAGGGTTCAGTCCTGAGCCCAGTGCTCTTCCATGTTTTTGTTAACATTTTGGATCAAGAAATGCTGGAAATATGTATCAAAAATGCAGAGGACACAGAAGTCAGAGGGATAGCTAATACATGGAAGACAGAACGAGATTCAAAGTTATCTTGATAGGCTAGAGAAATGGCCTGAAAGAAACAGAATGCAATTCAATAGGGACAAATGCCAAGTACTACAACTAGGGAAAGGAACCACTGTTACAAGATGAGAGAAACTTGGCTCAACAGTACTGCAAGTGAGAAGGGTTTTGGAATTGTTATAGGTCACAGGCTGAATAGGAGTCAACAGTTTGATGTGGCTGCAAAAAGGGCAAATGCTATTTTAGGCTGCATTAACAGAACTATTACTTCCAAATCATGGGAGATACTGGTTCTTCTCTTTTAGGCACTAGTTAGACCCCATCTGGTGTCCCATTCTAGCTCCAGCTCAGGCCTAGTATTTCTACTTTATTTTTAAACATTTCTGTAGAAGTATCAAATGAAGCAAGTCTTGGAAATGTTCAGACAAACTTGATGCAAAAAATAAGATTTTAAAGCAGCATTTTGCAGGATTCATCTCATGAGAAGCAAATGCAAACAGATATGAATAAGCAAAACCGTACCAGGAGTATACAACTATATTCCAACTAGAGAGTGCTTATATACTGTATATAAATTAACTAACAGCACAATCCTATGCATACGGATTTAATCCACTTAATGCGACTTATTCCAGGTAAGTGGTTATCAGATTGCAACCTAATTATTACATTTATATTCCACATTTCTTCCATCACGGCACTCAAGGCAGTTTAATTAAGGTTCCCAGATGGTCTCCCATCTAGGAACCAACCAGTCTCAGCCTAGCTTGAGTGCAGCTGCTGTATCATGCACCTTCAATCCATAGAATATAAGAAACAAACAAAATGCTAATAATATTTTCCTGAATTTACAAGGAAGACACATTCAGATTTTACTGATACTGAGTTGATCCAGACAGAAGCAATACAATGGACACATGTGCTCTTTGTAACACCTGGGTGCACAGACACCTCCTCAAAGGCCCCTAACAGGCATCCCAGAAGGCTCGCTGTTACTACAAATTAAGTGTTCTTAGTCCATTCAAAGAGCATAATAATGATTAAAACTGCTAGAGAAGTCTGAACAACAGGAAAAGTGTGCCATTTAAACAGGACCATTGCTTTATGATGTTGCAAAAACAGTGATCAACTCTGTGAGATTTTAATGTAATTCTGTTATCCCTAAATGCTACCTAGACATAAGCTGTGTTTAGAAAGTGTCTCTGCTAACATGATAGAGGCTTTAGCCTAGAGAGCTGGACAACCAGGAAACCACAATGGAGGAGAAAAGACTATTGCCAAATGAGTACCTGCTGCTGGTGAACTGAACTGGACATCCCTCAGATACATGTGCCTATCAGCTGGACCTCTCAAAGCCACCCCACTGCCAGGTTCCCATGCCCTTCCAGGATGTGATATAGCTGGAAGGCTGGATGAAATACTAAATAGTCTTGCTAGAAGGCATTTCATTGTGCTTTCTAGGACTCTTTCCTTGCACTGAAACTGCTCAGGAGTATCTCAAGAAACACTTAATACATTGGCATAAATGTAGTAAAGGCATTTGTAAGGCAACTTTATCATCTGAAGACCAAGTCGATGACACTTGCTGAACTTTGTTAGTGGATCTTCTCAAAGAAGCAGATGGCAGGGAAAGGCGTGGGCAATGGCACAGACAAGGAGTTAACTCATAATTGCATTCAAGTGGGCCAGCTAGCAAGTGAAGGAGTGGCTCCAGGATAATCTGTAATTACCGTCCCCTATTGGAATATAAATGATTGTGTCTAAAATACTATATGTCATGTGTGTGTGCTCTGGCAAGATTCCCAGGTGTGTATGGGAAACTGACCGTTTTGGTGGGGCTGAAAGCTCAGAGTCTGAGGATGATGTGGATCTGGTTGAACCAGATGACGCTCTGAACTTTTTCTGATAATGGAATTGTTGTTGCAATGGGCAGGCCTGCACCTGCAGCCCCAGTCTCTCAGTACCAGTCTGAGCCTGCTCTGGAAGAAAGTGGTTCAAGGACCCCCATGGAGCCTGGTCTCACCCCCTGAGGGAATGAAGGAGAAGATGGACGAAAACATCCAGAGGGAGGGAATTTGGAATTGGGCAGTCACTTGGATGGAGAACGGCAGCTGGACCTAAGGGCCTGTAGCCACAGCTGCAGGCTGGCCCAATTAGGGGCTCAGAGTGCAGAACCAGGTAGGCTTGGTTCCACAATGCCCCTCCTTCCAAAGACAGGCCCCGAAGGGTTCATAAGCAAAGCTTTGGGTAAAGGTGAGCAGAGAGGGTCCAACTTACTTTGTGTATGCTCAGAGACTTGTGTATGCTCAGAGACTTCTGTGTAGACTAAAGATGCTTACAAGAAGTGCTGGAGAGTCTCTCTTGCTGGGGAGGGAACACCTAGCTCACGACACTATGCGACATCAGATGTATGGTTAACTGAAAAGCTCTTTTACAAGGAACAAATGCTTATCACACTTGCAAATGTTCACCTACCAATGCTCTTCAGAAATATATGGGAGTACAGTTCAGGCATGAACGATGCGTCTCATAGCAGGGCTCCACCATTTGGTCAAGTGCAACCAGTGACAATTTATTACCACGGGATTACAGAGCTGGAAGGAGCCATGCAAGCCTTTACAACCAACACTCTGCTTAGTGCAGGAATCTCATTTAAAGCATCCTTGAGAGATGGCTGTCCAGTCTCTGCTTCACTATCTCCCACCATGGAGACTCCCACACTTCTCTAGGTGGCTGGGGTGCTGGTTTTTCCAGGTGGTGGAAGTTTCCGTAGTGTAGTGGTTATCATGTTCGCCTAACACGCGAAAGGTCCCCAGTTCGAAACCGGGCGGAAACATGTGGCATTGTTTCGGGGGAGAGACACAGTAATTATGGGAGATTTCAATCCCCCAGATATTACTTGGGAGACTCACTTGGCGGTGACAGCCAGGTCATGTTGCTTCCTAGAAGCAACAGAGGGAGGGTTTTTCACACAGAGGGTCCGAGAGGCGATGAGGAGGGGGGAAAACATCCTTGACTTGGTCTTGACCAATAGGGAGGAGCTGATAGATGAGGTACAGATTAGGGGAGCTCTGGATGCGAGTGATCACTCCATCCTTTGCTTTGAGATCAGGGGACTGGGGACGTGCAACAGGTCGAGCACTAGAAGCTGGGACTTCAAGAGGGCCAACTTTGGCCAACTGAAGACCAGACTGGGGAAAGTCTCCTGGGATAGGTTACTGGAAGGTAAGCGAGTTGAGGAGGGGTGGATAGCACTCAAAAAGGAGGTTTTGGAGGCGCAAGCCTTGACGATACCTCTAGTCAGTAAGGTGGGGAGGCGGAGGAGAGCACCGCCATGGATGCAAAAGTAGGTGGTTAGAGGGATTAGACGAAAGAGGAACCTCCGTAGGAAATGGGTACTGGGGGAAATAGACAAAAGGGTATACCGGGAGGAGGAGGCCCGTTGCAGAAGGTTTCTTTGCAAGGCTAAGGCTGATTACGAGCTGAGACTTGCCAAGAATATCAAGAGCAACAAAAAGGGCTTCTTTCAGCATGTAAATAGGAAGAGGAAGGGGAGACAAGTGGTGGGACCATTAAATAAGGAGGAAGGAGAGCCAGTGACTGATATGTGGGAACAGGCACAGAGGCTAAATGACTATTTTGCCTCTGTGTTCTCCCCAAAGCAGGACGGGGGATATCCGCACAGGAGATTAGATGAGGCTGGGGACTTAGGGGCACAGATTAGAGTCACCCCCCTTGAAGTCGAGGGGCTCCTCAGGGCATTGGACGTTACAAAGGCGCCAGGCCCTGACGGGTTACACCCGAGAGTACTTAGAGAGTTGTCAGGGGTTCTCTCACGCCCGCTGGCCTCCATTTTTGAGACCTCGTGGAGAACGGGTGAAGTTCCAGAGGATTGGAGGGTGGCATCAGTGGTCCCAATTTTCAAAAAGGGTAGTAGAAAGGACACGGGGAATTATAGACTGGTTAGCCTTATGTCCATTGTAGGAAAAACAATGGAAAGGCTCATAATAGAGAGAGATCTAGTGATGCTAGATAGGGAAGGGAGGCTGACAGCCACACAACATGGCTTCCACAAAAACAGGTCCTGTCAGACAAACCTGGTGGAATTCTATGACAAGGTTTTGAGATGGCTAGATGGAGCAGATGCAGTGGATGTGGTATACCTGGATTTCAGCAAGGCCTTTGACAAAGTGCCCCATCATATCCTGGTGGAAAACTGAGGAGTTTTGGGATACACCAAAGCACTGTCCGGTGGATTAGGGCATGGTTGACTGACCGAAAGCAGAAGGTAACCATTAACGGGGAATCATCGGGATGGCAGCCAGTGACAAGCGGGGTCCCCCAGGGCTCTGTCCTGGGGCCGATCCTGTTTAATCTTTTCATTAACGACATGGAAGAGGGGGTGAACAGTCTGCTGATCAAATTCGCAGACAACACTAAAACTGGAGCAGTGGCCACAACTGAGGAGCAGGTACTCCAGATCCAAAAGGATATGGACAGACTATGGAAGTGGGCAGGAGACAACAGGATGGCGTTCAATATGGATAAGTGCAAAGTCTTGCACTTGGGGCATAGGAATAGGTGTCATAAGTACAGGTTAGGGGACAAGTGGCTGGAGAGCAGCACTTGTGAAAGGGACCTCGGGGTGCTGGTTGACTGCTGGCTAAACATGAGTCAGCAGTGTGATGTGGTGGTTACGAGGGCGAATGCCACCCTTGGTTGCATAGCCAGAAGCGTGGCTTCTAGATTGAGAGAGGTATTACTCTATACGACTCTGGTGTGCCTGCAACTGGAGTATTGCGCTCAGTTTTGGGCCCCTCATTACAGAAAGGATATAGCCCGGTTAGAGTCAGTGCAGCGTAGGGCCACAAGGTTGGTGGCCGGTTTGCAGGGGATGCTGTATGAGGCGAGACTGAGGGAACTGGGTCTCTTCAGCCTGGAGAAGAGGAGACTCAGAGGGGATCTGTTGGCGACATACAGGTATGTGAGGGGATGTCACATAGACGTGGGTAGAGACCTGTTCTCCCCTGCAGAGGAAGGCAGGACCCAGTCCAAGGTTCCATTTGGATGCCAGGAAGCACTTCCTGACAGTTAGGATCCTGAGGGTGTGGAATGGGCTTCCATGAGAGGTCGTTGAGGCCCCATCAGTGCGGGTGTTCAAAGATAGGCTGGACATGCACATGGTGGGCATGTCATGAGCGGAGCTGGCTAGTGCCGGAGGTCAGACTAGATGGCCTGGGAGACCCCTTCTGACTTGCTCTGTTTTCTATGTTTCTATGGTTCCAGTGTCTGACTATTCAGCCATTAGTATTTTTCAGCTGATGTTCAACTGAACTCTGTTTTCTCATAGGTTAAGCCTTTTTTTTTTTTTAATCATCTCTTACTGAGATTCTGAGCCCAGGTAGGGGCAGAGCCCTCCTATCACACAAATTTATCTGAAATCAACAGAGATTTTCCTTCTAATTCAATTACAAAATTGTCAGTGGAATCCTATTTAGTATACTGTGTTCCCAAATTATGTGGCAATAACATGCTTGAAGTTTAAAAGCAAGGGACCTCGGGGAAAGCTAAAATCTTACAACAAAAGTAGATGTGACTCATTAGTACTGAGAACTAAACTAGAAGAAGATTGCATACTTTTAATGATAGCGATATGGAGAGAGGGTGGGGATGGGAGAATCAGGGATACTCAAGCTTGATGAAATTCTTCAAACTTGAATTCAAGGCTTGGTTTGCTCTCTCCTATTTTTGTTTGCAATTTTATTTTGGTTGGTTTCAGTGGGAAAAGTGCATGTTTTTCAAAAGTGTGCACTTTCCCCCCACTGGTTAAAACATAAACATGCAAATTTTAAAAATGCACAATTTTAAGTGTGCATTGTAAAAAGTGCACATTTTAAAATATGCACATTTGGAATTGGAAAACATGTGGTGGTGGAGTCCCCATCAGTGCAGGGGTTCAAGGAAAGATTGGTCACCCCCATATTGGACATTATATGAGCAAAGCCAGCTTGTGCTGAGGGTCAGACTAGATGGCTCAGGAGGTCCCTTCTGCCTTGCTGTTTCTATGTTAAGACAACAGTGCTTTCATTTGCACTCAGAATTGTGAACTGGGCATTTTCAAGTGATTTGCAAATGGAAACAAAATTCTCATGGATCCCTATAAGAGTGAGAATAACTGAGAAGTTGCCTTAACCATCCTGCAATTCACCAGGAAGGTCACAAAGGACAACCCACTTCCCCAAGTACGCTGTCTTTTCCTCCCTTAGCACCTGTGCCAGAGGTGCCTTCTGTAAAGTACCAGAACTTCACAGTGATTTCTCAGATATTACTCTGGAATAGGATGCACCAATGAAAGCACTAACTCAGCTGATGAGTTGGCATTGACATATAGGCAAATGAAATGAAATTTGCCTATATCATGTCATGACATTAACATGTTCAACAGATGATCCAAACTGGCATTCAGTCTGCATGTTCTACCTGACTTTTAGTTCTTTTACTGCTCTACTTTGCAGTGTGCATTGTTTTTATCTATTTTTGTAACAACAAATGTAAATGACTCAAAATAATTGAGATGACTATTCCCAAAAAGACAAAGTCTTGTTTAAAGGAAAAATATGGATGGAACCAGAAGCATATTGAAGAAAGAACAGGAACACACAAGCTAAATAACGAGGATGTTTGGGGAATAGTTTGAGTCGCTAAGCTTGCCTTGGAAAATGAAGCATTTGTTACCACCCCAGTCCCCCTAACAAACTTCAACTCACATTTTGAAAGACTGGTCTAGTAAATTTTCCCCCTAATTCAACTGTAATGCACAGGCCAATGCATTTTTAATTTTTGTTTGAATCTCTTAAAATGTGGTGCCTGTAGTATCTCTCTTTATAGTTATGGTAAAAATGCTGAGTTTTTAAATTAGTTTCTTTCTACTGATGCAAAAACCTGTGTGTATAAAAGCCCTGCAAATTGCAGGAGATAATATATAAGAGAACAGAAAGCAGAAAGACTTAAGAAAAGAAGTTAGAGGGAGAGAGAATGTATCAGGCAGATAGGAATGAACAGCAAGGGCAGAGAAGAAAAGGGAGGAGGAACTTTTGTTCAGGCAGTGACCCAGGAGAAAAGTGTTATTTCAGTGCTTCATTCATGGGCATTGGTGGCCGTCACCTTGATGTCCATTTAATGTCGTCCTATTCAGCAAGTGTTCCTATGATCTGGTAATTATCTTTCAGTTACAAAAGAGCATCTCTATGTTACAAACACTCCCCTCACCAACTCAGCTATAGATCAATATCTCCTTAAGGCCTTGTGCTATTGTTTGGGGGAATGATATTGATTTCTCCTAGGAACAAGGAATGAAATGTGTGTGTTGCGGGGGAGCGATGCTGAAGATGTATCCATGCCAGACATGGGCTGAAGTATGAGCTATAGTTGGGAAACAAATTGTGCTCCTTGGCAACCTGACAGTGTCATGTTCTGCATTTTTACCCTCTCTGTCCAGCCCTGGAAAGTGCAAAGGAGAATTCAATCGCTGCCATTCACAGCCCAATTTATTTGCAAAGAGGATGAGAGCAATTCTATTTGCTTATGTTTCTGTATGAACAAAGCTCATACAGCCTAAGCTTAAAATCCCATTAATTTGAGCAAGCAAAGCTTTTTGCCAATTTTTAGCCTATATAAGAAACTAAGCAATAAGGACTAAAAAATAAAAAGGGTCGGGGGAGTCATTAGGATGAAGAAAGAGTGGAGGCAATGAATGAGTGACTGTGAAGACAGAACTGCTCAGATCCCTTCTGCTTCCACAATGGGCCACGGCCTCCCTGCTTTCCATCCAGACTGCTCTGAGGAGGACAAGGGCCTTTGTCATTTCTGGCTGGGAACAATAGTCCTTAGAACTAGTCCCCAGTAATAACGCTGGCAGGTGAATGCGTGGAAGAGGGCACATTCACTCCAGAACAGGACGATGGGCCTGATCCAGTTGCCTGTCAGTGCACCTGAGTGGAGTCCACCTTCTTCTCCAACTCCCCAGAGTGAGGAGAGAGAGAGCGTGTGTAGAGCTTTTATACCCCGCATTTCACAATGTCTCAGGGTAATAATACAATAAAATAAATAAATAAGATACATGATCCAGATAATAATATATAAAATCAATCTTGAAACACTACCAACATTTAAAGTAATTACCACAATCAATTATAATGTGATAATGGGAATTATCAATATTATGCTGAAAGACTTCTGGGTCTTTTCTTGTAAGAAAAGCAATGCGTCAGGCTACGCCGCCATAGCATGCCCGAGGCAAGCATTGCAGGCAAAAGGTTATCATCCCTCTGGAAGTGGTCCTTCAAAGGATGAGAGGAATAAGGAAGGACTGGAACACAAACATCCAAAGGCCAACCACTAAATATCAGAGTATATCAATGGGCTGCAGTGTGTTTATTTAAAAGGGTATCTCCATGGTAGCTTTTTCTGCCACTTTTTTGCTGCACCTATGAGAGAAGCTGCTGCAGGTTCTGCTACTGCTACTGAAATTTATTTATTTAAGCAAAAATTTCTATACTGTCTTTTAGCCAAGAAAGGCTCCCTGGATGGTCTGCAGAATTAAAATATGTAACAACAACATATCAGAAAAAAAATGACCACAGCAAACTGAGCACAGACCTGGCAAACCCTGCGTACCCACAACAAGCCAAACAAGCTTTCAGCAACTGCAACCAAATCATTGCAGAGGAATTAAAGCAATACCAATAAAATAACACTATGAAATAAAGCAGAACATAAAATATGACGAAAAGAATTAACTGTTAAAATATTGGGTACATAAAAAGTTTTTTGCCAGGCACCAAAGAAATTAAGGGAGGGCCCCAGGCACACGTCTTTGGGGAACTGGTTCCATAACTGAGGTGCCACAAACAAGAAGCCCCTTCCTGTAGTAGCCACACTCTGTTTCCTTTAGAGACCTCAGATGAAGGCCTCAGGGCCTGGGTACATAGAGGCATTATTTTACATAGCCTTGTCCCAAACCATTTAGGGCTTTTAGTGTCCGTGCCAGCACTGTGAATAGGGTCCAGACTTCAACTGGTAACCAGTGCAGTTTAAACAGGACTGGTGTAATAAGCTCCTGACAGCCAGTCCCCATTAGCAGCCTAAGTGTCCTACTCTGGACCAGTTGAATTCTCTGGACTGTTTCCATAGGCAGCCCCATGTACAGCATATTGCAGTAATCCAAACAAGAGGCTACCAGAGCATGGGTCACTGCTGCTAGACCCTGCCTGTGCAGTTAGGGACGTATGGCAAATTGGCCTAGGCTGATAAAAGGTGCTGCATGCCACCGTGTTCACTTGTGACTCCAGTGGCAATTCTGGATCCTGAAACTATGAACTCTGCCCTTTAGGGGGAGTACAACCCCCTCCAGAACAGTTCACTATCACCTGAGTGGACAGAGGACCTGCCTAACAACAGCACCTCTGTCTTCTCTGGATTGAGTCTCTGTTTACTGGCCCCCATCTGGTCCAGAAACTGATTCAGAATGGCCATTGCCTCACCTGGACTAGACGTAAAAGAGAGGTAGAGCTGAGTGTCATCACATATTGATGAGACGTAAGCCCATATCTCCAGATAACTTCCCTCAGTGGTTTCATGCAGATGTTAAACAGCATGGTAGATAAAACAGAGCCCTGCAGTACCCCATGGCATACCTGCCGTGGCGCAGAGCAATAATCCCCCAGCACCACCACCTGAAATCAGCTGGTCAAGTAGGAATGGAACCACTGCCAAGCAGCACCTACTATGCCCAACTCTAGCAGCCTATCCAGAAGGATACTATGGTTGATGGTTCTGAAAGCTGCTGAGGGGTCCAGGAGAACCAACAGGGATGCATTCCCTGTTTCTCTCCCAGCAAAGATCATTCCACAGGGCAACCAAGGCAATCTCCATTTCGAAGTCAAGCCTGACTGAAATGGATCTGGATGGTCAATTTCATCCAAGAGTGCATGGAGCTGTTCAGCCACCACCTGCTCGAACACCTTGCCCAGAAAAGGGATATTGGCCACAGGTCTATAGTTGATGACTGTAGACCCTCTGGGTCCAGAGTACATTTTCAGGCGTGGTTTAATCATAATCTCTTTTAAAGAGGCTGGAACCACTCCCTCTTTCGAGGAGGCTCTTATGACCTCCTGCACCCTGATACACATTCCTTCCTTAATTCTAGGGATGAGCCATGATGGGCGAGGGTCTAGCATGCAGGTGGTAGGCTTGACTTGACCAAGCACCTTGTCCACATCCTCAGGCCTCAATAAATGAAACATATCCAACAAAACTGGACCAGATGCTGCTCTGGATGCCTCTATTAATGGAACTGTATTAAATGTGGAGTCTAATTCATGATGCATCTGAGTGACTTTATCCTCAAAGTCCTGTGCAAATTCATCATAGCAAGCTCCAAGGGTGCCACGTGTCTTTCTCTAGCCCAGTTCATAAAGGACCATGAACCACTGGGAAAAGCTCTGCTGGACAGCACTGAGAGGATGTGATGCTGGTGGAAAAGAATTGCCCCTTTGCTACCCTCACTGCCACAGAATAGGCTTGATAATGGGCTGTAAGCCATGTCCAGTTGGATTCATCATGAGTTTTCCTCCACCTGCACTCTAGTCGTCTCTTGTTTCATTACTCTTGGGTCTGGTATTTACCAAGGGGCTGACTGGGCTCTGCTCAAGGGAAGAGGGTGCTTGGATACGATCATATCAAGTGCTTGGGCCATCTCTGCATTCCACAAAGTGGCCTGAACTTCAACCGGCACACCTGTCATATCAGTTAGAAATTCCACCAGAGCTCTCTAGAAACCATCAGGATCCATTAGTCTTTGGGGGCAGACCATTCTAATGGGTCCCCCACTCTTGCAGAGAGGAAAAAAGGCTTGAGAGCCTACATCTCAGAAGGAAGTGATCTGACCATGAGAAGGCTGTCAATGTTAAACTCCCCACTTCCAGCTCCTCATCTTCCTGTCCAGCTGGGGCGGGGGGGGGGGGACACAAGTCCAGGGTGTGACCTTTTTTATGTGTTGGGAAGATGGCATGTTGAGGCAACCTGAGCCACCCTGGATAAAGCAGCCCTGCCATGGAGGTTGGGATTCCCAGAACAATCATTCTGGGAGTTCTCACCACCAAATCTGAGATCACCTCTGACAGCTCAGACAGGGAGTCTGATGGGCAGCGGGGTGGGCAGCACACCAGCAGAATCCCTAATCTGTCGCAAGCAACTGACACAAGCTACAAACACTCAAGACCTGCCCTCAAGTAAACAGGAAGCCTAGAGGGAGAGAAAGAGAGCGTATTCCTCCAGACCATGGCTACCCCAACCCCAACCCTCAAGGCGATGTTGGTGCTGCGCCAAGTACTCAGGTGGGCACAACTGTGAGAGGGCAACCCTTCCCATTTCATCCCCCCAGATATCCATAATACAAGCCAGATCAGCATCCTCAGATCCACAATCAAATCATGGATGAGGGAGATTTTATTCCAGACTGATTTTGCATTCAACACCAGCAGCACCAAACCAGGCTGGTACAGCTGCCAACAACTATCCAGCTGAGGGAAGAACCAGAAATGGGGACAATAGAGAGATATCCCTGTTCTCCTATAATGACTAGTTAATTCCCCAAGCCATACCTCTCCCTATCCTTGTAAGTAATGGGGGCACCCCTGAGCTCCCCAAAGTCATCCAATGACATAATAAAACACATATAAGTAATAAAACCAGCTGCTATACTTCAGTTGCAGTTGCTGTGGGATTGTCCTTGCCTCCACCAAGAGTTCTGGTCCCAGAATGGCACTGAACAGGTGCCAAGCAGGCAATGCCCTTTAGCACCACCCTTTGGCATCACCCAAGGCTGCTGCCCTGAGCACCGGCCACGGAACAAAGCCCAGGCAGAGTCGGCCTGCCACCAGGGCTCAGGTGTGGTACGGCTCCTCTCCTCGCTCTCTCCCTCTAGTGTCCTGCTGCTGCTCGCTGCCACCAGCTGATGCCACGTCACGGCTGTGCTGGAAGGCAGTCGGGGAGGAGAGCAACGAGGATGGCTCTGCTGTGCAGTGATCTGCTGTGGGTGGGGACACGGCTGTGGTGTCAGGCAGGCAGTGGGCAGCCTGGGCTCCAGCCACTGACAAAGGGCCAGACAAGGGGGGCCTGCCCCCAGGCTGCAGGTACGGCACGGCTCGGCTCCTCTCCTTGCTCTCTCCCCGTTATTCTCTCTCCCCTTCGGTCAAGGTCCTTGGGAAGTTAAAGCCAAGTAACTAACATAAAAAGCATATAAATGAGTAGGAAAATGCATATGTACCACTAAGTCTGAGCTTTTGGTCATCCGGACCCCTCTATTCCTTTCTACCTGTTTTGCTGGCTGGGGGGCAACATACTGCAAGCAGCAGTGATCTTTCTTTCATACTTTCTTAACAATCTGAGGAAGGGCTTGCTATTGTGTCCATTGCGGAGGAATGTTCCAATAAATCAAGGGCCTGTCTGGCCTCCGATCTCCAGGTTTTCCATCTCTGCCTGGAGCTGGTGCTATGATCTCTGAAAGCCACGATGCTCTTTTGCTGGGAAGCTACAGACATTTTGACCAACAATTGCTTCCTAGAACTGAACTTCTGCAAGAGGGG
This sequence comes from Varanus komodoensis, assembly GCF_004798865.1. Classification (NCBI taxonomy): domain Eukaryota; kingdom Metazoa; phylum Chordata; class Lepidosauria; order Squamata; family Varanidae; genus Varanus; species Varanus komodoensis. Next base: position 3,454,857 of record NW_025336346.1, read on the forward strand.
AGGAAGCACATGCATGTTACATCATCTGGGGCACATTTATAAATTTACATATATAGGAGGCCTATACATACCTGTATAGATAAATAAATAGGGCTAAGTGTTAGGACATTTTCTTTATTTGTGTATTCATTTAAATAACTGCAAAGTTATGTTTTGGCATTTTTATTAATTAATATATTTTTCTGCTTAACATACTCTAATGTGCTCTGTTCTGGGTAGGTTCCAAATGAATCTTGCCATGTTCATGCCTTGGCATTTTCAGCTAACCTGTTAAACAGGTATTTCTTAAATATAAAGGGAGTGGGATGAGCAGAGACTCGAAGTCAGCAAGGAAGCAACTTGGTACACACACCAGATCTTTCTCACAAGATGCTCAAGTCCTACAGTGGTGTTCATCCAGTTAATAATGGCAGCTACTAATTTGTTGAGATGTTTTAGGGTAGGCGAGCCGGAGCAACTCTAAATCCATTTCAACTGCTTTATACAGAGACTCTTGGTGTGATAGGTTATAGAAGAGGAATAACACTTCTCTGAAGGGTTGCATGGTTTATCACAATTCTATATTCTCATTTCTGCTTTGTTTTGTTTTTGACCTAGAGCAGTAATTTCTTGTTAGACAAGTGACCAAAAACAGAGGAAGTGGTGAAAATAAAGCCTAACATCAAGCATTGGTAGAGCATCAGTAAGCAGATCATATGCCTGGCAACCAACAGGATAATGAGGAGTCTTCATGCTCCAAGAAATGTAAAAAATTCGCATAATGTTTCAATGAGCTAGAAAGCTGAAAGAGACCAAGGCATTAAAAGAACTTTGAATTTCATCCACAAATGCTCTATTGTACAGCTATCCATAGTTTAATATGAGGAAGAGGAAGAGGAACAAGTTTAAGGGAAAATTAGAATAAGAAACACTTCAATTTCTAAAAACAAAAGCCTCTTAGCACGTAAGTTGAATATAAGCAGAATAAATAAATAAAATGAATGACTAAATAAATAGTTCCCCCAAATCCTCCTAAATTTCAAAGGGCTTCTGCTCAGTGTTCACTAATGTAACCTTGGCACAAATTATTGACTCAGAGCCTTTAATGAAAGGACCCAAAAGATGAATATAGATTTCCAAGTGGTAATTAGTGATCACATTATGTAAGCAACTGTGGGGAAGGCTGGCTGTCTCTAACTTCCTGCCAAATGGTGAAGAACACTTTACCACTCACTGAATTCAGACAAGTAGTAAAATTCTTTTAACCACTTATGTGAACATACTCTGCCTGACCATATGCCTCTAAGTATCAGGAAGGGATCATTTTCAGGTCCTGCCTCTTAAGATCCTTTTCACTCAATAAAAATCCCTTTAAGTGGGGAAGACCTGAGATCTTTGGAATGCCAAGCATGTGCTCAGAGTTTGGGTTCGATCCTGACTGGACAATATTAATAGTATAACCTTGTTTAAGAAGAACAGGGACATGAATGTGTAGACCAGTGGACAACTCTGAAAAGTCATGAGAATACAAGTGTTCCTCTTTGTATACTTCTCAGGGATTGCAACGTGGACTTTCAGAGCCAATTAGCCTAGAATGAGCCATAGGGAGTGTTCTTCTCATGCTCATTTCTTCAGCATCTGGTTTTAGGCACTGTTGGAAACTCAGAGAAACAGAATGAACAGGGGCATTAGCTTGTTCTGGTGTTGACTTCTGAGTCTCTAAAATGGGATGCTGGGTATGTGCTAACAAACCCTACTGTGCCTCTCTTCTTTATGAGGCTGTATCACTGTCATCAATGGCTCCTTTTGCCAGCTCCAGACAGTGTTCCACCCATGCCAGCTGCCTCAACTCCACTGTTAAAATTAACAAGTACAAGCTTTCACTTCTTAATGTGACCCGGACTCCACATGCTTGTTTTGTTCACATGATGCTGCTCTGGATCAGTCCCTTTTTCAGCAGTGTCAATGAAATATAAGGGTTGGAATGCCACAATTTAGAAAGGCAAGGCTTTTGAAGAATCCAAATCTGTACTTCTAAGACTGCTCTCTGGGGTGCTGCAACTTTTCCAGTAATTTTCATCAGAAGAAAGAGAGTGAGAGCAATTGACTACCATTTTCATGGGTGCTCTTCTGCATAGACATTAAGGGTGGCCTGTTTTTTCGTTTCGTTTCTTTTTCTTTTTGTGCTATCAGGGCAAAGGTTGTTATTACAGTCACTGAAAAATTAGGCAATAAGCAAAAATGAGTGTGCATGCATTAAAATTATTCATACCTACACAGGTAATATTTACCTTCTTTTGTGTGTTGAGAGCTCCAAACTGACCACAACAAAGAGCTGGGGCAGAATCCAGAGTCTGGTGTCTGCACAGATTTTTCTATCATTATAGCTTGCAAAGGGGCATTCCCGTGGCAAACAATACCCAACAGTCCTCCACACTATCCAGATTTTTTGTGTGTACGCACAGGCAAATATCCATTTTTTAAAGAAAACTTGCAGGCATATGTGAGATGTATCTGTGCTTTATTTATACTCTCTTTTCAGAGGCTTTCAACATTCAGGTTCCCCCCTCCCACAGCAACTAGAGATAAGAAAATATAGCACATAGCACATAGCTGTGCTAAACAGTAAGGCTTCTTAGTTTGGAGCTCTGTGGCTGTCACTTGAATATCAAGTCCAGGAAAGCAGAATTATAGTGTTTCCTTAGAAAGATCTGGAATTTTATTGATTGATTTATTTACTTATGGCAGGCTTTAAAATGTTCCCCAGGCTTAATGCATTCCTGACTGCAAAACCCCAGTAGAAATACATCACTGAAGAAAAGATAGGTAGGAGTTGGCAGAAGGTAAGTGCAAGTAGTGAGGTTTTTTAAAAAAAACAACAAAATTACTGTATGCGGAGCTCTCCAAAGGAAAATCCATCCTTACAGAATGTTAAGGAATGCTTCTTTATTATTTAGGACTGGACACAGGATGTAGAAAAACGATTCCCCCCTTTCTCTTCTAACATGTGACATAACCCTTTTTCCTGAGATGTCCTGAAGATTTTGCGATTGTGAATCTTCAAAAACTGTCCACGAAAAATGTACATGTATTGCCATATGCATTTTCCTAATTTGCATGTTTGTATACAATTTTGCCTAGCATACGCATACAACTGCATGCAAACTATCTACCCTAATCAAATGCATTTTGAACAGGGGTCTAGATTCATGTCACCTATAGCATAATTATCTCCTGTGACTCTGAACTGCATTTCCCTTGAATTCATTACATCTCCCTGCCCTATTGATTTATACTCAACACTTTTTTGCTTCTGGTGGAAACAAATCTGGAAACTGTTCTAGCAGCTTTTCTTTCTGCCTCCCCTCTTGGACCCAACTACCAATGATCATGGCACTCTGACCCTAGCATGAGATCCTTTGCATTCTTGCTGCTTCCTTTCTTCTCTTCTCATTACTTTCTGTTTTACCTGCTCCCCTATATACTGTATCTCTCAACTCCATTCCTCATCCTGGCTTGTTTCTGCACTTGGTCCCTGCCTAGTCCTATTTTCCCCTCCCCTTTTTTGTTCTTGTTTTAGATAACTATTTTAATGCCTTTCTCAGTTAAGTGGGAATAGTTTTCTCATTGACTGAAAGAGGTTTTAAATCAATTACTCTAGTAAACCAATTAAAGATTACAATTCCAGTGACTATTTGCTCCAAGGCAGAAGAAATATCTAAATAAATGTTCTATATAACTAAATGATTTGTACACACACACACACATAAATATACATACACACCAATCAAGTGCCACCTTGCATTGTAGGAACATGGTTTACTCCTCCCAGAACAAACAACAGGTTTCTAGTGGAATTTCCTTTTTATATTTCCGATCCATAATGTAACAGGCAAAATTCAATCCCAGGTTCATAAAGACAGGTATGTGGCTGTTCACAACATACAGTATTGTACAGGTGGGGGAGACTGCACTCTCTACAGGAAAGGCACAAGACGTTTTTCAGCCTGAGGGTGACAATCCATGTTGTAGTTGCTCTCAGAGCCACATTCTCATGTTACATATGGCCAAAGGTAGAGGTGGTGGGGCAAAACACCAAAGAAGCCAGGATATTTCACGTGCAGCTCTTGCTGCTACTAACCAACCTTTAGGAGAGGCATTTCCATCTGTTAGAATAGGGGGGAAGTGCACAAAAACCAGGAAAGCACCAAATGAATAGGACAGGGGTCGGCAACCTGCGGCTCCGGAGCCGCACATGGCTCTTGAACCCCTCTGCTGCGGCTCCGTCACTCAAAACACGCGCCAGCACAGCTGCTGATCTGCTCGAAGCTCCACTCACAGGATCGCAGCACTAGCTAGTTAAGTAAATCAGCTAGTTAAGTAAATCGCTACATTCCTCTGCTAAACAAGTTTCCTGCAGGCTCTCACCTTACACGAAATGCTGCTGAAAAGATTCTCTTTGTCCCAATGTAATCTCCTTCATCTGAATGTTAAAAGCTGCGCTTGGGACCTGTCACAATTCACAGCACTTGACTGTTTAGCTGCTAATCAGTCACTAAACACACCTATATCTCCAGCACAGCCGCCAATCTGCGGACCCGCGCTGATTTACTGAGTCCCCCCCCACCCCACCGTAGGCCAACCATGGATAAATCGAAGAAAAGTTTCTGAAGAAAACCAAACGTTTAATGATACGTGGGTAGATTCATTTGCTTTTACTGCTGACGAACTTATGGGGTTTGCTGTTTAATGCATGCAGCCCTTTAGCATTGACTTTGACTCTTCAGGAAGCTGTTCTCCTATTCAAAATATATGAAAGAACTCCTACTAGTTTATAATGTAAGATTAAAAATAACAGTTTTTAGTGACCGAACAAGAGCTGCAGTTAAACCACAATGAAGATATACATAGCATTAAGGTAAAAAACGATACATGCAGTGTTGTCTTCAAACGGGTTCAAACGGCTCTTTGAGTGTTAAAGGCTGCCGACCCCTGGAACAGGATGCAGCCTCTGGGAGGGGTGTGGCATGTTGGAGAATCCTGAAGGGTCAAAGCTCTGACCCAAAGCCCTTGGGTTTGGCATGCCTGCTGCAGAATCTCTAAAAGCCATTGCTGTTATTCCCCTTCTCCTCCTGCTCCTATGAAGCAGGACAAGGACAACTTCTGATTATATCAATGGTGACCAGTGAGGCTGTCTTTAAAGTACAAGGAAATAAAAGCAGAAAGTAACAACAAAGAAACAAATGAAGTTAGAATAGCAGCCACTAAAGAAATGCGACGGAGTGTTGTGAGCTGGTCCTTTTCCAGCTTCCTTCTGGTTTTAAACTCAAGATAATCCTTTGAAGTGCAGCTCTTTTATTGAAACTCAGCAGATTACAGAACAGCATAAACTCTAAATAGCATTCTACCAAAATTGAGGGAGAAGCATCTGCTCATGTAAAGAGTTGAATCTAAGCTGGAAACTTCTCCATCCCTCCCTTTCAGAATAACTTCCAGCTCCACCTTGAGGGTAGCTCTCGTTGCTTGAGGGCAAGATAACAAAATGGTAAAGCCCCTCCAGCTGGGCAGCTCATTTCTCCCACCACCTCCTTACTGGGTCAAGGACTGGGTATTGCATATGTCCCTCCTCCCCGCTTGAAAACCCTTTCATCTTTCCAAAGTAGGCCAATTCTCAACTCTGCATGAAGAACTTCACTAGGCAACCTTGAAACTTCAAAGTCTTCTCCCCTATGCTCATTCCTGCACCTTCCCCCTTCTCCTCAGAATCCGACCAGTCTCCCTGAACAGTCTGCAGTGGCCAAGAGAAGGGCCCACTCTCTCCCCTATCGGTAAGAAGCTGTTTCCAAATGGAATACCTCTCCTCCTTCCCAAACTGAAAAGACGTCAAGGTGGATCCTCCTGCTTAAGGGCCAATTGCTCGGCATACCTGACATTTCTCCAGTGGTCTGCCCTCTTCACCTGGAGTCAGGCCCTGGAGTCATGCTGTTTGGTTCACCTCCTCCTCATTACCATGGTCACGAAGTTTTCCCACAATGGACTGATCTTCAAAGACTGCCTTACTTACCTGGGAGCCCTTGGGTCCCAGCATTTCGACTCTCCTCTGGCTCAGAATGTGTTCCTTCATCCCCTGAAGGCTCTTTTACAGGAAGAATGGGCACAATTGTACAGTTCTGATATCCCACTAACCAACACTCAATTGCCTTTAACATCATGGAATTACACCCACATTATATTCAATCTCCCCCCAGCCTGCAACTTCTGCTATCGGGCAAAGCTAAGAACCAGGTCACATATACCTCAGACTGGATTTAACGTCTCTCTTTAAAATGCAACGCCACTGAATTTCCTGTGCCAGGTCATGAAACTTCGATCACCAGAACTGTCATGGAGGATTAGTCCTCCAAGAGTACGGGAAAGTCATCTGATATGCGGTTTCCCTCTCCTTCTCCCTCATCCTGTCACAGTCATGCAGTTTCAAGGACATTCTGTGGTCTCACCTTGTGCTTCTTCTATGTGGACTATCCAGAAAGGAAAAAGAAGGGTCTGCAAGTTATTATGTGAACATGAATTTAAACTTGCCTGCGATCAAGTGCACAGAATAATTAAAGTGTTTTATTTAATTTACTAATAAAAGTGCCTGTATCCTGCTGTTCAGTTAAGGAGACTCCCACAAGGTGGCTAACAATATAACAGAACCAATTTAACAATCATGCAACTAAAACCACAGTGTGTGTGTGTGTGTGTGTGTGTGTGCACACGTGTGCATTCCAGCTCTATTTCAAACAAGAGTTACAATAAGTCTACATCAAGGAATTCAGGGACCCTCCAGTACTGAAGCAGTGCATAATAGAATGTCTATACGTGTTCTACTAAAATAGACAGTACAGTCTATTTCCAATCCATCTCATTTTCATATGTGTTCATTCATAAATCCATTCCATTCCTTTCTGCATCATCTAATTCAGGGGTCCTCAAACTTTTTAACCAGGGGGCCAGCTGAACGGTGCTGGTGCTGGACGCAGGCTGGAAAGGTGGTGCTGGCAGTGCGTGCAGGGCGGTGTGCGGGCGGTGCGCATCACCAGGCAGGCACACGAGGCAGCGGTTTGCTCGCTTGGCGATCGTTTTCTCCAAGTGAGCAAACTGCTGCCTCCCCACTAGGGGGATAAGGTGGGTGGTGGAGGGCATAGGTGCGGGTGCACACGGCAGGTCCAAATGGGCATGGTGGGCCAGATAAATGGGCATGGCGGACCGGCCCCGGCCCCTGGGCCGTAGTTTGAGGACCCATGATCTAATGGGAGGAAAAATTATTTTCATTTATTTTTCTACAAATTATATTTTGCATGATTTTTGCCTTAAAATATGGATTTTTGTATGGATTTATCCAAAATGTGTGCATTTTGTATATACTTGAAATATGTAAATATTTGCCCATCTTTAACATAAAATATGCATTTCATACTTTTTGAGTTGAGAACAGCAACATTTGGAAAACTGCAAAATTCAAAGGCTAACCACAGTCTAATTCATATATTAGTTGAGGAAGTGCCCATCACTTTCAAACACTCACCTAAAATAATAGTTGAGCATCTCAAGTGATATACAACAGAAAGCACATTGATGGGAAATGTGCATAGAAATAATTGAGTTTATTTGAACCAATTCACATGACCTTTATTTAGGAATATTAAAAACTGGGTTTACAAAATTTGAATTAGAATGAATTTTTAAAATATACGTATATGAATCTATATTTACCCATAGTTATGATATGAATATATATGAAAATGCAACCTTTTAGCAATTATACATAGGCTTCAACAAAAGCAGACCAGATATCAAAATAAATATCAGTTTGAACGTGGCATTTATATTCCACCTGTTCAAATGCTGAAATCATTGCCAGGTCCTCAATCCATTAACTTATATGAAGTGAGCATTTTTCTATCTTTTCTTTGTAATATCAGTCTTTTAGCTGTCAAATCAGAATTAAATAATCCACATGTAGCATTACAGTCAAACTTTAAATTGTATTTAACCTTATCTATGCTTTATTGAAACAAGCTTCATAAACTTCATTGGGTGTTTTTCAGAGTGTCTCTCTTTCCCCACCCCCTCTTTTTCTTTGCATTTTGTTATCCCCCATTTTTATTATCTATATAATAAATTATATTATTATGATAATAAACTTTCAAAGTTTTTTCTGATTTTGTGATATTTTATTATATTTTTATCATTTGTTTTAAGGACTATGTAAACTGCCCAGAGAGCTTTGGCTGTGGGGAGGTATAGAAATGAAATAAACAAACTATGTTTTCAATGGAGCTTGTTTCAACAAGCCATAATTAAGATTAACTGCAGCTTATTCAAGTTTAAAATTACAGTTGATCTTAAATAGAAGTGAATGTTTCTGAACTCCTCACCGCAGCTTGCCACTGTGAAGTTAGAACATGGCTTGGCATTACATGCCAATAAAGCCATCATCTTGTTTTTAGGCCCAAACTAGCAGCGTTTCAAGAATTATTTTTTGCAAAATAGTAAAAACTCACATTTTAATGTCCTCCCATCCCATGCTTGAGAGAAGAAAGACCAGACCCTTTCGACCATAAAAAGGCATACAGTACAGTGAATGATAGTCCATAGTATACTATTATCACACAGATCATGTCTACTGAAAACAATGCCTCCCATTTAATACATGAATAGCTTATTGTTGGGAATGAGAAAGATGGCTGCTTTGGGCACTCATTCTCAAGGACTGCTGGCTGGGCCTCCGAAGAATGGGAATGTGAAGCAGACCTTGGGCAAGTCTGGGAATGGGGTCCAAGCTGAGACTTATCTCAAGGCCAGACTCCCCAGGTGGGCAGGCAGTCCCTGGGAATAACCAAGTTGTACAGTTGGTGGGAGGGGACCTGGAGCAGGAGAGTTTCTCAGGCACTGACCCATGATGTGGCGTCAGCAGAAGTGGGTGCCCCAATTAGAGGACTGGTGCACACAGAAGAGGCGTACTCGCTTTCAGAAGGCCTCTCCTGAAGGGAAGGGGCAAAGGCAGGTTCCTAAGGATAATTCCTGGAGGTTATTATTAGATTGGGTTCAACAAACTGCTCTGTGCATGCTCAGAGAGTCATTCTGGGTGATTTGTGCTTTTGGTCAATAAAGAGTGCTTTGTAAGGAAAACCGTCTGTGGCTTTCTAACATGTGAAAATGGAACCATGACTCACAGCACTTATATTTCACTTACATCTTGTGTAACTTACTCCACTACAGAAAGAATGAATGCAGAGCAGCTAAACAACATCTAAGTGGTATAATCTTATGGCTAAAATTCAGGAATGGTGGAGTGGTTACACCAATTCGTAACTATCGTAAGTAATAAACAGGCAAAAGAATACAGCAAACTGATGCAATTCTTCCTTTTTGTTACCCTAACAGTCCTTTCGCAGTGCATGCTGTTGGCAAAGCTCTTCGCTCAGGAGGCCAGTTTTGAGTAGGCACAAGACAATTTGCAAAAGCAGTAAAAACTGACTTTCTCTTGAAAAGCCTGCTAGAAAGATGAGCCATCAGCGAATCGCCCTACATATGCATAGCCTGAAAGATTCTGGCTTAGCTCGCAGTTGAAGGGGAAAGAAACCAAAATACAACACTGACATTCGGAAGTGACATCCTCTGTGAATACAGGATACCTTTTCTTCAGGCTACTGTTCTGATTCTTCAAAATTACCTGAATGTGGAAACTGGGGTGGAAGATGCATCTTGATTATGGATAGGTATTTAAATATGGAATTATTTAACAATAAAAGGAGTAAGTTCACAATTATTGACCAAGTTCTTCCTTCACAGGGAATAAATAAGACCAAGACATTACAGTCACATGCTTTTATATGATTCAGTTCATATAGTAGGAGACACCTCCTTACTTGTACATGCTATGTACCTGCTCGGATAAAGCAGGTACATACTTCCTGTACAAAGCACTTCCTGGTGCAGAAGTGCTAAATAAGCACCACGGGAAGGTCAGAGTTCAAGGTAAGATACAAAAGAGCACAGTTCCAACTGCGTGTTGAGCTGGTTGTCCACTGAATCACAGCTATACAGTCGAGCAGGGAGCTAATTTTGAGCTGGGACAACTGCTGTTTTCTCTTCTGCAACCCTTTCCCTATTTCTGGGGTGGGGAACCAGTGCCCCTTGCCTTGATGGTATGTGAATGTTTGTATCCTTCAAGTTCTGTGACGGCTTGTGATTTATGTAGCATTTTCTTGAGTGTTCAGAGGACGCCACATGCATCATCCCCACAATCCTGACAACAGCCCTGTGAGATAGCCTGTGTTATTACTGTCATGGAAGAAGTGGAAGACATGGGCCAAAGCGGAAGCACAGGGACTTGCCAGATATTCAAGGCTTAGCTCAGATTTGCGCTTTGCACTGCATTACAGTAGCTCTAACCCTGATTTCTTATGGTACATCAAACCAGGAGCACAGAAACTGAATCGTAGGTTTGCCATTATCCACAGCTTGTGGATGTACAAGTGATGCAGCTGTATATAACTATGGAATTGCTGTGCAAATCACTTTAATCTCAATGTAGCTAAACCACATAAAAAGGTACCAACATGATCCCAGTTTGCTAACTAACGCACAGGCTGTTTGCATTTTGGATTTTAAATCCCACTGTTATGTAAATCGCGGACGTGCCTGTATAAAACCTATTATACTAGGTTCTGCATTTCTGATCTCAAATGATTTAACAACTACCTGTAGCACAAGATAGTATTTTGAGCAGTGTCTACAATGTTACCACAGGCCACCTGCTAGGCTACATTTGTGTGGGACAAAGCAGAAGGAAATAAATAAGAATTGGTCAATACATGTGGAGTAGAAGGATATTTCCTGTGAAAATCTTTCCCTACAAACAGGCACTGTAGAGTTAACTCTGAGAACAAACAAGGGGAAAGATTCCAGCTGCAGGCATTTTTATATCTGAAATAATAATTCAAAATGATACCCGCTCCCCATCTCTGCTTTGGACTGGAGTTTTTCTCTTCTTTTCCTTCCTTACTCCCAGAGCACATAAAAATGGAAATGAGTGGCATCAAATCAGCAAAATCTTTAGTATCTGCTGACCAAAGCAGCAGCTGTTTGACAAGGATGGCCTCGCTTGCCCATTAACGCCTTCCTTGGGTTGCACTTCTTTTGCAGGCAAACCACTTACAGCAGAACAACACAGGGAAGTATGTCACTGACAGGTCCTTCCAGGCCAATAATATCCCATCAGCTACTATAGAGATAGCATGTACTGGGACATATCTTTCATCAAACTTGCGTGTGTTTCTGACTGCAATTTTTGCTAGGCACAGCAGCCAAAAAAATAAGAAACGGGAAATGACACACTTAGGCAAAAGGATGAGTGAAAAGTTCCACTGTCCCTATCAGAGAGGCTATCTTGGGTTCTGATGTGTTACTTCTTGGTGGCACCTTCTTAGAAGCCAGGGTTGCATCTAAGGTATCTAGGATGTAGCCACTCCAGTTTAGTCTCCCCTGAGAAAACTTTAGATCCTTCTGGGAGCATATGCTGTCCTGACAAAAGCATGAACTCTGTCAATGCCACCCCTACCAGCTTTGGAAGACCTACAGAGCATAATTCTTCAGTGGGAACCATTTGGTGCCTGCCGCACATCCACCACACAAGTGCTGAGGGGCTTGCAAAAGTGGTGCCAGCAACTGCCGAGCTCCTCTTCCTTCCCAAGCACAGCTCAGGACTTTGGAGTGGGGGACATGCAGGACAGCCAGGGCTGCCCAGGCCTCCCTGCTGGCCGCCACTGCCACTGATGCCACCGCCTCCCTGGGCCTTGATGGGGTTTGGGTGATCGGCAGGTATGGGCCCCAGTAGCTTCCCCCCAACCTCTTGCTGAGCCCCACCCCCAGCACTGGCAGGGGCATGGGGGGGAACTGATGTCAGCCACACATACCTTGCCACTTTGCTGCTGTCATCAGCTGGAGCGTCTTTGCCAGACCACCAACACCCTTCTGCTGATCCGGCTGAGGGGCCCTTTGGCCTCTCAGTCGGATCATGGTGCAGCATGTCATGTGAGTACAGACAACATGCTAAGCCAAGCAGAGCTTCCTAAACTGCACCATGAGCCATGGCCAGTTGTGTGTGTGTGTGTGTGGGGGGGGTGTTAATAAGCTTACAGACCATCAAGGAGGCTCATAAATCACCACCTAGGAAGCAGGGTGTGGAGGATTCCACAGAAAGGAGCTCCCCCTTTGCCCCATCCACCCTCTGAATTGGCTTAATAGTAGCAGCTCTGGCACAAATTTTCCTGTTCGAGTTGCAGCCTCCTTTTGTCTTGCTTCACTACCCTAACAGCAGGTGCATAGTGAAGAGCTGACCAGGCTCTACTTAGGAGAGGGTGCTTGCAGAGGGTGACTCAACTGCCTGAGTCATCTCTATGTCAGACAGAGGGATCTGGGCTTCAAGAAGAGCACCAGCAGGTCTCTTGCCTCTGAACTGTAAACCTCGACAGGAAGTGATCTTACCAGGTCAGTGAAAATATCTGAATTCCCCCACTTTCAGATCAGAACATTTAATTTCCAGATAAGAACATTCAATCAAGCAGGTGACCTCTCATATGTGTTTTATTTTTATTCCATTTGTATCCTGCCTTTTTCCTGCAAGGAACTGAACATGGCTCTAAATCCTTCTCCACCTCCTCATTTATACTCACAATGAAAACTGTGGAAGGGAGACTGGGCTGAGAGTCTATGACTAGCCAAAAGACACCCAGTGGGCTTCATAGCCGGGTGGTGACCAGAACACCCAAGCCTTCTCTCATCTGATATCCTCCAGCTGTTGGAACTAAAACTTCTGTCAGCCCCAACCTGCATGGCTGCTGGTCAGCAAGGATGGAAGTGGCCATCCCAAATATCTGGAGTGCACTCAAGAGCTGTCCTAGAAAGGTAAACTATCCAATGAGTCTCCAAGTCTTACACGTAACAAAGGAAAAATACTTTCTGTGTGTGCTTCAGTTCTCTTGATAGGCCAGGAGGCATCTCTAACATAGCCCCTGTCCTATGAACCCTGCATCTAGACATTAGAGGGGTGCTTCTGTGCATTCCATAACCCCTGAACAGTCAGAAAGTCCTCCTTCAGAGGAGGGTAATAGAATCGTTTAGAACTATTTATGTTGCGTTTATCTCCTCCTCTACCCAAAAGGAGGCCATCTTGCAAAAGAAATCTGTGTATTAAATGATCCTTTTACATGTTTTGGGTTTCTTCTTTTAAAAAATGATTTATGAAGCTTTCAGTGTGCAAAATGAGAATTTTTTTGAACACTCTTTGAAATAAGAATGTGATGTGAGATCAATTTTTTATGGCAGAAAAGTAAAAGGGGAAATAGGAGCAATTTGCTCTTTTGAACATGTTCTATTTAATGGAAAGGATGTCACGGTAAAGCTTTATCCAAGGGAGATGCAAGAACCACCACAAATGCTGGGTCCATACTACACATTTCCCTGTTTCTCCTTATCTATTCTGCAGTCACTTAAGATATAACTTTCCTTCTTGGGTTTCTACTTATTTCTCTTCCCTTTACATTGGAAGCCCAAGGAAAAGCCACCTAAATGAATAAATGAAATGGAAAAGTATGATCAAAACATGAATTCAGAGCATAAATTACCTTGTTGAAAACTGCAGGCGATAAATATTACAGGTATCCTCGACTTGCACCTCATGTGCCCCACCACATCCCACCCCTCTTCCTGCTGTGTATACAAACTAGAAAGGAACAGAAAACAATGCTGTTATTAATTCAGATTTAAAGGAGAATTTGCTAGTATCAAATCCCACTTCATTAAAATACCAACCAATGTGCACAAGATTTTTCTTATGCATACGTATGAGACCTCCACTTCAAAGGTTCGATGCCACGGCTGCACAGGACAGGAAACTCTGATATACGAAACATGCCATTTTGAAAAGGGGGAAAAAGTCTTGTGAGTCTGCAGCTTGGAAGCAATAATATAATTTATACAGTTGGTGCATCCAAAACTAGCAGAAAAGTAAGAAGTGTGTCTTTGCCTGTACTGGAGATTTTTGAATGGGAGTCCCCAACAGTACCGGAGATTTTTTGAACAGGAGTGCCCCTTTATAGGTCCTAAAACAGCTTCTGCACAGGGGTGCCTAATGTGGAGGCCATGAGCACCAGGATTTTTTTTTCTTTTTCAATAAAATATGCATGGAATGCATAGAACTTTCTAGCAATCATACAACACAAGGCTTCAACAAAAGTGGGCCAAATATCCAAATGTGTGTCCATTTGAAGTCAGCAAATGTATGCCAAAAATTCACATATCAAAAGGTTTGCAAGGTTCTCACTCCATTGCATTACAGGAGGTGTTTATAGAAACACAGAAACAGAGTGAGTCAGAAGGGGTCTCCTGGGCCATCTAGTCTGACCCCCAGCTCCAGTCGGCTCTGCTCACGACATGCCCACCATTATCCTTCTAATGTCATATTAACAGGCTTCCAGCTGTCCAAAGGGTGCACAGAATCCATTTACACAGACCATTTGTTAATTTTCATGAAGCATGTACACAAATTAGACAAGTGAATACATCACTAAATATTTTTGACAGTTCTAGCACAAAATGTACCTATATAATAATCTCCCCCCCTCCCCCCCAAAAAAATAAAGAACTGCTGGACACTTTTTACTGGATTATATGTTTCAAAGAAGCAGTAGCTGTTTTGTACTGCCATTAGCTGCATTAGAAACAGGAGTAAAAGTCTACAGGAATTTTGCTCCATATAAATAAATACAGAAAACTAAGCTGAAATCTATCACTTGCCAAAAGTTATTGCTCTTTAGTTGTTCACTTTGGTTTTTTAATTCTGTGAGAACTGAAAGAATGGATACCTCATGGTGTTAACATGCATTTAAAGGAATTTGGTCCGGGATAGCATGAAGAAGGGTAGTTAAATCTTAAGAATTTACTGGATTTAGAATTGGGCTGATATGTCTGCTATGCTGAGAGCCCTACCAGGTCTGTTCTCATTATTCTGTCCTTTACAAAATCCCTTAGTAACCTCCTTGAGCTACCATATAGCACTGTAAAAAATTATTCTGATGCTACGATGCTTCATTAAAATAATATTCCCTGGAAGAATTCCAATTTCATTACTTTGATATTTGCCAGTTGCTTATATTCAGAGAGTCATCTTTGCTCAGAGGTCCAAGACTGCCTTGGCATGCATCTTGCTAGGGAATAATATATGTTAACAGGATTTCCTTGTTTAGCACTGCACCTGCTTGTTAGCATATACAACATTTTGTTTAAATATCCAGCATTTGGCAGGAGGGGGATGCCTAAGTGCAGAGTGAATGGTGAGCAGCCTGATGAGCAAACCCTTCTCAGGCAGCTTCTGACATGGCTTGAAGTAGCACATAATGAACGTGTGTGTCATCAGTACATGCACAGTACACGTGTTCATACCAGCTTGCATATTTCATGAGGTGCAGAGCAATACATTGACCCAACTGTAAGTGAAGGACTAGGGAAGACCTCAAAAATAAAGGGAAAAAAGTGGCATAGTATGAAAGCAACTTTAAGAGTAACACATTTATTACGGCAGAAACTATATATTTATTCATATCCCTGCCCCATTTTTCCTTGCAAGGAACTCAAGGTAGATTACATAATCCTCTTCCTCTCAATTTTATCCTCACAACAGCCCTGCAAGTTAGGTTGGACTGAGAGTTGGCCCAAAATCACCCAGTGAGCTCCATGGCTGAGCAATGACTAGAACCCAGATCTCCTGCGTCCCAGTCCTGTGCTCTTCACCACCACGCCACAACATCTCTCTAAACCTTTTCACACGGGAGTCTGTTTCCTCCAAAAAGCTTGTTAGATGACACAAGGGTCTTCATCATTTTTTGTGGAAACTGGCTGAAGGCAGCCATTTCTGTAAAAGTAAAAGAAAAGGATGTGTACAGGTGAGTTCTTTCATTACTCTAGGGAAGGGGGAAAGTAATTAATGCACCTTTGCTCTCTTGTAAGAGATTTATAGTGTGCGCACACATTGTCACTGTGCACAGCATGCTTAGCTTAATTCCACAAAAGTAATTGGAAATTAATTTATGCATTGGCTCCCATGGAGTCAGGAATGCTTACCAATTTGTTTTAAAACATCAAGCCTATCCAGGACTTGGCATACGCAGCTCACCCCAAGCCCTGTTGTCCGGATTTGAGCCCTGTTATAGCCCATTGCCTAGGGGCTTGCAAAAAAGGCAAAACCTGCAGAGGCCCTGCACTGCCCATCAGTGTCCCTTATGTAGGAGGAAAGAACCGTTTTCTGACTTGACACAGCATTCTCCATATTCAGAGGGGGAAATGTGACCATTCCTAAATACAGGCTTCTGTCATGACCCAGATGCACAATCTAATGCCGCAGCTCAAAGGTCATTGTTCAGCAGCAATAGCTAAGCCAACAGTGCCACAGCCGCTTACCACCGTGTGTGGTATCCAAAATGCGTATTCAGAATCCTGGCTTGTCACTGCTCAGCAAGTGTGTGGCTGTTCTCAGTTGGTCCTTCCGGCACGAAGGAGAGGCTAAACGCTACGCAGCAGCAATGTGTTTCAGGACGGAAAATGGCATCGTTACATTCACACGTGGACTCTCAACTTGTTATATGCCTTGGAAGCTGCAAGTAGAGCCTGACGTGAGAGTTAGCCATCTGACTCCAGATCTAAGCCTGTCAAAGGCACAGTGAGGCCAAGGCCTGAGCGCGCTGGTGGGAGGAGCCAGGCAGGGGTGACTGGGCAGTGCACACCAGCTCACTTGCCTGTGAACAGCAAAGCCAGTGTTGTGAAGATGCATGACTTAGAGGCATCCCAAAGGCACCATTCTGACATACATTGCTAACAATGTTCTGCGAGCCTTTGTGGGCAAGGCAGGGCAGCTCCCACCGAGCCTTGCTGACGGGGCTTATGGTGCCAGGTGTGCCTCCACCTGTGAAGGACTGAACCACAGGCAGGGTGGAGAGAGCAATGCCCTCACACCTGAAGGCAGTTTTGCATGCATGTGAAGGAAAGAAGCCAAACCATCGCTTATTAGACACACCAAGGCAGCAAAATCCACAAGGGAACACATTTAAGAACTTGTGTTAAGTGGCAGACTTCAGCAGTGTTAGTGATTACTTTGCCAAGTTCCCTTTTTGTGTACACTAGGCGTAAGCAATGCCACAGGGAAATAAAAAAACTAAGTTGGACATAGTCTGGTATCACTTTGCTGAGCAGAGTATTAGACAGAGAGTGAGTACGAATCAGGCTGGGAAAGGATGCTGATGTAGCAGCTCCCAATGCTACTGCTGTGCCAATAGTGGACTTGAAGCAGATTCCATCACTGCTGCCAAAGGACGCACTGTTCTGTGGTGCTTGAATCTGAACCATGTGGCTTAACCCAATGATGCTCTGGCACGCCACACAATTGAGCAGACAAGACACACTGAAGTACCACATGTCTACGCTGCACAAACAGGGCTGGTAAGGCCTTGAAGAGAAGCCCGAGGGAAAGTGACAAAGATTTGCACCTGAAACAGATAGATGCAGAGCAGCCTGTCCTAGGCTACCTGTCTCCAGATGTCTGGCACTGCAACTCCTCTCATCAGGCCATTGTCCAGGCTGGTTTAGAGCTGCTGGGGGTTGCAGTCCAAAACTTCTGGAAGTATATAGATTGCAAAGGACTGATGTAGAGTCACTCTATTGCAAAGGCAAACCAAACCCAAAATTGTATTGTGTTGTCTTCAAATAAGAAAACCTGCAGCAAGTTTAGAAAACACAAGTCATGAAGACAATTTCCATTCACATATGTGGAAACCCCGATGAAGCCGAATGAAAGCATGCACTGAGAACTTCAGTATGAATTAGCCAACGTGCCCCAGTGTACACAAGCAAGCACAGCCCACATGTGCTGCAGGCACTGGAGAAAAGCAAACAAACAGATGAGCCCAGAAACACTATCTGGCAACAGACATCTCCCACTCCTCATTCATAGCTGAGCTTTTGAAATAATTAGCAATTCTGAACTACAAAACATTGTCCCAGTGGGATAATAAACTCTAGCATCTGTCAGGAAAGCAAGTGCCTATCAAATTGCCAAGAGAAACATTTTTCTCCTCATTCAATTCGCATCTAAATTGAAAACAACCTCGGAAAGTATCCAGTGGCACCAAATCACTATATGTCTCTGAGAGGATGCAAGCTGTTCACCATCACAGACAAAGCTCCTCAGCCATGCAGCGATCACTCACCCAAATTAACAAATCATTTAATTTAGATAGGAAAAGAATTTGTAATTGACTGATGACGTGGCCCCATATGGCATTGTAAACTGGAGGAGAAGTTTTAAAAACTAAGTGCAGTCACCTCCATCAGAATGAACACTGGCTGCCCAAAGAAGAGGAACCGGCAGCAAGAATCAACCAGCAAATAGAGATCAGCAAACCTTTCTTGGTGTGGGCAAACCTGGCTAGTCTCCCACTTCAGATTCAGCATCTACTGATGTAAGCAAGGGTGAAGGAGTTACAGCCCGGAAGTCATTCCTGGTGTGGCTGGAGTATCCCAGCTACTTTCTCCCACAACTCATTCAGTCTGGCCACCAGTTTCCTCCACAGGGCCCACCCCCTCTCCTTTGATCATCTAAAGCCAGATGTTCATCTGATTGGAGAAAACAGATTTTCCTTCAGTGCAGAGAGGGCAAGGCCTAGGAAGGAAGCTGCTGTGATTCAGCTTGCCCTGCTTACTTTTTTTGTAGCCATGCAGAGGACTGGTTCTTGGAATGCTATTTGAAATTGCTAGTGAGTAATACGGTCCTTATAAGCAGAAAAAGAATAAACTTGCTAGTAGTGGTGTGTATGTGCACACACATGCGTATGCGTTTGAACACTGGTCTCCCCATATACACTGGATGCAGGGCACAGCTTAAAATGGCTGAGCACCCCTACTGTAAATGGTTCAGAGGTGATAACTATGGGAGAAACAGCCAACCTTCTACAGAAAGCATGGCATGGAACTACTGGCTCTTCAGGTTTTCACAGCATTAGTCAGCACAGGACCATAGTGCAAAGAGGAACAACATTCAGCAGCAAGAATGTGTATGACTTCAACACCTCTCGATGCTGCTTTCACATTTCTCCTTTAAGATACAGATGCACTTCTACAAGCTGATCTAGTAAACTAGATCTAGTAAACTAGTTGATCTGGTTTAGATCCACTGCCAAGAAATCAGAAGCTACTCAGCATACCCATGCTAGTAAACTAGGATTTTTGTAAGTACACATTTCAGAGAAAGGACAGAGACATTTACCAAATCATACGCCCCTAATTTTGAAACACATACATTTTATATATATACACACACATCTTAAGGAGATAAG
This sequence comes from Varanus komodoensis, assembly GCF_004798865.1. Classification (NCBI taxonomy): domain Eukaryota; kingdom Metazoa; phylum Chordata; class Lepidosauria; order Squamata; family Varanidae; genus Varanus; species Varanus komodoensis. The sequence continues at coordinate 3,474,266 of NW_025336346.1, forward strand.
TGCCGGAGGGTTTTGAAGGAGACAGCTCCATTTTAAAATATCTTCAGGGTAGTGTGGAGGATGTTTGAGAAACGCTTGCTTGCTTGCTTGCTTTCTCAGATGATGGATGCTGATATTTTGAAAGCCCTTTTCCTTTTCATCACTATAAAGGTATTTGTATATGTGCAGAAGGAAAACTTCAAGCAGGACCCCGTGTATTCATGGGAGGGTGTGGGGGAGTCCATCTATTACACTAATATATAATGAGTTTATTATTAGTGCTGGTCCATTATTAACTTTCCATATTTCTACCTCATCTTTCAACCTATTGCTCCCACAGTAGCTTAAAACAAGTGCATAAAGCTCCTTAACAAAATAATTTAAAGACAATCAATAAAAACAAACTGTGTAAGCAATTCAAAGTCAACTTCATCAGTAATGAAAAAAATTTCTCACCTTCTCCTAGCCATCTTCAAATATTTTGGCAAAACACAAACTTGTTAACCATCTTTTCTGAAAAGCAACAAGGAAGGGGGCCAGCAAACACCTGGATGAAACTGATTGCAGAGAGCAGATGTGATGACTCAAAGAAATGGTCTCTTAACGAACAACAAACAGGCTTTTTCTAAAGAAATGAACTGGAGCAGTGACTTACCAGAAGACCTATAGTCACTTATGGAGACTATACACCCTCTAGCCCTCTGTCCCTTTAACAATGCTGGACATGGGACAGAGTCTCTATAATGCTGGAGAAGTTTGATGCCCCTTATGGAATATTACTGATTTCATCTGCACCCCCTTCCTTTTCATTAGAGCCTGCCATTTTGCAGCTATAGCAAAAGCTTTCCAAAGTCACACCTCTCAAATTAAGAGTAGCCAATATGTGTGTGAGGGTGGTCTGCATAAACTTGTTGACTGAGAAATGTCTCTGGATGATGTCAGGAGTGGAGCCGGCAGGAGCCAGGGGTCTGACTAGATGGCCCAGGAGGCCCCTTCTGACCCACTCTGTTATTATATTTCTATGTTTCTGTGATGCTGTCATAGAAAATGACAGGGACTGTGAGGTAAACCTGGCATTTTACATCTCTCCAAGTCACTGGTTAAAGCAGCTTCTAAATTCCAACAGGTCTTTGTAGTTGTGTGTGTGTGTTTAATGCTCAATAGCAATGATATAGCACTGTATACTCAGTATAAGGATACTTTTTTTAAGGATATAAAAAAGTATAAGGATACTTTTTTCTCTTCTTTCTGGAAAATCATCTTAAATGCATTCACTGAATCACACACAAACATATTGTGTTTCAAACAGCACCAAACAACTTTGCACAAGTTGCTCAAATTAAAAAACAACCACACACAGTTTAACCTCTAATTAAGGAACTGATTCAGTGATTTAGTTAAATTAAAGGGTGTTACTACAAAAAAGAGAACAGCACAATTTGATGTTCAGCCTGAGAGAGTGAAATATCCTAGGAGCCATAGATACTCTATCATCACATTTTTAAACTTAACAAAGCAGGGTTGCAGGAACGCTACCTGTTAGATGCTATGAAACAAAAAACAGTACACAGACAAACCAAAAAACAGTCAGGAAATTGATGACAGTTCTTCATTTGTAGAAAGTATGCCTCAGTATTAGAAAAAAAAAGTATTGAAACAGTTGCTCACCTTCATTTATTTGGTCAGCTGTAGCTTTTGCCAAACATGGACAATGCAGGATAACACTTTTCTCCTTGCCCAGAACGTCAAAACTGTTGTGACTGCATGGCTGGAAGCATCTCATCAGCAGAGAAAAACTCCTTCCAGTATCTGTCAATGGAGTGAGCCCCAAGGCTCCTGTGAAGAGTACAGCTTGGCCTGACAGTATGTCTATCACTACTTAAAGCGAGTACAGAGAGGAAGGCATATTTGGATATTTCTGCCCACAATGGCCTTCAGTTGAATCTGTCAAAGACAGTCAGCGTAATAAAAGGAGAAAGAGCAGAGCAGGGGAAAGCCCTTGCTGAGAGCTAGCTGTGGGCACACAGAATGATTCTGCCTCGTGGGGTATAGAACAGGAGTGTGAGATTTCTGCAGCCAACCACGCACGGTCTGGTCTGGCACTCCTCTTACTAATCTTGGCAATCAGCAGCTGCCAAAATTATCGTGCACAGGCAGCAACACACGGGAGACCAGCCATGACTTGGCCTAGTAGCTGCGTGAGATTCTCTCGCACAGCCCAGTCAAGAAGGGGACGGCTTTGCTGCTCCACCTCCCAGTCTCTTGGTCCCTGCAGGACACCAAGCTCCAAGAAAAAGGGCATGTACGGAGAAGAGTCAATCAGAGAAGGAAATGCAGTATGGCTTCACTCACTCATACTTTAATTTATGATCATCGTTTAAGGAATGACATAGGAATAATGGAAGTAGCATGCTGATCAAAAAGCCTGTTTGAAGGGGGGATGTCCCTTACATATCGGATAATAGAACCTGGACAGAATAGGAAGGTGGCCATGCCATGCCGACCCAACCAGGCAATAAGGCATGGTAGAACAGAACAAGAACATTTCACAAAGAACCTGAAATGCCCGTGGCAGGCAACGGGGGTCACCGTGGGTCAGTCCCTTCTTCCTCCCCTTTGGTCCTCCAGCAGGGACCAACTGCCCTAAGGTCTTCTCCTTCCTGCTATAATCGTGAGCCAGTTTTTGGTTCATTGGGGCATTTCTCTTTTTCCTTTTCCTTTTCCAGAGATCAAATTTCCCAATCGCAGATTTCACAGCCAATGACAGCATCTCAAAAGTGCCCAAGTGGCCCTGTGGAGGGGCTGGCACTAGCTGGCTCTGCTTTTTAAAAAATGTATTCCAAATGTGTGTGTGCGTGCATGCGTGTGTATAAGTGTGTGTGTGTGTGTGTGTGATATTTACAGTCAGGCTTGTATAAATGTAGACATTTGCACTTGTGCAGGCCCAAAAAAGGGGAGCCAAAGCCAGGACAATGGCCTGGGGGAAAGGAGGTGGAGGTATCTGCTGTCATGCTCAGCTAGCTGTCCAAACTCCTTTTCCCCAAAAAGCAGGAGCACTTTGGCACATTCCCAAGCAGCTAGAGGATGTGCATGATGAAAACCTTGAAGACTGGGTGACGTGGAGGGAAAAAAGAAAAAGAGGATCTTGCTGTGAAGAGGATGCAGTAGCCCATTTTTTATGAATAAAGGACACTTCTACCTTTGCTTCTTCCTTGATAGGTTGTCCTTTGACAGCTGTCAAAAGAAAGCAAAGTGAGGGGATTACTCTATTGGGACCTTCTCTGGGTCTATGTTGAAGGTTTATACCTGTGACAACAGGTACCTTGTAAGCCGCCCCGAGGCTTCGGCGAATGGGGCGGCATAAAAATGTTTTAATAAATAAATAAATAAATAAATACCTGCCAATAGGATGTTCAACCAGATTTTTTTGGACATACATCCTTTTGTTGGACATGCATTAGTGCAAACCTCTGCACTTGTTCAAGTCTGAGAATAAAAAAAGGTGAGTTGGACAAGGCCCCTCAGAACCTTGGAGCTAACACTGAGTGTAAGTCTCAAAACCTATGTCAAGAATAAGGACAGGAGAAAAATATGTATCAGACTTGCAGTAACTGATGCTGCAAGTTCGGTTTACCTGTCCTAAGCCCACTCACATAATGTATACATCAGATTTCCACCCAAGTTGAAGGCTGGACCTTTGGACAAGCTGCTACCTTCCACCTTAGAGATTATCGGCCAAACAAATGTGTTTGCCTCCAAGATGAAAACTATTGTTAAAAGCATAGTAGTAATTATTTTTCCATTAGTCTCAAAACATTGCACACTCCTAGAGATTTCAAAAGGGCGTCTTTTTGATTCTACATGACTCCCTCACCCTTTTGCCACACTGAAAGGTGTATTTTTTCTTGTGCCCCTAACTACCCAAAGTCTGTTATTCAGTTGAACTTGGCAACAGTGGTTCTATCAGAACCAGTGTCCATAGAACATAGCCGGAAAACTGTGTTAATACATTCCCACTGCCAAGGAGATCTGCAGCTGACAGGCGTGGAAAACTGATAAAGAACAACAATGTTCAAAAGCAATGCATGTATTTCTACTAAACATCTGAGCTGACATGTTTTGATTGGGCTTTCATGCAGGAAAACTATTCTGCAGCAGTAATGGGTCTAGGGTACTTCCAGATGAAAATTCTTAATGGATTTCCTGCAGTAGGAAAAAAATTCTGCAGGAAAATATAGGAGTGTTACAAGTGGAAGGCTACTGTGTCTAGATTCCACCTAAACTTTACTGAAGAGGCAAGTGGACTAAATAATAAAAGGCTCAATTGGAAGCACCCCTAGACAAAGATGAAGGGTTGACTGACCATGGCTGCCTCACTGTTTAGTTTTCACTATGGCTTATGCAAAATGTGTTGGAGGTTCCACAATCTTCATCTGTTCAAATATACTAATATTCTAGCTCCATTTTACCCTGTATGTTCATTCCTGACATCCATCATTCCAAGAGTCAGCCATTGCTGTCTAGTTCTGGTTTCCAAAAGGAACTTCACAATGTCCTGCAGTGCATTTTCTACTTACTACATCCTAGGAAGCCTTCTCAAGTACTAGAGAAATCACCAAATGTTCCCTAATTTGTACACCAGGTATATCAGCAAGGATGCTCACTGCCTTCCAGATTACTCTAATTTAGGGGTTTTCAGCAGTGGTGCTGGAAAAAGCTAGAGCAAAGTAGGAAGCATGCTGCTCCTCAGCAACAGATTCTACAAAAAGGCTGCAAAAGCAGCCAAAACACTCCATTTCTCAGCACATATGTTCTTTAAAAGAAATTAAGCATCATTGAGAAGCCCCTGCAGGCAATCGGGAATGGGCACAGCAACAGAAGACAAATGAGTGAAACAGCTGTTCTCCCTATATTCATGTGATAGCCCACAACATAGTACCAGGTTGCCAATGCAAACCTCTTCCAGACTATTCACTCAGCTATAAAGAACCTGAACATTAGATTACTGCAAAAATAATCAGCGACATTTACACGGGGAAAAGTTCTGCCAGTTTCTACTATTGAACCAGATATTCAGCCCCATATAGCTCTGTGGTTGTGGGGTGGGGTATCAGTTGATTTCCTCAGTTTTCTGGTACATATTTCCACCCTCAGTGTGTCCACCTGCTCTCTCTCCTAATTTCAGCTCTACTATTTGTTGCTTGCAAAAATGACAAAGCTGAGTCTGCCATAGTTCAGACATATGAAAAGGGAAACCTCCCTGGAGAAGACCGTCATGTTAGGGAAAGTCAAAGGCAGAAGAAGAAAAGAAACACCAAATATGAGATGGATTGACTCCTTAAAAGAAGCCACAGCTTTGAATTTAGAGCAGCTAAACAGGGCTGTCATGGCTAGGACATTTTGGAGGGCTTTCACTCATGGGGTTGCTGTAAGTCAAAGACAACTTGATGGCACATTAATAAAACAACTGTTGCTTGCAGCCCTATTTGCTTTGCTTCTACTATTCCCTCTGGGTCTGCCATCACATCATCCAGAAAGCAGCCTTACTACTTCCCCTTGAACAAAAGTGGACCAAATATTCAAATTAGTATCCATTTAATGGAAGCATTTATCAGCCACCTGTTCAAATATTGAACACACGGTAAAGTCCTCAAATATATTACATTATAAAAAGGGGGGTATTTACCTTTCTACCATTGTAACACCAGCTTTTCAGCTGTCAGAAGTGTGCAGAGAAACAATTTCCCATTCCACTTGTTAATTTCCACAAAACAAGAAAGTAATTTAAGAGAGCATGTGCATCACTGAATATTAAAGGCTATTCCAGTACAAAATTTATCTGTGTAATAGCCTCCCCACCTCCAGAGGGAGCAGCTAGTGGATGCTGCTAACACATTTGTTTAAAAGAAACACCTGCAGTACTGAACCACCACCAATTAGCTGAATTTCACAGCCCCTTATTAAAGAGACATTGCAATGTCTAAGACATGCTTTTTTCTTTTTTACTGAAAAACAGTAACAGCAATAATGCTGCAGCTGAAGATATATAAATACAACGGCAAATGCCGAAGTAGCAATCTACTGATAAGGCCCAAACAAGGTCCAAACCTGGACAGTGCTTCCCTATGTACCATGGACTCTCCCCCACCCCCACCGTTCTCTCTCTTGTTTTGGATTTTAGATTTTAAGCTCACTGGGACAAGTACCTGTCCTTCTGTATTCTGTAAAGCACACTACACACTGATGGAACAATATAAACAACAGTATATTTTCAGAACAAGATAACCAAAAGGCATCCAAAATGGCATGTATTCAGTGTTAGCTCTACCTAGCGTCATTAAAATAACCAAGACTTAAGTTAATCATGCTGACTAAACAAAGTCCTATTCATCTTAGTGGGTCTACTTTAAGTAAGATTTACATTGGATAATATTCTGATGGCCAAAACAGATACTAACTTAAATCTGTATCTAGCAGCTCTTGTCGTTGTCTTCTTTTTACTCCACTGTGGGCATGGGGGCTCTGAATTTTAAAAGCCCTCCTATCTCATATTCTAGGGTCCCAATCTATGTTGGAGGAGCAGTAGTGGTGTTACCCCTACTCTAGATTAAATTTGTATCAGGATTTGTTTTTAAAATAATGTTTGTTTTGCTCTGAATTGCCCCTGGAGAGATGTAGGGCATACACAGAGGTAACTAGGAAGGAAGATGACTGATCTTCATGAGCAGTGGGGTCATGCAATGAACGGATCACAAGGATCCAAGGCTGCATTTTGAACTGAAGGCATTTAAAGACTTACAGCTGAAGACACAATGGCTACAATGAGGTATTTGCCAAGGCTTTAGGAAGCAGGACCCACATGATCAGGAGAGAAAGGAGATGTGTGTGTGCATGTGTGTTAAAGTGGTATAATTTTTATCTATGATATTGGGTTGCCTTCTAAGAACACATATGCATATTCTTAAACTTCAGACAATAGCTAATTTCAGCAACAAGATTATCCATAATAACATAAAGGCAATCTTACAGTTTTGCATAATTCCCCTGGAATTCAACACATGGAAACTCTTTATATGCAATGCATAGGAAGCTAAGTGTCGCATAAGAAATGTGTTCAATTTATAAAATGCCACACAAAAATGTTTTAAAATTAAGAGGGAAAATATTCTGCCAATATAACTAAGATCCCCCAGAATATTATGTCTGCTTTCATCCACCCTACCCCACCCCAAATGCAGAGCAAAGATCAATATCATACCTTAACAGAAAAGTGGGATGTGTTCAAAGAAAACAAAAGGTTCTCCATAACACCAAACACAAGCACTAAAAGAGGTTTTAAATCACCATTTTATATGTTGATATTTCTATAATATTTTATATAATAATACATGTACTTTTATAAATGGAAATTACAACATCTCAAAGGGTGGATACTCCCAAGTACGCATAAGTTACCTAACCTGATGCTTTCCCCCAAAAGGCATTCTGTTAAACTAGATTAAGGCTGCTATCCTACATGCACTTGCTTGGGCCTAAACTCAGTGAGGCTGAAGGAATGAGTGTCTGAATGAGCTGTATGTGGGACTCCCGCCACCCTGGCAGGGACCGAAAAGCTGGTTCACCCCTGGTGCTTTGTGATATTCCCTCACTAATGCTTAATTTATGATTTCTTGATGTGATACCACTTACAGAGGCAATCTTAAAGCCAGGAAAGGAACCCATAAATAACTAGCAGCTTCAGCTTACTGATATTAGAAGTAGAGCATGGTTATTAGCTCTGGCATTCGCGAAGAGGTAGTTGGAATTTGCTGCAAACACATAAAACACACAATTCTACCCACATTTCAAAGAAAGGGCCTAACAGTAGAACTATACAATACCAATTGTATTGAGTCTTTCCTACTAGAGTGCAAACCACAAAAATGAATTTCTCTCCTGCGGCTCTGCTCTTGTTTCTGCAGCTGCTTTAGCTAAACAAACAGGGTTACATATGCAACAGTATTCTGCAAGGTCGGCTGACTGGGGCAGGAAAGGGCTAATGAGACCAGAAGTATTACCAGAGACAGTACTGAGAGAGATGACACATGACACTTTGTTGCGAAAATTACAGGTAAGTGGCCATCTGGGCCAAGGGTGTAGGGAGCTGGGACCAAGGCCGGATGCCAGGACCCAAGCAGCAGAGCAGAGAGGCCCAAACCACAGAGGTGGCCTAGAAGCCTCCAGATACCTAGAAGACAAGACCAAGGAAGGAACAGAAACACAAACAGGTTTGGATAAGCACAGGCACCTCAGTGAAGTAAGGCTGGCAGGATTCAGGAGGAGGGCAAGGAGGCAGACAAGGTCCAAGGATGCAGGGCAAGAATCTAGGTAGCAGGAGTCCAGGGGACACAAACAAGCACAAGAAACCAGAGAGACCTCCATTGCTGAGACAAAGTCTGGAGGGAAGAGCTTTTCCCCAGGTCTTCTTGGTGATGCTTGTTAGGGTCAGAGAGCACCAGCAGAGCTGAGGCCGAGTCCTGCACTCACTGCTGCAACTATGCTGGTTCTGGCCAGCAGACAGAGCCACAGAGCGGTTCTGTTCCTGACAGTGGCTCACACTGGCTAGGGAATAGGCAGAGAATGCCCCTCTAGAAGTGGGAAGCCATTTAAAGGAGGGAGCCAGCCAGCCAGCCAGCCAGGCTTTCTCCCCTTATCTTGGAAGGAAGTTATAAAGGAAGGAAGGTTTCTTGAAAAGAACAATGTGATTGCAGTTTGAATAAGACTCAGGGCAAGAGACAAGGACAGCCGAGTTTGGGATCTGTTAACATTGGTTATGAGCATGGCCCTTCCTGCTTTCCTTCCAGTTATCAAACTCAAGACAGCCCTCTGAAGTTCAGTTCTTTTATTGAAACTTAACAGATTACAGATCAACATGAACTCTAAATAGCCTTCTACCACATTTGAGGGAGAAGGATCTGCCCATGCACAGTAGAATCCAAACTGAAAACTTCCCTTCTGCCCTTCTCTTTCCATAAACCTTCTGACTACACCCTCAGGTGGCTCTTGCTACTTGAGGGCAGAACAGCAGGAATGCTGGAGAACCTCCAGCTGAGCAGCTTGTTTCCCCCATTACCTCATTACTGCATCAAGGGCTGGGTCTCACATCTGCTCCCTCTCCCATCCTGACAACCCTGCCACCCCCTCCACAGCCGACCCATTCTCACACTCTGCCTGAGAAACTCTACTACGCGATAACCTTGAAATGTCAGAGTCCTTGTCTCCCTTCTTGGTCTTCCACCTTCTCTTCAGACTGCTCAAATCTGCAGTAAGCTAGAAATACTCCTCTCCCCGCGCTCTCTCCCTAACAAGTGGAGATCCGATGTGGAGTGCTGGTTGGAGTGCTTAGGATGTGCCTCTGCTTATGCTCATCCTGTAATAAACATGACCATTACTAAGCCTCGAGAGACCTCCTTCTGAAGGGAGCCAACCCTGTGCAAGCACTGCACCCGTAGAACCATTCTTTGCTGGAGAATTCAGATGAGTGCAGCACTAAGACAGAACACAGAAGAAATGGCTGTAAAGAGAATGGCAGCTTTAAATAGAAAGTAACCCATTCACTGTTACCAAACTACTAGAAAGAAAATACCATGATTAATTGCACATGATTAAAATAACATAATTTTGTTAACAGTAATTAGTAATATGTAATATTTGGATAAATATGCCAAATCTTGAATGTTTTCAAGATAGAACATCACCCTGCTCAGCACCTTGGTGCGGTTGGCTTCCTTCATTTCCTTTAATAAATGTGGGCACAAAAAGCATTTAAACTGAGGTGCTATTCCTTTGGAGGCCCTTTTTGTGCTATTTCCTTCTGCAAGTTCAGTGCAACATAAAGAAACTGGCAATCTAGCTGACCCCATTGGCAGCACTGAAGCATAAATTGATATTGCATGAATTGTTCCTTAAGTGCAATTACGGCTCTTTCTCCTGACAGTCACTGTGCTTCCCTTTTTCTTTCTCTCATTCTCCCTTGATTTCTAGGGAAGGGTTGGGAGGGAGAGGAGGGGAGATGACAGATGCAATATTTTGCAAAATGAGATAATTATATAGCAGCCGCATGGGGAGATTAGATTAGTAAGAGATTTCAACACAAGGACATTTAATAAGAATGAGACACAGGTACATGAAAACCCAGACAACCAAAAGGTCATCATCATCACCATCTTCTTGAGATTATGAAACAAAATGCTTATGACCTACACAGCTTTCAATATTCACTGCAGTAATTCCATTGTTATTGCAAACGAAAATAATAGGATTATTTCTGAACAGATGTATATTTTCCTTTTTTCTGAATCATTCACACACACACCTTTCCAATCCCCCACACCAAGCACAACTATGCTAATTCAAATGTGGTACTGCATTCAAGCTACATTTGCCATTTCACGGCCAAAATTGCTGAAGGTCGCTCAGAAGGATCCATCAGGCTCTTCACCCACACACGGGGACTTTATTTCATACTGATATAAATCCTACCAGTACTGTAAATGCAACAAAACAACACCAAAATGTGTATTCTAACAGTACTTGTTGTGGCTACAGCTCCTAACTATAGCAAGGTTATCCAAATAGGTCGAACAGGCCCCGTCACTCCCAATCAAAGGGACTGTTTGTTTTTGCTGTGCTGTCCTACTATACAGAGTTGTTTATTATTTTTTTAAAGTCACTCATAAACACCTAGTAAATTGATCAGAAATATGCATGCCTCAAAGGAGCAGTCACGTGTAGCCTGAATCCTGGCTGTGGGGGGAGGATCCCTACTAGTGTCACTGTATGTAGTATGTTTTTATTTAAATAAAAAATTTCAACCTAAAAAAAAAAAAAAATTCAACCTACTAGTGTCACTGCAAGTATGCTCTGTGCATGCACAGGGACCCAAAGGACCTGCCAATGGGAAAAGACTTCTCCCTCCCCACTGTTTTTGCAGGCTTCCTCTCAGCACCCATTTTTGAAGGCACTTTGTATTATTCCATTTAACCTAATGGATGGATGTCCTGCCATTAGACAGGACAGGGAGAGAATTCTCTCACAGGACAGTGGGAGAATATTTAACAGGCTACAGGGATGGAGGAATCCTACCACTTGTAGAAAATCCTTAAGAAAAAGGGTTTTCTCTCCTCCTTCCCCCCACTACAGCACAGCCAATTCATCGGTTTCACACTGGACATCCCCACACTTGCTGCTTTAGCTGCTGGAGGTTTGCCCGTGCTGGCACAGCTGGCTGCCAAAGCCCCCAGGATTCCCGACAAAGACTTTGACAAAGACTCCCTCCAGGTGCTGCTGGGCATTTTTTTGGCCAGAACAGACAGAAATTCTCTGGGTTGCATTTTAATCTAAGATGGAGAAGGCTTTTAAAGCATGCTTCTTTTTGGAGGAAAGCTTTTACAAATGCAACTTGTGAGAACTTCAGTGGCCACTAACTAATCTCAGGCTATTTGCATTCCACAGACAGTGTCTTCTAGTCTCATTCCTACATTTTCACAGTGTTGAAAACAAGCAAACAGAAATGGCTTTCCACTCTTTCTAAACAACAGCCTACCTTGACAGATCTCTGCAAGATCCTATTCTGACACCCTGGGTAATAACAAGAACAGACTTTGTGACCCACAGGGAACCATCAGCAACCCACCTTACTCTTCCCCCACCTCTACTGCACCCTGTAGGGTCTTCATGATAAAGCCAACCTTTTGTTTTGTTTTACAGAATTCAATACCCCGGGGGCTGAGTGCCTCTACGCAGATATAGACTGAATTTTCTTTATGCAGGGAACACTTCCAGGGGCCTGGCACCTGCTGTCTTGGGCCAGACATGCTGCCTGCCTGCTTGGCTGGAATGCCAGTGCTGTGGCTATTATATTGGCAGAGAGGTGGCCCAGACCAAGTTTGCAGCAAGTCGCTTGACTTGACCAGGAGAAGCTTGACTGACCCGTCTAAATCGGTCTCTGCATTGGGGTGGGTAGCACACAGGGACACTTTCTTCAGATTAAACTGGAAAAATGTGTCATTTGCTACATGCCAGTTATTAAAGGTGCACAAATATCCCACAGCATGATGCAGCATGCACAGATGAGCAGCCTCGCCATTGCCACCACCAGCGCACACATGTGCACTGTGAGTTCTGCCATATGCACCATCTGCAGAACAGCTCCGACAGATTATCTCCCAAGGCTTGCACTCTCCGATGGAGGCTGACAGCCAAGGCAGAAGCATTCCGACTGGGCTACACTTTACAGCTTGCTGGCAACCCTACCAATGTCAGAAGTGAACCTGCTATTGACCAAATCTGTTATTACCAGGTTACATGCACATGAGGGTTCTAGATATACTCTTTCGGAGTCTCAAGAAAGGCCCATGAACAGATTGCATTCTACAGCTGCTTTGATGGCCCTCTTCCCCAACTAGGAATCATTGAGCCTTTTGATTATCTGCATCTACAGAGAATGTGCTGAGAGCAGAGTCCTCAAGGGGGCAGCACATGTTTCGCAGGCTTCTGTGGCACGCACTCTCGGAGGAATGAATTTGTTCAGACATATTTAGCACAAAATCCTGCTCTCTGGTCCGCAGTGCAGATTTCATATGCACACAGCAGGTTTGGGGGATGCACTTCTCCCCCTGCTTCCCTCCAAGGATCTCAAAGTGCTTTACATACATTAATAAATGAAACCTGTACACACTGGAAAGAACAGGGAACAGAAAACCCATTTCAGCAGGGAGTGTGCAGTTCAATCCTCAACTCACAAACTGTTTGCAGTTGAGTCAGAAATAAAACTCAGTGTGGCCTCTCCTCTCCTGTCAGCACCAGCACCTACTTGCTGCGATTTTGCAGTTGTCTATAATCTACTGCAAAATGTCTTTTAACTTTTAAGCAATCAGCACCTTGGACAGATGCACGGGTCCCCAATATTGGCAAAACTTATTATTTATGTAAAATATTTCCAGAGTGGCCTGCAACTTAAAAAAAAATCCACAGCTGTTGACATTAAAAGAAACACTAAAACAATGAAATGCTAATAAAATAGACCCAAACAGTCATCATAATAGCTAGATAACAAAGATTAACCTGGTCATCCATCTAGCATGTTTATATCCTGCCCCTTTTTCCAGCAAGGAGCCCAAGACAGTTTACACGATTCTTATCCTCTCCATTTTATCCTCATGACAACAGCCCTGTGAGGTAGGTTGGGCTGAGAGTCCATGACTGGCCCAAAGTCACCCAATGAGCTTCAAGGTCAGGCAGAGACCAGAATCCAGATCTTGTGTGTCCTATTCCTGCACTCCGAGCCACTATGAAACGCTGTCTAGGACTCAAAAAGTGATTACCGTCAGCGTGATATCCTTGGGAAGCTCTAAAGCAGGAATTGGAGATGCTTACGTTATTTAATAATAAAATACACATTAAAGCAAAATCTTAGTTAAAACATAAGGTACAAACAAATTGAAACACAGCAATAAAATAAACAGCACATAGCCAATTAAACTCTCCTTCATCAGCGGATTTGTACACAGATGCACCAAAGGCCTGCTGGAATAAAATGCCTTTGCTTACCAGCAGAGAAGGGCCCACACAGCCTCCCCTAGTGGGGGGTTGCAAAGTGGCCACTGAAAAGGAAGGTCCTCTCCTTCTTCCCCACCAAACATTCCAGGTTTGTATGGTAGACGTTGGCCATCCAGGCAGTCTGCTCCCAAGTCAAGAAGGGCTTTGTAGGTCACAACCAGCACTTTGAATTGTGCCCAGAAACACACCAGTAACCAGTGAAGCTGTTGCAGCGAGGGAGTTACTTACTGCTCTGTAACCAGCCCTAGTTAGACTTTCTGAAAAGTATCCAAGGGAAACTCCATGTATAGTACGCAAAATAGTAGTCCTAACAGGCTGTAACAAAGCGCATGTGACCATGCTGGGAGAAGCTGGTACATTGGTCACAGCTGTGCAAATGTTCTCCTGGTCATCACTGAAAGTTGTGCAATCAGGTAAGGACAGTTCCATACAGGGAAGCAGAGACTCCAGGCGAAGTGCAACCCCATCCAGTGCAGGCTGCATCCCTCCCTATTCCTTGATCAAGGTTTTCACTAACCAGGAGTCCTTTTGACTTTTCAGGATTAATCAATTTATCCACTCTCATCCAGTCTATCAAACACTGGTTTACACCTAGAACAGCTTCCTTGGATTTAGACTAAAGGGAGAGATAGAACTAGGTGTCACCTGCATGCTGATGACACTAAATCCCCGATTCCTAACAACTCCCAGTGGTTTCATGTGTATAGCATGGCAGACAAGGTTGAAGTCAGTGGACATCAGAAGCCAGCGACCCTCTGTCCCAGCAACATCTTCTGAAATTGCCCCTCCACAAAGGGCTGGAACTATCAGGACTCGATCCCCCTTGTCTATTTTCTGGCACAGACTATTCATCAAGTGACTAAAGTAATCTCTGTCCCACAAGCATTGAAATGGATCTAGATAATCCATCTCATACAGAAATCCGTGTAGCTGAGAAGCCACTGCTCATTCTAGCCCCAATATAGTGGGTGTCAGGATCAGGACCTGCACAACTAGGGATGCCTTTGCAGGTGCTTGCAAGGAGCAGCTGAGCAGCAATTATGCAGTGGGAGGGCTTGGAGAGCAGCATAAAAGGCTCCTGAAGTGCTGCTCTTTGCTATAGCAATGCAAGTTGTGGTGTTCTGGCTGCCTACCTGCTCCTGTCTCCATCCTTGTCTGAAGTCTGACCCTGCTTCCCAAGTACCTTCACCCATCCTCCCAGATCTCACCTTGTTTGTGAATCTGATTGTCCTTCTAGAGCTTGTCCTTTGGACTTGCCTTTTGATTGTGATATTTTGGATTGTGCTTTCTTGGATTTATCATCTCCCTGGCTTTGACCCTGGACTGTTAAGCAAATGTGTCTCTTGCTTCTGGCCTTCTGAACCTGCTGCAAGTCTCCATCTTGCCACTGTGCCCTGGTCCTGGTGTTCAACCTTAGTTGTTTGTTCTCTGTGCCCCAGACCTCACAGTGGGGTTCAGTAAGGGTTTTTGTTTAAGCAGAAGTCTTACACCGCCTCTTCTAGGCAAGACAGAATCACACTTGGCCATGAAGAGGTATTTACAAGTACCTCACTCACTTGGCCACTCTTATAAGCCACACAGGGCAAGGGTCCAGCACATAGGTGGCAGGTCTCACCTCTTCAAGGATCTTTTCCATGACCTTGGAGAAGTTGTATCCATTATAGCTGGACAGAGACCAAAGCTGCATCTGCTGAACTTAACTATGGCATTCAACTCAGGACAGAGTCTCATTTCCATGCTTTCATCTCCCTGGAAAACCTGGGAGCTTTTTTGGATATATTCAGCTAGAAAAGATATTCAGGAGCAAATATGTTTACCATCTGAATGACTCTCCCATCCCAGAGCTCAACCAGGGCTTTAACAAAATATCCTGTTGAATGTAAATTTTCCAAGAACTGTCATAAATCTGTCCAGGTCGATTAGCCTGCTGGGTAAACCATCTTAATCAGTCCCTAGCAGTAGCTCTGACTCCCAGAAAGTTGAAACCTGTCCATGACAAGAGAACTGTGGTAAGTTCCTCCACCCTCATTCCATTGGAACCAGAAAACCAAATCCAAAGTGTGCTCTGCTGAGTAAGTGAGGCCAGATACAGTAGGAGCACGGTTCCCATGCAGGTGGCTTCTGCATGCCTGTCGAAGTCTCCCAGGAGACAACAACCCAAGGAGATTCCAACACCAACCTTGGGATGGCTACAACTAATCTGGGAAGAAAGACTGTTGGCCAGTGGGACAGGCGATACACCAGCAGATTCCTATTTTGCCCTAAACCTCACCCTCCAGGTACGCCCACTGTGGAATGGGATGCCTGTTCAGGAAGACATGATAAACCACCACAGCTCTGCCTCCCTACCCAGGGACCCCAGGAAGGCAATGCTGGGACAGGGACATTCTCCCTCTCATCCAACCTGGTTTCCATGATGCAGCCCAGGTCATCACAGTCATGTTGTGCTAAGTGAACACACTGTCTTGGTGTTCAGTATTAATACCTTTAATCCTGGGGTCCTTTCACCACTTAGACATTCTGCAGTGGAAGAGATCTTTGCAACCATACTCAGCAGTCTCTCGTTTCACAGCTGATTTTAAAAACAAAACCATCTTACATCTGTAAACCAATGGGAAAGTCCTTTTCATTATTATAACAGCCTGTTGGAAGCATATGAGAGTCCAAAGCATACTTTTTCTGAAAACAGTGCTTCAATTTCAGAGGTAACATTCAGATTTCCATACCAGGACAAATGGTTGTGATAAAATATTCCATTTTTTTCCATTTTAGAAAATGCTAAATACCATTACCAGAAGAATCCTAACCAGCTAATGATTAAAACTGCTAAGACAGGCAAAATATATATAAAGCTTTGAAGAGCACATATTTGAATGGATTCTACCATGCTGGAGTCGGCCTCAGGCTTTGCAAATCCATTTCTTCCTATAATGGTGTTGAAGTGCTAGTTTATCTCCCTTTTAAAGCAACCTGTATCATAATGATCTGCAGAATATTTTTGAAGTTTCTGCTGACCCAATTCAAAATAACAATGTGAAATTTATTAGTCTCTGCTGGGGCACAAATTTGGGGAAGAACGTGTCGTATCAGGACAGACTGTTGTATACACATTGTATGTAAAGTGCAGCTAAGATGAGGAGCCTGCCGCCAGTGACAACTAGAGCTACAATGGATGTATTTCTGCTCCCATTCTCATGGCTGAAATTCCTTTCCTTTTCATGTCCTTCTTTCCCTTGTGTTAGAATAGAAGTTTGCACATTGCACATACATAAATGCTTCCTGCCTTCAGAGTTGTGTGCTCGGTTTGGTTGTACCTGGAACAATACACTGAGTTTCTCACTCACACATAACACATGTACAACTGATGGTATGTGTCAAACCTGGGGAGGAAACATTGAGATGGTCTCATGAACTAACAAGCAAACACTATACAGAAGCAGCATCCTCAACAAACGGACAAGACCACAGCCAGTGAACAGAATCGGTGGGATCCCATGAAAGTGCTACTGAACTCCACACTTACAGGCAGAGTTTGCTTATTGCTGCTTTGCAGCAGTTCTCACATCTAAGGAGACCAATCAGTTTTTAAATGATTAGCAATTTCTCCTTTTGGTGATTAGCAATTTGTCTGTGATGATTCCTCTGAGAAAATGTTTACCCTCTGCACATGGTTCTTGCCCGAGCATGCAAATCTTCACTTTGGAGCCAATAATTATAAAACTACGTATCTTTCCTGGTTCTGCTTTCATCTCACTGGATAGCCTTGGTGAGACACATGCCTCACATCTGTTCATCATGAGGTACCATTCTTTCTTGTGCTGCTTCCATATCTGTTTAATGTCTGTGGGTAGAATTTGGGGGCAGCACAGCGTGGATGCAAGCCTTTGAAGGTATGAATTGCACACCATCAACCCTCCCCCCCACATTCAAAGGCACTCAACGTGGCCCTATGTGGGGCAGCCCCCAGGCCGTGCAACTTCCTGCCTTTCAGGTTAGCTGTTTCTGTGATCCTGCCTTCCAAAGCTAGGCAGCCACTGCCACTTGGCTCATTGCTTGAAAGGGGTTGCCTCTGAAGGCAGGAATCTCGCAGCTCCTCCCTGCAAAAGCAGCCAACCAACCACCCATTTTTAGGCAGAAACACAAAGGGCCATCTCACAACCTAGAATGAAGTGCCAGTGAAGGAATGGACTGCACCATGTGTTTGAGAAAACTGGGAGCTTCCAAGCCATCTTTTGAACCCTGAAACCATTTCTGAAGTTTGGTCCCATCTTGGTTGGTTCAAAAGATTCCTAGCAAGTCACCTTCTGTTTGCCCATCCGTTGTATACATACAGAGTCCATGTGATTTGTAAATTATATTCATTAATGATGTCATGAACATAACTGAAGGAACCACTTCAGTCAGGGTCAGGAGACTCACATTACTATGTTGGTATGTTGATAATTCCTTAATTTTCTAAACTAGAATAGTGAAAAGGTAGGGAACCAAATCAATGCAATCAATGCATCTCAGCTCCTTGTCTGCTATAGGTTTTCTTCATAATGCTTATGGGCTTCCCTACATGAGGCTTTTAACTTGCCACTGCTTCTGGATTCCTTGCAGGATTAAGATGGGTGTCTTTACATTTTTTTTTAAAAGGAGATTTTGTTTCTCAACCTTTCTATATGTTCCATTACACAATCATAAGGTGGCAGTTACAGGTCACAGAAAAGGATGGAAAGAACAGGAAAGGCCCAGGACAATGATGGCATTGTAGAAAGCACCTGCAAAGTATTATGAATGAGGAATAGCAAGTGTACAATAAGTGTAGAAAAGCCCTATGGAGAGCAAGAAGCCCCAGAATCACAATTTTCCAAGAATGGAATGCTCCAGACTGGAATGAAGTATACATCCTGGATTTAAAGTGATCACAATTTGGATAATGCTCTTTTTAAAACCCACAGCAATGATTCCACCTTACCTGCCCTTTCCCCAAGCACACACTGAACCTGCCAGAAATAAACAGTAGTAACAAGTAACAGAAAAAATGGCCTTAGGCAGAGGACAAACATATCTTTGTCCTATATTCTGTGAAGGATGAGAGAAAAGCAAGGAGCTGTATCCAACTCTCAAAGGTTACTCTTCATCTCAAAGTGCCTTTTTAAAGAAGAATTAACCCTTCATAGCCAAACAGAGAATGAGGAAAAAGAGAAGTTTGAAAAGGCAACTCATACATCCCAGCAAGGAAAAATCTTGGTATTCGTAGGTCCTAGGCAAAAAGTTTCCATCCTCTTCTATTGTCTCTCTTTAAATCAGCCTCTCTTTATTGTTCATTGCAGTGTCTCTTTTACTGTTTCAGCACCAATAGGGCGCTATCAAATAGTTGGCAAGATGGAGCTGAAGGATAGGAGGCATCTGTGACAGAGGAGGAGCAAACCTTTGATTTCATACCATTGGATTGGCCTCCCCCTTGCGATGTTATGCTTTCCAGATGAGAGCCATGGTCTATGCCAAGCATGTTCTATACTTCCTACAGTGCCTGCTCCCTGCCTCCTTCAAAACTTCATTTATAATAAGCATCTTGATGTCCTCGTGTTTTTCAAGTTTCCTTGCTGCTCCTGAACTTGCTGCCAATCAGCTGTTCCATGGGAAGGAAACAAAGGAAAGAGACGCTTCCACCCCATACCCCCAGTAGTCTGTCTGCTTTGACTAACCCCTTTGAGACTGTCTCTTCCTCACCTTCTCCACTCTGCCGTGCCAGCTCCTCTGCCCAATCCTTTCCTCAGGATTACACTCTGTTCCCTGACCCTGGCCTTTTTCTTTCTCTTCCTTCCCAGCCCTAGCCTTGTTCCTCCTCTCCCACTCACCTCTTTCTCACCCATTCTCTCTACTCCCAGCCTCTAGCCTTGTTTTTCTCTCCCCTACCTTTTTTTTTACCTCACTGCTGCTCTTCACACTTACCCTCTAGCTTCATTTGGACATCTTTGGACTAGCAAGGCCCCCATAGCAGCCATCATGTCACTAGCCACAACCTCCACGGGGACCATTTTGCGGACTCAACAGCAGTTTCTAAAATTATTAAATGTGCCCACAGATCCAAATAGTTTGGGTGCCCCTGATCTATGGGATGCTGTGGGAGGGCTTTTTGCCCTGACACACGAAGTGGTTTTTCCCCAACTTATAGGCTCAGAAATAAGGCCTAATGAACTGATATCCACATGCCAGCTCTATTTCCAAGCTCAGGACAAAGAAAAGGCTTTGATACGACTCCACACTCATGTCATTCCATCTATTTGTTGCTCCAATGGCAAATAATTTAGTGCATACATTTCTACATTCAAAAATGCTCTGGATCCTGCAGCTCAATGTGGTAGGCATGCTGCCCCAGGATTTTTATTTATTTATTTATTTATTTATTTTAAAGACCATCTTAGAAGACAATGGCTGGATTCAGACAACATGACAAGTCAAGCTGAATGTGTTTTTTAACCATTGTTGTTCTGTCAGGTATTTCAGCATATTAAGTTTGGTCTTTAGAAACCATGATAAGAACCAATTGTTCTATGGTTTCTCTGTACCACAATGACTTATTGTGTTGTCTGAACCTCAGATCATGATTTCCATGGTCCTGGTATGCAAATACTACAGAGTTATCTGGAAAGAGTTGCAACTGCAGGGCCCTCTCCAATTATCCATCCTCTGTATGTGAACCAACGAGGATGAGGCAGGTGACAGACAGCGGGTGATGTACCTGGCACCTTCAGGCACAGTTGTTGATGAGATAAATGCCAATAATGGGAAGACTGAATGGGGAGGATGAAATCCACAAGAAAACCAGTTAATTGTCTGTCATGGTAAAAGACCACAAGCCATGGTAACCCCCCCTGGGTTGCTTGTCATATTGTGTGACTGGAACCAGAGCGTCACTGCTATACTGTCATCTCATGGTACTAAAAGTCTATCTCTCTTTAGCTTCCCCTATGGGAAACGAAAGGTTGCCTAAGAAGCACAAGCAAGCAGTAGTGATGTCAGAACACATCAACCCGCCAATGTTCGGAATGAACAGCATTTGTTTCTAGGGAGGGAAAAATCAGATTATCATTCTTCTCAAACAATATCCAACAAGCTAGGAAAAGAATCTATATCCTTTGGCAAACATAAATTGGGGTGAATTGTTAAACATGGGAATTAATTTCAAGGCCATCCCATATCACAGCCTCCCAATCTTTCAGTTGTGGCTCTATAAAGGATGCCATCCGTAGTCTGCATAAACTCCACGGAAGTATAAAAGGTGACCTACACTGAAATCTAGTCCTCACTTCCCTGGAAGAAAGCCCTACCAAAAACAGTAACTAATGTCTGAGTAGACCACTATAGGGTGGAACTGTAAATGTACCAAACACCAAAAACTAAAGTATATGAGAAAATTTGTGTGGATATTCCCTACAGAGTTTAAGGCACAGGTGAGCTGAGGCCTCACTGCCCCTGAGCTGCACACAGAAGCAGCAGCGAACAAAGAAACAAAAAACAACAGCCAGATCATTGCTATGATGGAAATCTGACCTTTAAAAAATTGCTCTGTCAAATTTTAGTGGCAATCTCATAGTTTTGCTGGTGCCCACTAAATTCAGTGAAGGGGAGGCAGCAGGAGCGTGGTCTCAAAGGGGACTAAAATGGTCCCAGACTGCCTGGCCTAGTCCTTCTCTGGTCTAATGTAAGGAATGAGAAAGCCATTTCCATGTATTGTGTTGGAGGCGATCCACTGGGTTGATTGGATTTGTGGTCTGCTTTCCACCATGGAAAACAGCACTCAAACCATTCAAGTGCTATGGGGATTAAGGATATGTTTTAAATCCTTGCAGCCTGAAAACATCCCAATGTAAAGTCATATTTGCTATGGAACTATCACTTATGTCCAAGTATATATTGGATATAGCTATCCAAGTAAATATTGAGCTGAAAAATAATGCATTGTGAAAGAAAACACAGTCACAGGTTCCAAAATACAGTTTCTAGAGAGAGGTACCTATTAGGTCTATCTTAAATTGAAGTCCCAATTGAAGGTACTCCCCAGATCACTTGTGTGAACAATTTCCCAGGAACAGCATTGTACAAGAAATGAAGGGCAAACTTTCTGGCTTTAAGTGATGGAGATTTTTTCAGTGACCCATGGAAGCAAAAACCAAATAAAGATGACAACTCCACAATTTTCAAGAGATCCACTGAAGTCCACTAAAAAGAGTCAGAAATGATACCACAACCTTGACATTTCTGGGAATGCTAGCTAAGCCTCCAGTGAGCTGAAGGCAACAATCTTATGGATCCATCATTCCCTCAGGGACAAAGCTCCTTGCTTTCAAGGTACCATGTTACCTAGCATGCATGACCATGCTGGACCTAAGAGCAGGGCCTCCCTCACATAACTCTGAACTGTTTGCCATTAAAGGGGCTGAGCTTTATATTTCCTACCACTGGTATACCTCTTAATAATTCTTAACATGACTTGGGAATGGGTCTGAAAGCACATCCCTGCATGATGGCACTGGTAATGACCCACCCATCATCACACCAAACCCCTACAGTAAAGCACACACCTTCACCTTGTAATGCAGACACTTTCTGGAGAGACTGAGCCAAAACTTCCAGATCAGAAGCGGATGAAAGTCTCATAGATGTGGGGACACCAAGAGGCAAATACGTGAACTGGGTTGCCCATATTTATCTGGCAAACCTGTGACTGAGCTCAGAATACAAAAGCTTTCTGTCAAATGAATGTACTAAATGTTCTATTGTATCAATACTCTGGACCAAAATAAATAATGTTTAAGCCAATTAGGCATTTTCCATTAATTCTTCATATTTGCAAGAAAGCAAGGTCACTAGCAAGGATGGACAAAGAAAAAGAAGAACCTTAAATATATATCCTTCAAAATTTAGTGTGGACCTTCCTCTCCAGACCCAAACCCTGAAATTTCTCTGCCACAACAGGAATCTGAAATGCTGCCACATATTCCTTTGGGTAAGGGAGGAAGTTGTTTTGTATAGGAGAACCTAGGAAACAAGTTGCCTCCTACGGGACAAGAGTGCTTGTGCAAGCAGTCCAGGATTCCTTACCCAATCCTTATCCAGGATTTCAGAGGGAAAGCTTTTCCCATCACCTGCTGTCTGACCCTTTTAACTGCACAGTGAAGGAGCTTTTGCAGGTTCTCCACCTCTAAAGTGTCTGCTCTTCCTAAAGCTATAGCCCCATTTCCAGGGACCAAGCACACAGACAAATAGTCTTGATCAAATGCAAAGAATGCAGCAAATTGAAACTCTGTATTCTTAAGAGCCAATCACAATCTCTTGATTGTACAACAAAATTGTGCAAAACATTACCATACTTTGGAAGAAGCAACTTTAATTTGATCTACTGTGGCTTCTCTTCATTAGTATTTCTTCCCAAAGAGACTGTAGGAAAGATTTGACAGTATTTTCAGTTCATATAGATAAATTATATCTACATGAAATCACGTCTATACAATGGTACTTTGGCTCATGAACACCTCAGTTCACAATCAAATCGGGTTGTGAACAAAAATTTCATGAAAATTTTAACTCAGATCACGAACTCCGCATTGGGTGGTGACCATGATCACGGCCGCCTCCCCCCTGCTGCCCCCAAGTGTGGAGATGGCCGCGATCGTGCTGGGGGCAGGGGGGGAGATGGTCGAGGTTACGCCCGTCTTTCCTGCACGAGCGCACCCATGATTGCGCCCCTCTTTCCTGCAGGAGCGCAACCGCAATCTCGGAAATCTCCCCACCCCACAGCATGATCACGCCCATCTCCCTGAGCGTTCCTGCATCCATGCCTGTCTCCCCCCCTCCCCCCTCAGTGTGTTGGGATGATTGGCATGTGCAGGGATGATGGGCTCGATCGCGGTCGTGCTGGGGGGTGGGGACATGGCTGCGCTCATGGTTGAGGGGGAGGGGAGATGGCCGTGATCTTTGTTGTTCTTTGTCACTTTGCTTCACATTTTTCTGATTTAAAAAAAAAATAGTTACAGAACGGATTAACCTTATTTACATCGAACCTTATGGGGAAATTTAACTTGGCTCATGACCATTTTGGGTCATGCAGAGTCCTGGAATGGATTAAGTTCATCAGCCAAGGAACCTTTGTATAGGATAAGCTGCCAAGGTCCTCTTGGTAGCTTACAGTGTTAGCTTACAGTGCAATCCTATATATGTTTACCTGAAAGTAAACCCAGCATCTCCAATACAGCTGAATTTCAGAATTGTGGACAGGACTGGGCCTCTGTGACAGGTCAAATTTCTAAGAAATCTTCTAACAATCAACATCTGAACCAGAGGATTAGAGTAGGGTCAACCTCACACCAATTTTTCAAAGACACTCGAAGGGTCATCTGGGAAATTATTGATGGGTTAATTTAACGATCTGTTCCAGGTAAATTGATGGAAAGCATTTTTAAATATAAAGTTAGTAAGTACAGTACATAGAAGGACAAGTTCTGCTGAAAAAGCCTCAGTATGGCTTCTGTAAAGGTTAGTCCTGTCTTGTTATCCTTTTTGAGTTCTTTCAGCACAAGAGTCAAATTCACTTTTGGAAATGTTCTTAGGAGGTTGCATTCTAATGGTGTGCTATACTGGAGGCAAAAACGGTGGGACCAAAAATACACTGGTGGTCGTTAGGAATGAAATATATAATAAGACTGCCAATATCATAATGCTCTTATGAAAAGCTATGGTGTGGTCATACTGGTCACTGCGCTTCCAGAAAGATAGAGCTAGAAAATATGCAGAGAAGAGCAACCAAAATGACCAAGGGGCTGAAGTAATTCCCCTTAGAAAAAATATTACAATGCTTGGAGCCCTTTCTCTTAGGAAAATGATAAGTAATTGCAGGGCCAAGAAGTGTCTCAATGTGGTTTAGAGAAAATGGACAGGGAGATGTTATAAATTCCTCTTTCATAATATCAGAAACAGGGATCGCCCCTGCAGCTGATGGGTGGGAGGGGGCCTGAGGATAGATGAAAGTATTTCTTCACACAGCATATAATTAAACTATGGAGTGGAGTGGTGGAGCAGTGGCCACCAATTCAGACAAATTAATGGAAGATGTGTCTATCAGTGGCTACCAGCCACAATGGCTCTTGATGTATCAGAGACAGTGTGCCCCTGTGTACCAACTCCTGTGGGACATCGATGCGTAGAAGATGAGAGGAGGCAGCTCTTGACTTGTGTCCCACTTGCAGATTTCCCAGGGATATCTGATTGGTCCCAGGGGGGCAGGGGAGGTGGAATGCTGGCCAAGACAGGCCTTTGGTCTGAACCAGCACAGTTCTTCTTATGAATATTTATGGACTAAACTAGAACAAAGAGAGATACTTTGCCCCATTGCAAGTCTTAAATGTCAGCCCTGAAGTCCTGGCAACTTGCAGAAACAGTGTCCAGTAGATAAGTGACTGCACATTCCTATGGAGGAAGTTACTAATTTAAACACAGTCTGGATGCAGGTTGTTTATATCCAGAGTAACACAGTTGAAGTACCAATGGATGTATTCCTTTTAACTGAGGGCAGACTACATGATGGGTCTATTCAAGCTCTAGGGGTTTCATTTCAAGGGGAAAAGAGAACAAGAGAAGGAATGTTGTGAGGGTTAACCATTCCTGTGGAATAATTTATTAGCATGCGTATTTTGGGCAGCATTCTGCCTAACAAAGGGAGCATTGCCCAGCTCACATTATTAAAGGAGCGGAATCTATCCAGTTCAGTTCCTCATGGGAGAAAGCTGTCTGAATACATTTAGAAAACAGAAACAGTTGCAAGTGTTCTGCTGTTGCAACAAGAGCTAGGACATTTTAATCACCATGACTGTGCAGGAAAGGGACATAAATCAACAGCGGAAAAAGTTTGAAGGAATGTAGTAGTGTGAAAAGAGATCTTTTAAGTGAAATGCCTGAATTTGTGAAAATTAAAGAAGACTGTGCATAGCCAGTCAGAAAATATTCTGACCAGAAGGATTCTCCAGAATTTTCCACCCCACTGAAAAAAGAACCTTTTCCAACATGGTGTCCTTTTTGCGCTCCCAAGAATACAGAATGGGACACAGGGAGAAAATGCTTCTAGCCTGGCCCACATAAGGAAGGGTTTCAACTTCCCCACAGTGTAATTGTGCTGAATGTGCTGCTAAGGGTCATAAATGGTGAAATTTATAATAGTCGTATCATATACAAATCATCTGAAGAAAAAATAAAACCTCCCAAAGACATTTTCTTGAGTTGTCCAACAGAGCGGGGAAGAGGTATTTCTCTCACCCATGGCAAATAGCACTGGCATATCCCAGACCAAAAAGCACTGATGGAGTTGCACCAGCCTGTCGGGGCTGCAGGTGTCCCTCTTGGTGGCTGGGCAGGCAGTGAGCAGTCTCTGGCCCTGGACCTATCTGAACACACGGCGTTGTTGGCATTTGGACATGAGCTGCAGCCTTACATGTGACAGGCAGTGTTGGCCACACTGAAAAAGAAGAGTGTGGAGTGATCACAAAGGGTTCCAGGCAGATCATGGTGCTCCCAATTCAAGGTCTAGACCTCTAATCATTCCTTCTCTGGAGGGCCTGCACTAAAGAAGAAGCTGAAATGTCAGAAGGGACTCTAAGATGCTGCTGTTTCTGCAGACACATATCACCTGACAAGAGAAAGAGCTGTTAACATTTCTCCTGTCCTTTGAGGCTTGGGACAGGTGACAACCTTGATATCCAGAAGGTACTTCAGCACTTTGAAGAGCAGAGACTGACAGGTCTCTGGGTGGCTGCCTGCTGCTATTTGTTGCCCGGCAGCAGCAACAGATTCTGGCGTGACTTGGAATCAGTTTTCCCTCAAGAAACACCAGGCAGAGAGCCATATGACCTACAATACCCAAGGAGGCCTTGCACAATAACTAGACGCGGGCAAAAGAGACAGGGAACAACATAACTCCTTTTCATCCTTTTATAACAGCTCTCATAAGTGCTGGTCTGCATTCAGGAATGGATCTGAATTGCCCATAAGCAAACCAAAACAGGCTTACTTGTGTATCTGGAATGACAATCAGTAATTCCTGCCTTTAGCTGGCAAATGACCTTGTGCATGCCCAAAGTGCAAGGTTAAGAATCATTGTTTGGATTCTCTATTATGGTTCTACGTTTCATGCAGATGTGAGACTGTGGCTCCACCGAGCCTTGCCCTGCTTGTAATACTAAATAGATGGAACATATGAGGATCCTCAACAAAAGGCAAGGACTTCAGACTCCTCTTACACGGATAATAATCACAGAAACCTGCCATTCAACAAACAGTCGACATCACTGCTGAACATTCAACACGCACAGACTGACTTCCTTTCTGATTGTCAAGTCCAGAAGAGAAAATGTGAAGCCCTGAAATGGCCATTCAAAAATCCATTTTTATAGATGAATTCTGAAGTTTCAGTTCCTGGACTTTGTCACCCATATATCCACAATATGGTTAATTCAACCTTCCACAATGCAAAATTCTCATATCTGTTGGAAATGTTTACCTTCTAGTTCCTCGATATGATTTTAAATGTGTGCTGTCTTTTCCTCTTGCTGGTTTTTACTCTGGTTTTATTCTGTTTTAAACTTCAAAGGTACAATCTGAAATAATTAATATTGCAGTTATTTCTGCCTAAATAATCCACTTTAGTTTACTACGAAATTTGTAGGTGTTATTTACATTTTTTCATAATTCCTACATGGCAAAAACTAAGATATGCATACTTAGGTAGTGTAGGTAGAGCCCTTTGCCATCTGTTTCTGGAACTGGGCATATCAACTGCTTTACTTGCACAAAACTAAGGTATTTGTACTTAACCTACCTTACACAAAACTAAAGCATTTGTACAACACTCCTGTAAGTTCCAATTGCCCCCTCTCCTGCACATCTCCATCTTCCCACCTCCTGAACATCCCCTAAGTGTTTTCCACGGCTTCTAGTCTTTTGAAAATTTACATCTCTAGTTCTCACTACATTTGAAATCTAGGTTTATGGACCATTCTAAATACTTTCAAAATGAAAACACTCTCACATGTGTAATTTCTCCATTACAACAAGTAATCTACAACAGGCTGAGAAGTACAAATAGTGGCCATTGTGTGCCATATTTCTGACAAGCAGAAATGAGCAAGTGGCTAAAATAGTGCGAAGGAAGTGGGTAAATAGCTTCCAGCACTTTTGGGGAAGCTCAGTGGAACTCACGGTTCAAAAGCTGCTACGATGGCTGTCCACAGCAGCCATGCAAATACAGTTGGATCTGGCCTATTTATATTTCAAGCAACTGTGCTTATCAACCCTAAAAAACCTAGGCTGGCAGATCTGCAACAGAAATATCCCTTGAGGCAGCATAATTCCTTAATGGGAAATGCCGGGCAATCAGTGGTTAAAAGGAAAGAAACCATTTCTCCAACTCAATTGTTTTGCTACTAAAAGAAAAGCAATTGCTGGCTTAATAAAATATACAGTGACTTATTTTCAGATTAGATATAGATTCTGAGCAGGGATGTGAATGCTGAGAGCAATGTTCAGAAATTATTGCAACAATCCTGTGAAAGGGCAAGGAACAGCTCCAGTCAGAGCAGCCCATCAGGCAGGAAAAAGGATCACAAGATGCAGCCTGGTTCCCCGCCACCTTGTGCCTTCTCACTTCTAAAGGATGCTGCTCTGCTGTACCTAGGCTACCCTTATCCCCAGTATATTGAGGGAATTCACTAACCGTGTGTGGCTCCAGGCCAAGCAGTATCTTTTTGCCTAACAGTGATGCTGCAGGGAATGCATCAAGAGTCATATCAGGAAGAAGAGGCTGCCAGGGTACTTTTGATGGAAATAACCTCCAGGAAAAGAGGGAAAATGCATGAATGTGTGTTTACTCTCTGTGCACAGCAATAAAAAGCAAATCTAAAGCAAATTATGCTTTAATGCAATCAAAGTGCACTCTGGTTTTGTTTGCATGCAGAACACATACACACAAATATGCACAGTCTGCCTTTTTCCTTAGTATGTTATGCATACACATCAACAATCAATGCAGAGTCAGTGTGGTGGAACAGACAGAATCTGAAATTTGGACAGATGACACGTTAAGTTCAAATCATAGTGCAGAAATATCTATCCTACTTCACCAGGCCACTGTGAGGATAAAATGTGAGAAGCCTTTGTATGCTGTTCTTCAGAGGAAAACTCTTTTCAGGAAAGTTGGGGGTGCAACTATTGTTAATGGGTGTAGTGATACATCATAGGGAACTGCCCCCGTCCCTAGTGCTCAGCCATGAAGCTGCCAAGGGTTTGATCAATGTAGCAAATCACTTTAGCTTTGACTTTATAGTATAACCAACTCTATGCACCTGTTCTCAAATTGAGAGCTATAAATGTTGGTGTGGTGTGGGGAGTGACAACCTGCAGGAGAAGCCCAAGCGAAAGCCGCCTGTTCCTAAAGCAAGCAGGTCAATGGACCAGACCTTCTGCGGTGCAAGGAGTCCCCCCTATTGGAAGAGAATCCCTAGGACAGAAATAAATAAATATGCATGGCTGGAACAGGAATAAGCTGCAGGGGATTCATGGGATGGGGGGGGGGCAAGAAAGGAAAACCTTCCCAGTTATTGGCAACAGCCTGTCCCAATAATTTTACACAAGCCTGTCACATCTGCCAGAAATGATCTGCTCAAAGAAGAGGAGGGAGGAACCTATAAATAAAACAAAAAGTATGACTAAATAAATAAAGGGTCCTAAAGATGGCTTGATGTGAAACAAGACCCCTTGAGGAGAGGCAACTGATAGCAGCCTCAAGCTGCCCCCAGCGGGGTGGGAGTTCTGTGCTGCTCCCAGTGCCCTGGCAAGATCGCTCGGGACAGAGACAACAAGTCCGTGCGGGAGGCACGCAGGCGTGTGGCCGTGCTTCTCCCTTCCCTTCCCTTCCCTGTGCATCATGACCTTCCTGTCAGTGCTAATTATTCTTGCAGTTGCAGATTCAAGGAAGAAACCAGAACAGATAAACTTTCCTCTGGATAAACAGCAGAAGCAGAGAGGAAGGACAAGAGGGAAGAAAGCAGTCTAATGGACCGGTGTGCCGGTCCTCATTGGAAATCAAGTCAACACAGGAAGGTGAGCTTGGGGGGCTGTTTCTGGAAAAATTGCTCCCACTCCCCACCCCAGTGAGAGCAAAGGCAATCGAAAGCAATTACATGGGCCCCTCGAAGTTTCCACAGGGGTGCTGGATGAATGGTATACCGATTAGGACGAACTGGATTCATCAAGACAACAAGGCTCTTCAAACAATGGTTGCCCACAAAAGAGAAACGAAGACTGAGATGAAAGAATCTGAGCTGATACAAACAAGGGAGCCTGCGGAGCCCAGCCAAACAAACCACTGACATTGTCTGTGCAGCAGGCTGGAATAACAACATTTGATACCCGAGACACACTCACTGCACTTTAACTATTGTGCCACTAAGAAGCTGCCACAATAACAGAGAAAAGGATGCTATTGCAATTCAGAAAGCCGAGTGCTATTCAGAGCCCATAAAATCCAGCAAATTGGGGCTATTTTGCAATTTTACTAAACATTTGCAAACAATCCCATTTGGTATCTGAAAACACATATTGAAAACACCAAGTGAAAAAGTCACTCATGAGCTTATTTATGATCTGAGCCTGATCCACAGGGGCGCAATGCACTTGACCTTCAGAACTGGTCACCCAGGTAGTTAGTACGCTGAGCCCATGTTAGGAATCCTGCAACAGCCAATTAAATAGCCACACGTGAATCAATCAATTGATTAAATAATTAGATAGTCTCACCAATTCAAGACAAAAATAAGCCATATAACACCAATATGAATGGAGGTGCTCAGCCACTGATGCAGAAGAACAGGTACCATGGTACTACTGCAAGCATTCAAGTGGGGCATCCATGCCAAAACTGATCGGTCCTCTAGCCACAAAGTGTGTGTGTGTGTGTGTAAGAGAAAAACAGGTAGATACAGAGATAGATTCTGTATGTAATCTGCGTCACTAACCATTCTGCCAACTGGCTGTTTGCCTTCACAAAGCTGACTACAACAAAGTGACACACAGTCTGCTTGACATGGAGGGAACAAATGATTCACAACCCTCCTGCAAATTGTTAAGCCATGTGGCAGTACATAGAAAATAAGACAGTAAAAAGGAAAACCCAGTCCCCTGCCTGGCAGAGCGATCAGATGAAAGCACTAACTGCAAAAGATGAAAGCTTAAAAATGTCACCAGGAGAACACTGTCGTTAACACTCATCCATGTCACGATTCATGGAGCTACCTGACACAGCAACTCAAACCTGCAAAATGGAAGCACCCCAGAAAAGGAAACCCGTCCCTTTCTCAAATATTGGTTTTGTACCCACATTTGAGAGCCAGTGTGGTGTAGTGGCTAAGAGCTGGGACTGGGACTCAGACGACCTGGGTTCTAGTCCCCGCTCAGTCATGGAGCCAACTGGGTGACTTTGGGCCAGTCACAGACTCTCAGCCCAACCTACCTCACAGGGTTGTTGTTGTGGGGATAAGATGGAGGAGGAGAATGGTGTAAGCTGCCTTGAGCCCTTTGTAGGAAAAAGGCATGATATAAATCGATAAATAAATAAAATAAATAAACAAATTTGTTTACAATTACAACAGAGTATCTTTCATATTGATAGTCAGCAGCGGCAAGTCTGTTTCAAGTCTCCAATCCTGCTGAGCCAGGAGTATTTCCCCCTACACACACACACACGCATCTATGCGCATGCACACTAATGAACACCCTTAGTAAAGGATTAGAGAAACAAAACTTTTTACCATTTTCTTTCTTAAAAATAGATTTAGTTTGCATTGCCAGGGAAACAGATAAAAACACTAGACATGTCTACAAAACAGTGTCACCACTACTCAATAACTGGTGAAGTGTCAAAGCAATATGGCAGCCTTCCCCGCCTTGGGGCTTTCCAGATGTGTTCATTCACTGGCAATACCTTAACTGTATTACAGTCCCTAACTGTCTGAGGATGATGGGAGCTGCACTCTAACACATCTTGCGGGCACCAGACTGGGGAAGACTAGAGCTATTTGCCAAATGATACAGAATGATGCCATGCCAAGCCTTTTAGCTTTCCAACTGATGTGACAGATAAATCCTTTAAAGCAATTTAACAAGCAAAAATAAATTGTCACTCACATACCCACGCACACACACACACATCCCACTCCCAAATGTATTTCAGATGTTAGTTGCTAGTTCTGAGATGGTCAGAGTGATTTAATGCTTCTCTGTTCCAGAAACTGTTTCCGCAGAGGAAATGAAGAGACACTGCAAAGCGTTCTAGCCTTCTCCCCAACATGCTAGATTTCTAGATCCAGGCTTTACTTTTGTATAGAGGAACATTCGGAAAATGCGCACCCCCATTTCCCCTCTGAAGAAGTACAGCCCAGACACAAATTTACTGCCTCAATAAGAAAAAAGTTGTACTTTGTCTATGAAAGTGTAAACCCTGTTTACTGTTATAATGCATTACTTTTGCTTCTCCACCTACCTTTGCTTTCTACTGTGGGAAGAGAATGCTGGACTAGGCATGTCTTTGGTCAGATCTGGCAGGAATACTCTTATATTCCACCGTTCACCCAAGGAGCTGAAGGGGGCATACTTGGTAGCCTCCACCCATCCCAGCTTCACAACAGTCCTGTGAGATCAATCAGGCCATACAAGAGTAACTGGCCCATTCAGCTGAACCTGGCTCTCCCCATTCATTGTTTGGCAATCTAAACAAGATTGTTGTCTGCAAGCAAGCAATTCAGACCTCTGGCCGATCTGTCTGCTAGCAGCCTGCTGAGGTGGGCAGGTAGAAGGAAAGGTGCTGGTGCAAGCAACCATAGAGTAAGACCCTGCCAACTTTTGCCTCTGGCCCCACCCACTGCTGAGATTGGCTCCACCCACTGGCGGCAAAGAGTCAACCTCTGCCAACCGAGCCCTCAGTGGTAAAATCAGCACCCTGAAATTCTGCAAATTTAAAATGATTTCGGTGCTGATTCAGAACCAAGCTCGTCCAGTGCCATACAGAGCCTCCACAAATGATGACACAAATGACATGAATGGATTCCTCTTTTAAGTATTTGGTGATCCTCGAAGAGGAAAGCTGAGCTGGATACCAGGGCTAATAGCTATAAAGATAGTTAAGGATAAAGTGTGCAATATACCATTTCTCCCCCGCACTTCAAAAAGAAAATTTATGGCAGTGGTCATCAGCATTCTGCAGCAATATATTCTTTAGAATAATTATGCATTGCATGAAGTGTTTCGTCTTTAAGTTTTTCATAAACCCACACTCTTCTCCATTTCAGGGGAGGAAGATGGTGTGTAATCTGAATGCTAAAGAGAGGGCAATTTTTTCATGGATAACATCCAACTCCCCTCTCCTCTAAAAGTTGCATAACATTCTATTATGATGGAGGGGGGGCTTTCAAGGTGAGTGTGACAGGAATCCGCCTTCCCCAGGGCACATCTAGCTAGAGAGTTTGTTGTCCCACCCCCACTTTTTGCTGCTTCTATTCTACCTTCTTTTTCTACAAGCTGGGACTGAAATTGTACATACCTTTCTAAACAGACAAGTTAAGCTACTTTCTGTGGTCATTTGCACAGATCTTAAAACTTAGACGAACACTAATTCAAATGGTTAAAAGCAAAAAATAATTCTAAAGTTGAGTATGCATATAGTCTGGGATGCCTGGATTCATTTTCGTTCTACCATTGCCTTAACGTGTGACCTTTCAATTCAATCAGAAGCAGATACTTTGAAGCTGCAATGGACCCTTGGGCATCTGATTTTCATGATAATTCACTAGAGCTATGGGTCTATCTATGCCCTTTTTAACCTTTGAAAAATCTTTCCCTTATTCTTGCCGTCATTTATTTCTGGGCTACCAATAGGGAAGAAGGGATTTAGTTTATCTTTCCCACTGGAGACTGGAAGGACAAACACATTATGTATGACACTCTCACACACAAAACTTTAGTGTCTACAGTAGCAAAAGGACAGCGAATATAGGAAAAAATAGATGCACGGGGGAAGGTATCTTCTCCATCTAGTCCAGTTCCCTAGGGAAGTCTATTGTACCTTTTGGGCACAGAAGTCTATTGAACTTTTTGCTAGCTTCTGAAAGGAGAAAAACAATTTCTGATGGACAGGTAACACAAGCACTTGTTCGTTTAGGTATGGATGAGCAGTAAGTCCGACCAGATTGGAACCCAGTCTATTTGACAGAAAAAAATTGTTTTGCTCTCAAAGAGAAGTGGCAAAGCCATTACTAGTGAATCATATCTAAATATCACAACAGAACAGTTGAGCTTACATAGCACTTACATAGACATGTACCTCTTCTCCCTCTCTCCTGCCTACCCTTGGCAGCACTGGGGTGTCCTACAATCTATCTCCATTGAACCTTGTAAGATAAAGTCTCAGTGTCCCAGTCTATAACTCTTTGTGCAATTTCATTTCCGGATTACATTCTCCCATCCTTACCACTAAACAAATGATAGGGTTGATAAGGGATTCCTCAACTGTATGGCTTTTTCCACTGGGATGGGAGGTCTGAGGGGGTTTTCAAGAATGCAGCAACAGAAATACAACTCAGAAAGAAGCTCCTTTTGATGTTGATCTTTCAATTAGAATTCCAGTGCAGTTCTCCATTCTTGCAGAAGTTCCTTTGGGAAGTATAGAAAGAGGAAGAAAGCTCAGAGGAGAGGAGCAAGAGACAGAACCAATTGTCCAAATCTCCAGAATCCAGATCAAAACAGACACTGCTGACAAAATATTTCCCCCTTCTCACAGCAGCTCCCAAAATTGGCTTCAAGAAGCGGTAGGGGAAGAGGTGAGAAGAGAAAGTCCTGTGACACAAGTAGGCAACACCGGATGTTGCCTGAAGTCTGTCACATGTCAATAATTGTATACCCCCAGAAGAGGGGTGGAGTTAAATATAAACACTTTATTGAGTTCAGAAAATATTTTCAGCAGCTCTTTAACCTCCTTCCACATGGAACAGAGTAATCAATGCAGAGTCCACACCTTTGCAGTCTACACATCTCACCAAAATGGGGACACTAAGCGCAAGTGACTGCCATCTCCTCATTTCCACTCTATTGCAACCTAGGAGGTAAAATCTGGTAGCTTCGGATTAGAGAAGAAATGTAGAAAGACAAAGCTTTAGTAATTTGTACTTCTCTTCCTCCTCTTTCAGGGCAATGGAGGAACCAGCCCTGTTCCTTTCCACTGAAGAGTAGCAATATTTTCCCTCCATATCTGGGAACAGAATTTATTTCCATAACAATAATTTCTTGATTTATAGCCTATTTTATGTGCTGCAAAAGATTAGAGAAGCTAGCTACCTATGATTCATAGAATATGTGTATGCTACATGTGTTCATGCAGGTCAGAAAACTGACTGGAGCAGAAAAACATACCATGGATTTGCACAAGTGACTCTTCTCAAAATACTAAGAGTAACTTGCCCAGCACAAGATCTCAAGAAGTCCACAAAACCAAAAATATTGTGGAAAGGAATGAAATACACTCTTCTGAACATCCATTTTGCCTTTTGATCCAAATAAAGCCATTAGAAAAGTATACCAGGCCTGGCTATCTTTGATTTTCTAAATTTTACATTAATTATGTTCTTTAATAACATGATTTATCAACTAACAAGGTAATTTTATGTATGCATTATAAATCCTCCTAAATTCTCATTTACTGAGCAAACATCCGTTGGATTGTACCATATTTTTAATAAGGTAAAATATACAAAATCAGTTCTTCATTGATAATGTAGTAATAACTAAAAGCAACACTGAGGCATAGAGATCAGTTGTACTGTATATTTCTATATTTTTGAAGTAACTTCCTCAAATTTTAAATATTTAAATTCACTATACTATGCTACTTCACTTAAATTCATTTAAATTCACTAAATATACACCTGATTATTGCAATCTAAATTCAGCTACTCTGAATCAAGCCCCAGCACTGACCCCTGCTGGTTTATTCTCTCTATTTCAAACCAAGAAGTTGCTCCAGTCTGGGACTGACTGTGAGAAGATCAGCCCATTTGTGTCAGTCCCAAAGTGAGCTTGGGAAAAATAGAAATTTACATCATGCTAAGTAGATACAGGATATTTTAATTAGACTTCATATTGTCCAGGTTATGTAATTTTTCAGTAAGTAGTGAGATTATGTCCAGACTGGCATGATTTGCTCTCAGGTTGTTTTACATAAGCACTGAAGGAGATCACCAGGCAAATGGTCAATCATAAATACAAATGAAGACCGATCTGCTGGACAGATGCTGTTTACGATAATGTAATGAGATACTAATGTCATTAGTGACATCAAGAAGGTTAAGTAACTGTATTTTGATTGTCACAATAAATAGCTGACACAAAATTACAGACAAAAGCATATGCTTATATCTCTCCAAACGTATTTGACGACTTTTCGGAATTTGAGACAACAGCATGGCATATTAAATGGTTCAGAGGGCATCTCAGAAGTTTCATTTATGAAAGATAACTAATGGCTGGATGCCACAGAACAAAAGAGCTAATTATGGGTCTGAATGCATGGGAGCAGTTGTATGACTACTTTCACTATTGACAATGTGCTGAGATGCTCCTCCACAAAAAGAGTGCATGCTCTGTATGCCAGAGCAGAAATTAAGATATTAATTAATTAATATGTTTTCAATAAACACACATCAAAAGCAATTTGCAATCCACGTTGCAAACAAAAGGGATATGCTCTTAACAGAGGCACCCTCAGATTTCAGAACAATTCCTGGCTTGTACTCCCATCACATAAGCTCACAGATTTACACTCCCACTGTTACAAAAGACGATCCTACACTTTTACATACCCCCCTCTCTCTCTTCAAAGTGATCACCCCCACTGAATGCAAGAGGAACAACGCCTTTGGAATGGGGGTGGCAGAGATGAAGACCAGAGCCAGACTCTTCCAGCTGTTCAAATGTTTGGGGAAGATGCAAAGTGTGAGTGGAAGGGGGGGATGAGGACTGGGATTGTGACCTGCTCCTGACCTCCATACAGTTTATTCATTCGCAAGTGGGCAATCCTGCTCATAGCACCATGCATTCCCTGAGAGCAGACAGGTCATCTGAAAAGGGCTAGCACATGAGGACTTGCACTCTGGAGGAGATGAAGCAATGCAGACAGGTGAGGAGAAGAGCCAGCGAAAAGAATGCAAAGAGGCAGAAAAGCAGATGGGCAGAGAAGCAGAGGAGAGCAGGCTGATGGCAGTTTGAGTATGTTGCTCAGGCTGAGGATTCAAGCCACTGTAGAGGCTTAGTAGTGCCAGGAGGAATCCTGATGATGTCAGATGCCCCTGAACTGGCAGGTGAACTGGCAAAGGTCAGCTCTTTCATCTGGCAGGCTGCTATGGTGGCACAAAGGACAAAACCATCCAGCATATGGCTGCCAGAGTCCCCAGTTCAACACCCACCACCTCAGCCCCCTTCTTTAAATAACAGGGCAAACAGACCTCCTCTGAGGTCCCTATGGATTTGCTGTTACCAATTCATGTATACAGAAAGGCATTCAAACTTACAGTGGTAAGGCAGCAGCATGACAATTGCACTCACACATAAATGTGAAAAGCACCCTGTACACCTGCTTTCAATCATTCCTTCCAATTTAGTCCTGTTACAATGCTTTCCCATTCTGTAAATTGAACTATTAAGAGAAACGAGACTTTAATCTGCTTGAAGATCCTAACAGAAGAGAAACTGGGGGAAAAAACATCACTCAAATCAAGCTCTTCACAGATTGCTATTAGAAAAACAAACATGAAAGGGGTTTGTGAAAAGAAAACCAGAGACAACATGCTAGGACACTTTGACAAATAGTATATTAAACAAAAAAGACAATAAAAATAAGTTAATGGTTACTCCTCTGCCATAACATCTTAAATATGTTGCACTTCTATGGCATTTACCTTTGGGATTTCTTAACATCTTCTATGGTGAGATAAATATAATACAGTTACTTAAACTTAAAAACACTCCTACTTGCCTTTGCTCCTCAACACTGAGGAGATACAGCTCCAGAAAATTTGAGCCATGAACTTTGCCCCCTTTTTTCTGTGCCTTCAGTCAGGAGGCACAACATTGTCATCAGGAAGGAGAACAAGAGCATGGATGTCACAGACTTGTGCTCCAAAGCACCTTTTGTGAGGATGGAGCCCTTCATCTGCCTCTTAAACAGGGAGGTATGTATGGTGGCAAAGGTGTTCTTTTGGGGGAATAATTAACCTCTCCTGTGTGAGATAATAATTCAACAGTGCAATCCTATGCATGTTTAGACAGAAAGGATGCCCTACAAACCGCAGCATGGCCTTTTTTCCTATCTAGTCATGCCCAGGTCCATGTCCCAGGACCCTGTACCTCAGTTAGTTTTGGGGCACAGACCTATGGTGTCCTAAATCAGGGTTATGTTGGCCATAATCCTGTGTGCATGCTGCTTAAATCAGCTGGCCTAAATTTTATAGTTTTAGGGTGCAGTCCTGTGATCACTAGACAAAGACTGGATAGTCACAGGAGAAAGTGGAGTTTCAGCTCCAGCCCTGGAAGCATGCTCTGAGGTCAGAGCTGGGACTTCAACCTGAGAGCACCCTCCCTCGCCCCTTGCAGCCAGCATGGAAGGCTGTGGATGAGAGGGGGCTGGGAAGGGGAGCAGCAAGGCTCCCCTGGGGTATCATGGCAGTGTCTCTCCCTCTCGCCCTCATGTGCCAGGGCAAACAACTTAGATGGTGGGCATATCGCAGGGCAGAAACACGTAGGCGGCCTTAGCTTCTGCACTCCTTCTGCCTTCTACTGGATGCCCATAGCCCTCCAAATGGGGACAGCTACAGGCAGCCACGTTGGATCACACTGTTTAAATGTTGTGGCTTTTGTTGTTTTATGTGGTTGTTCCCTGTCTTGAATGCTTTCATCCAATAAGGTGATATGTAGATTGTAACAATAAATGACTGAATACATTTCCAATGCTCTCAAACCACCTACTGTACCATGAATGCCTCTTTCCTTCTAAGCTATGACTTTGCTCTCATAATGCCCTGCTGTCACAGCTACACAATTTCTAGTCCAGACAAAAGATGGCACAATTTTTATTTCTACTTAGCACAGGAGACCCCTGAGAGGCAGGTCCCAGAAGCCAGTGATATCCTGTTAGATTTCAGTTTCTTCCCATGGAAATGGATACATCTTATAGCCTTTTACTCCAAGACATTCTTTATCCAGAAAACTGCAGACAGTTTCCTCTTGTCTCCCATACAATGGCTAGGATTTAATTCCCTGACCTCCACCCTAGACTTGTACATGCTCTCAGACTTCTGCGTTTGATAAAAGAGAAACTAAGATCGGGTTGCTATTCGAACATTTTACATTTGTGAGCGGCTATTTAGAGGGTGAGGTACTTTGCAAAACAGGCAGTTAAGTTGTTCCCTGCAACAACGAACACAAGTGTTTTCACTGTAAATTTCATTTTCTTTATGAAAAGAAGAAACAAGCAGCGGCTGCTGTAAATACATTCTGTTTTCTCCAGCTGAGCAAATCTCTGAACTAACTCAACTTCATGATGAGTTTTCCATCTGCCTAACAAATACTTCTTACAATACATTCATCCAAAATTACTCTACTGGACATCCTCCATACAGATAAACCTGCCTATCCATGGAAGTTATCATGATGTGTGCCACCTGTGCACTGTTGTTTAGGATCCCAAACAGTAATCATTATTTATCTGAAACCATATTTTATTTCCCCCTCAGTGGGACATACCATGTAGATTTTAACTGTTCATTTATAATAAACTGTTAGCAATTTTTTTTGCATCAAATAGTTATAAACCATACAAAACTGTACAAATGTTAACTGTAACAGTGACCAAACAACATAGGGTTTGTTTTCCCAATACTTGGGTTCTTCGTTTCCCTCCCACTGCACCCTCTCCCTTCCTGTATTCCAAATGTTTTTTTGGTACTGTAGTACTGGCATGTAGAGTGGTGCGCTGGCTTTTTTTTTTTTTTTTGCAATTGTTTTCATTTTTGTTTTTGTCTGTTACATCTGAAGTCTGTCAAAACAAACCATAAACAACCAACTCTTCTGGATTCACGTGTAACAACAACCCAAGTTCTATTTCTGGGCTGTTTGTGGTTAACAAAAATGTTTAATTAGTATGGCTGGATTCACACATCATAACAACCCAGAACTGAGGAATTCATAGGTTGAATAAACCATGGATTAGCAAGATGGACACACTAGGTCTATCAGTTTCTCTAATAATTTTCTGAGTGAGGAAGAATTCTCTCAGTAGCCTATGCTCAAATTACACATTAATTTCTTTTAATCCAAACAAATGACATTGCACACTCATCCTCACCCATTTAATCTTAGGATTCTTATTTTACAAGTTGTACTGCTCACAGTGAAAACACTATCACTCTTGTAATGTAGAACTGTAATAGCAGAGCGTAGGTTCCCATAATGAACTGTACCAAAACAAACCTGCACATAATGCTATTAATGTTATTTAGGTATTCAGAGTTTTTTAAAAGCAGTTTTAGTTAGAAAAGAAAAATTTTGCAGTCCCAGTTCTGACTCATAGTTCCATGTGGGGAGTATATTAGAAGTTTTATGAAAGAAAGGGCATATTTTTACATAAACAATAAAAGAAGTCTTGTGTAAAATGCTGATTGAAGATGAAAATTATCCAGCTCAAAGCAAGCAGCATAATAATAATAAAAAAGCCTGGAATACCACTGGCATTTAGTCCTTAAAATTAGATTACTTTTACGAGGAGGGAGAGACTAAGACTAGGATGACGATTCTATATATGCTTATCTGGGAGTGAGTCTCACTGAGTGCCATGCAACTCTGCTGCAACAGTGAAATCCTAAGCATGTTTACACGGAAGTAAATCCCTCTGAATTCAACCTGTTTGCTCTCCAGGAAGTGTGGCTAGAATTTCAGCCTTAATGTAGAATCACCATCTTTATAACCATCTTTTATCTTCATAGCCACTAAAGCAGCTAGTTTTCCATTCACTCACATATGGATATGGCAACTATTGCAGAGGGTATGTTTGCCATCCACTTTAGAATATGGAAAAGGAGCTCTCATTTTTCTTACCCACCTACTCATACATTCCTCTTTTTTGTGAAAAAAATTTTGTGAAAATTGCACAATTTTCATATAATATCAACTCTCCGGTTTGGGTTAGGTGAAGAGAAAAACCGGGAAATGTTCTTGATGGGTGTACCAGAAACAGCACAAATTGCAGATAAACACTCAGTTTAAGTCAAAATTAGGAAAGCTCCAGTGCAGCATTCTAGTTGACTGCCAACTACGGCTGTGCAACCCTGAATACTTGCCAATATGGGAAGTCCCCAAGTTAAGAATGAGTTTAAGATTGACTGTGAACATTCTCAGGAATTTGTATGCAAGTTAGATCACAAGAGTAAGCCAAATGTGTATGTGTACATTTTACCTTTCTATGGTTTGTGTAAAAATATAAAACACTTAAAAATACTTCCATATTCACTAAACACAATACAGCATTGTAATAATGATAATAACACAGCAATAATAAAGATGGCATCTCACCTTCCTCCAATCGCTTTATCATTTCCACTTTAGTTTCCATTGTGATTGTGTTCCTTTTCTTCAATGCATCACCTGCACTGGATTTACACTTCGGATACACAGTTACAAGGGCAAATGCTAAAGAAAAACCAAAGTGGGACTTCATGCCCTACATGTGTCCTGAAACACACTGGCTTAGGTACACGTGAGCTGATGCCAGAGAACAAAAAGTCACATACACTGTGTCTCTAGGAACCTACACATCCACTGATGATGCATTGTCAAATATGTCATATAGCTCCATGGAGATATTCATGGCTTTTCTTTAGAGATATTCATATAGGGTTTATGGCAGTCCGTGCTTTCCTAAGTTTGGGTTGTTTGTAACCTGGCCATTCATAACCCGGGAAATACCTGCATGTTCCAAATTCTGCCTCAAACATTATTTCACCATGCGTTTGTATCAGGCTATGAGTCGGGGTTAGAGTGTTCCACACAAAAATCCATGCATATCACAGGACATATTTTTCTAAATACTTCCATCAATTGTGCACATTTTGGGATTTTTCTCCAATTTACTAAATCAAGTTAGTGAAAGTTCGTTTGCATATCTAGATATTTTTAAGCTTTTCACAAATGTACAATTTTTATTTTGTTATGAGAAGCTCCAAAATGTACAGACTTCAGATCACAGATAGTGTTTGCGTCCATGTTCAGTTCAAGGAGATACAAACTAGAAAAATGCCGGTCCAAACCAAAATGAAACTAATTTCTTACCCATCATTAGGGACAACAGGTGGACAGCTTCTTGTCTGTATAGAAGGTACTGCTGAATAACTATTGCCCC
Source organism: Varanus komodoensis (assembly GCF_004798865.1). Lineage (NCBI taxonomy): Eukaryota > Metazoa > Chordata > Lepidosauria > Squamata > Varanidae > Varanus > Varanus komodoensis. The sequence goes on from NW_025336346.1 coordinate 3,516,369, forward strand.
TAGTTTTTGTTTGAAGGTGCCCCTTTCTGTGTGCCAGTACCTGTCTTAATAAGGAATTATACTATGCATAGTAGGTTATGATGTTTGCTTGATTTAAGCATAATCATACTTAAATGCAAGCAATCAGAGGGAAATGTCTTCACAGGCACCTAATTTCCTATACTAATTGTCAGGAGAAGGGAACAGTTAGGTCAAGATCTTTAAATGCATGAAACGGATAAAATATAAACTCAAATTTTGAGAGAAAAGATGAAAAATAAATGTAAGGCAATGAGGAAAAACCTAACAACCAACTAAAAAGGTATTGCTTCCAGTTCAATTCTATGGGAAAATGAAACAAATTTAAATATCACAAGACGACGACAACATCTCAAAGACAGAATCAAAGAGTACATGCATTCTAAACAACCTTTTACCTTCTGCCCTGGGATAAAGGCTACACAATAGCACACAGACACATTGGTTTCCTTAACCTGTGTGCTTGTGTCAAAATAAATCCTGCCTGTATCTGAATTGCCACAAAATACTTGCTACTATGTCTTAAATTTTCCAAACCAGCCTGAAAATTGTAAACTGAAAGACAGCAAAACAAACTGATAAATATCTTCCCGACATACATACACAATGTATTTTTTTTTCCTTAGGAAAAATGTTATATAAAGCAGATCTTAAGACACAAGAAGTTTCTCTAATACAAATGAGCTAATATGGACTACAAAAAGCCAGGGAATAATCTGTTTAGCCAGATGGGAGCAAGTTGGTCTGGATTCTCATAACCTGAGAGAACGGGATAGCTGCTAAGGGGCTGAACACACTCTCAGCATTTTAAACACCTAGCTCTAGGTTTTTTAATGGCTGCTTTATCAATCTTTGGGCTGTTTTTTTAAATCATAGTATATGAAATATTTGTACTCCATTTTATATTTTTAACTGTTCATATGACATTCTGCTAAGAACACATGATTCCTACCTGCTACATGGCCGGCAAGCCCATTTGAAGGTTTTGGGAAAGCACTGCTCCGTGTCCCCAAGTTTAGCGAATAGGAAGGGTCCTCATGTCAACCTGGCATGTTCCTGTCCCCTGCTGGGGTAGCGGCCCTTGCCTCTTGAGTGGCTCCAGTGAGTTGGAGGCTTATATACAGAAGAGTGCAGCGCCCCATGGACCAGCCTCCACATGGAGACCAAGACCCGTGCAATGGAGTTGCAGAATTGTCACCCAGGAACCGACTGCTCTTCCTACCCTCTCTTCTCTTTCGGCTTATTTGTATAAAGCTTTCTATAGGCTGCCTGCAGCACAGAGAGATGGGAAGTAGGATCAGCGCAGCTGAGAGACCAGCTCCACCAAGTTTATTCTCTTTTTGAATTAATACTATTACTGCACTATTTAACATCAAACACCAGTGCCTCACTTGGCCCATTTGCTCTTTCCTCCCCCTCCCACTGTGCCTTGTCTTTTAGACTGCAGAGGCTGTCTTTTAAAAAAAGTAAGCATTTTTGGGAACATTTTCATTTGAAGCATGGGAGAAAAATGCTTTAAACAAACGAACAAGTACCTTCCCCATTTCAAAGTTGCTTCAGGAAGAAAAAAATGCAGCAACCATTAACAATGATACACTGTGCTGTAATTCCTTCTGGGACACCAGACGGGTGAGGGGTGTGTGCTTACCCTGGGCACAAAAGAAGCATGGTGAATAGCCCTTTGACACTTTAGTGAGGATTGCCTGAGATTAAACTCCGCACGCACCCACTCATCTGACCAGCCCCATTAACAACAACATGAGCAATTCAAGTGCATGGGGCATAAAACCGCAAGTAGCACTGAGTCTATTACAACTGTTCATAAAATACTTAATCCATTTAACCAGCAGCTTAACCTTTCCACCTCAGTATCATCCCACTGCATAAAGTCTTTCATGTTAATCTAACATTGACTGAAGACTGTTTCCTTCCACCAGTTTTAAAAATGTTGTATTTTTGCTGTATGAGGCAAACAGCCATAAACAAATGGCCTTCTCAAAAAAGACTGTCAGATGGATGTGGCGCAATTAACACAGTCTTGGATTTGAGGCTCTTGATCTTTTCGATCTAATGCTTTATGCAAAGTAAAAAAGAGTAGCTATTTGGGAGAATTAGGCTGACTACAACACTCAGTAAAATGATATATCATATATTAAAACATGAAAAATTATAAGCTGATGTATTTTCTTTTAAAACAGACACAGACACACATACATATAAATAGCAGTATTGAAAGGGGAATTGGGTTGTCTTTAAAATATGAAAGTACAATGCCAGTGCTGAGGAAAGAAAACTCGTGTTTTAATTGTCTGTGATTGTGTGTTTATATATTTGCTTTTTATTATTAGTGATTATAAGCTGCCTCAAGTGCCATTTTCAATAGAAAGGCAAGTATAAATTAAAGCAAGCAAGCAAGATGGTTGTTACACTTTTCTCAAGAACTTGTATCAGCCTTGGCAATAATACCAAGAAACCATGTTAACAACCAGAAAAAGCTTCATTCTAAACTGCAGAGGACATCCAACAACTATTCTGCAAAAAAGGAGAATGGATCTCATCACATTTAGTACTACTGATCTAAAACAAATGTGACCCATTAGCACCATGTTGCCTATTGCAGTCCCAGCCTGGCCCCAACTTGTTGCGACATCCAAAGCCAGGTGGTTGTTTGCCGGTTGACATAACAAACCACAGCAAGTCCCTGCTGGAGGTTGAATATTTAGAGAGGCCACCCACACGCACCACAGTGGGTTGTGGTGAACATGCAAACTGGTCCAGTGAGTCTAATTACACTTCAAGGGAGATGTAGGACCTCTGCCTATCCAACTCTCCCTGGAAACAGTTAATTAAGCAAGACTTTTGTTGTCACGTTCAGTACCTTTCCAGCCTGTCCAGTACCTTTCCATGCCTGGCTGGCTGCCATCTACAGGAGGGGAAGAAATCTGATGTGGTGACATCATGTCACACATTTTTTTTCAGTCATTGAAAACACATTCCCCAGAACACTGAAAAGGTCATGGTAAAGTCCAACAGGAAAATGCCCAAAAGCTTGTAGGGAGCCATTTGGATTTGCCAGCATGTGAAAGGGGGCTGGAAGACTTGTTCCCACGCCGGGTGATTATCTGCCCATGAAAAGGGAACCATAAAAGGAACTGTTCCCACCCTGATCCAGCTTCCTTGGCACTTCCAACATATATGGGCAAGCCAAACCAAGCTCATGGCTCACCTATATACAGGTTACTCACCTGCATATCGATTACCTTCTGAGCTGCAACTGGTTACTAATTTAGAATTCCTACATCTCCTAGACAAGCCTTAACTGAACTAAAGACACAGAATTTCTTTTAGAAAAGGTTCTTAGCTTGTAAAGGGAGCACTGTAACCTTATCCTGAATGCAACACAAGCCCATCATTTAATTGAATGCATTATCTCAGAAAGTTTAGACAAGGCAGCTGTCAAGAGGATCTGCTTCCTTAGCAATTCTGCTGTCTGTTGGAACTGACCTGTTGGTACTTACAAGGTGCCCGCCTCTATTACATATTGCATTCATTTAGACATTTTCTCTGCTTGACCCGGTCAGTGCGACCACTGTCTTCGAGGTGCTCCAAGAGAAAGCTTCTGTTGTCTGTCTAGTCACACTGGCAGTAGGAGGACGACATCCGTGGGCCTCTTTTACCCCACACAATGCAGTCTTTCAAGGTTACTATCTCCCCACTCAGTATTCTTCCCAGGTTTTTGCAATCGCAACAGCACTACCTTTTCTTCTCTCTCTTCGTGATCGAGTCTGCTGCCCCTTTCAGTCACGCTGCGTTTGTAATAGCTCTCTGAATGCATTGCTGATGACTGCCTGGCATTACCCATGTCTGCATTTACTTTCACTGCATTCTTTCTAATGCCCAATTCTTCTTCAGTCTGTCAAGGCAGAGCTTCACCAGGCTTCCACTGGTTTTCCTCACAATAGTAAGAGGTTTTGCCTTGCAGCTCGCAAGCCATAAATACTGAAGGTGCCTCAGAGTGACTTGAACAGGCTAGGCTCAGGTTTTTCATAATCTTATGAAAGAAAAGAAAAAAATACTTCTAGTGAATTGAAGGAAAATAAATACACTATATGACAATTAATATATAGGGTATGTAAAAGCATGTCAGCTCCTCTACTTCTAATCCTAATATTTAGCTTCTGTATTATTTAGTGCTGCATACAGGTGTTTTCACATCTACAGTTCTCTAGGCTGGAGATCTCCAAAGTCTTCAAGCAGGAATTCCTTGTACTTTCAGAATTCTGGGGAAGTGACACAGGAATTTATTCACAAAATGCTAGTTGTGATAGGTGTGGCTACTCACAAAATACCCATTTCACAAAAGGGTTAACTGCTGAGGCTAAATGATGAATAACTTGCCCAAGATCCTGAACACACGGCAGGGAAAACGGTTGTTTGTCAGTCACAAACTGATTCGCTTGACTCTTAGTTCTCTCTCACATTCTGGACGACTATCCCTCACCAAATTCTGTCTCGCACCCCACAACCCCAGACCCACTAACTCAGTCACTTGCTTTTCTCCCTCTCTGAGGATCACGCTCTCAGTGCACATCCTCCCCCTCCACTCCCCATCCCTGCCAGTCCACACATCTTGCAGCCTTTGCAACCTCTGACCCACAGTCCCCTCCTGTTAGGCATGTAGAAAGGAATGGAAGGCATGCAAGGGAGAGTGCAACAGGATTTACTGAAAGAGGGAGGAAAAGCTGGCTCACACTCTGTATAGCTAGTAGTGATCCAACTGATCAGAAGCAGCGCGACGTATTTCAAGTGGAAAGAAATGCATGTCACGGTACCAGGCGGTGCAACAGGAATGAACAACTTCTATTTGCCCACAAAACTTTTAAGCCTCCACAACTCACCTAAAGCCTTTTCAAAACTGGTGACAGTTAAGTTCCAACCCCAAAGTAAAGTTTTCTATGCATCTGTCCCAAATACCTGGAGGATTACATGGAGGCCTTTTTGAAGCACCTGTATTACTTATATGACAGAGGCACCAAAAGAGGGAGAACACAAAAGGTGATTTCTCAATATGGAGACTTCCTTGAGTAAAATGTAGCCTATGGAGGATGACGCTTTAGAAATACCTACCTACGCAAACTGGCATTTTAAATCTCTTGTGTTTTCACCCTTTGCCCTTCCCCCACTTCATTCACAGTGGGAAGAACAGAATCAAAAGGAAAAACATATAAAACAGAAGCTCAAATAGAAAGAAGGGGAACAGGTGGGGGGCAGGATGAGTAGGAAATCAAGCGGTACAAAAATCAAGCTTGCCTCTGCCTCTCATATGCACTCACCCACTTTTTCTTCCAATATAAATTGCAGCTGCAGTGTGATGAGAGAAGGCACTTTAGAGTTTCCTCAGTGCCGAGGATTAAGTAAATTAGCTAGCAGCCTTCTGCAATAATGCATCCAATCAATCCTTTTGCTTTTTGCCTCATCTCAGCAGCCATCAAGTAGTCACATGAGCAAAGCTGGGTCAGACAGAACGTACTTGGATGTTAATCATGCCTGTCTCCAAAAAGGAGCTATTAGAAGCTCCAGGTCACTAAAGAGTTAATTTGCCCACTTCATAGGTAGAATTCCCAAACAGAAGATTCGGATTCTGGCCACATCCAGCAAATTCAAGAACAGGAGTCACTGCTGTGGAATAGCATTTGCAGGGCCAACTCGCTCCTTCCAGTGCAGCAAAACTACTCTGTGTTTCACTAAATTATTTTTGTGTATGTTTCCTATTTTGGAAATTTAATATTTCTTTCCAATGACTGCCAGAGACAATAAATAGCCATGGGACTGCACAATGTGCAATCAATAGCATCAGAGATGTTTATGTTGTTGCCTGCCTTGAAATAGTGTCAGGAGCCATGTTTATGTTTGCAGCCCTTTGTCAGGATGCCAAAACATCACCTGTGAGGAGTCATTGAGACTAAAGGTTTGTTTGGCTATACAAGACCATGATCACTGCAAGCTTGTGCATGATGCTTAATGGAGGAGGGCAGCTCTGATCCGATTTAGTTCCCCCTTTCTACCCAGTGACATAAACCACCTGTCAGGGCAAGGCTACGGCAAAACACATTGTTCTGCCCAGATTCAGCAGGCATATGGCGCGAGGACAATGTTATTGCTCAGTAAGAAAAGGGCTCATTGTTCACTATCAAAATGCAGACCGAACCTCCAAAAAGCCATGCAGAAATGGGGAATTTGAAGAAGTCAAGAGGTGGGAGAACAGAGGAATGAAACTCCTCCTTTTCCTTTGTCTCCACACTTCCTCCACTGACTCGTTCTCCCTCACACGCGCACGTGCACACAAGGGCAGTCACAGGCCTATGTTCATAGAAACTTATAGTCACATGAATTCAAAGAGAATATGGCACCTGACATCAAGGTGTAGGCCTCAAGGTATGGTTGGGCACCTGCTGAGGATCTAAACCTGAGGGTCTAGCCTTTGGATTGCTCTTCTCTTGCTCTGCCCTTAACAATGGTGACGGCATGAAAGAGGAGCAGCAGATGCCACTGCTTATGTGCTCACTGGTGATCTGCGGGCAAGCACACAGAGGGCATGTGAATGAACTCGCTGTGGCAGTGATGGCTAGTCATGGCAGCAGCAGGCCAGAGATCATGTGCCCCGCCCAGGACTGATGCGACCTTGCCAGCTGCCCAAAGATGCCAACCTCTGATTCTGGCACTGTCAGAAAGAGGGTGAAAAAAAGAGATAACGTCAATAGGAACAGTATGGGGAAATGTTAATCGGTCCTTCTGAATTGACTTGAGCACCCTTGTTGTTGAAGCTTCTTTTGTTGAAAACTGTAATAAAGTAAATTGCTGTTCTAAATATTACTAAAGCACTGGCTGGCGTGTTTAATAAACCTTTCCATTTGAGAAAATTAGCACTCATCTGGACAAGTACTGAAATGATGTTACTTAGGGAGGGGGTAGGCTTCAAGGATGTGAGTCTAACTTCAATAATTATCAGCATATTTCGGCCTTTAGTATATTGCTGACATCACAAGGCAATTCAATACAGACAGAGTCCAAGTGCTTTTTCTCTGCATGTAATTTATGGATCTGATTTCAACTGGTCAATCTTCTGGGCCTGGTCATTCCACACAGCAGCTTTTAGAGTTTTCATACATTAACCAAAGGGGGCTTTTTCAGCCAGAGATAGGAAATCAATAGCACCTCAGCTATTTGAATTGATTTTGTCAGAGCTGTTGATTGATAGGTCAGCACCCAATGGTCTCTGCATTGGATAAATCTTAAATCAAAGGTGATCCTTTTGCCTCTATGTTTTGATAACTATTTACCTGTGTACCTACTTCTGTGAACCTCACTGCTGAGCACAAACTAGAATTGGTTTGTGCCCAGTCCTTGCTAATGGGCAAACTGGTATATTTGTAACCAAAAATGGTTTGCAGCAATTTGGTAACCTGGATTTAAGAAACAGAAATCAACATGATCTTGAAGCCATATCTATACCTTGGACAAAAATTGACAACCAGAGGGAAATTTTAGGAACAGTATAAGAAAAGTCTCACCGAAGTAATAGAATCCAACTACCACCTCCCTCTTATGTAGGACCATGAGAAGAGATCATACCAAGGGTTTATCTAGTCCAGCATTCTGTTCACACAGTCACCTATAAGCTGTACCTCAGGATTTTTTATTTATTTATTTTTATATATTAAAACATTTTTATGCCGCCCCATTCTCCGAAGCCTCGGGGTGGCTTACATCACTAAGTTAAAATAATTATAATATAAATTAAAAATATAAATATTAAATTAAAAATACAACAATACAGTATAAAATAAGCCGCCCTGGCCAGATAAAATCCAATAATATTAACAGTTAAAATGCCGCTTGAATAAAAGGGTCTTCGCCTGGCACCGAAAAGCAAATAACGACAGCGCCAGGCGGACCCAGGACACAACACCCTCTTGCCCAAGTTTTCTAGGAATTGCTCTACAAAAGAATTTGTTATTATGTGCTGTCAAGTCATCTTTGAGTGAATGTCTTCCATAATGTTCTGTGCTGGGCAGACCTGCTCTACTCTTGAAAGCACAAGGCTGTGACTTCCTTTATGGAGTCAATCCAGCTCATTCTCCTTCTGCCTTTAAATTTCCCTAGTATGATTGTCTTCTCCTGTGACAAAGGAATCCTGTCTCTGATACTGAAGGCGGGATGAGCATATAGCCATGAGGACTAGTAGCCACTGATAGCCTCCTCTTCCACTAATTTGCCTAATCCCTTTTTAGAGCTAACTGAATTAGGTAATCAGCTATTCTAGATCCTTTTTATCAGACAACAATAGCCAGGATGGGAATGAATCTAACCAACAAATGGTCACCCATTGCACACACAAATTTTACTACCAAAGTAATCCTTTCTGATTCAGTCTAGTGAAAACTTGACCTGAGATATCAGCTCCCACAGCATGTCAATTGCCCATTTTTTCCTGCAAATAATCTGGCATCTCAGATGAAATAACACCTGTGTCTTTGAGCTTCAACAGTCCCAGTTACCAGATCCCAAGAATCCAAATTATCCATCCTGATGTACCACTTCCAGCTAGGTGTCCTGCTACTTTACAGTATCTACCAAGTCTATGGGCACACTATTGGGGAAGATAGGCAGTGCCAAACTGATTGCAGCAGCCACGGACTCCTCTCACTGCTTGCTTCAGATTGATTAGTACAAACAACTATTCATATGAAAGGTGTGGAAAGGAGAGGCCAAGAACTGATCAAGTGGAGAAGACTAATAGATAACAAAAGTGGCATTTTCCTCTTCACTCACAAACCCAGACACATTTAGCAAAATGATCCTTCCCTCTGTACATATCAATATCAAATAAAAATCCCTAAAGGGAGCATTCTGCAATCCACAAAGACTCATTGGTCTCGGTTTTCATCAAAATGGAACCAGACGCTTAGCTCAGGTTTAATGGGAACAGCAAAGGAGCTATGCCCATGCTGTGATTCCTGATGATCATGGTGGTGCCTGAGGCTAGTGATAATGTTGCCAAGAAATAAATCTGAAGTGATACAATTAGCAGGAATAGTGTTATGGCCCAGGTTTTACAATTGCTGAATATATATGGAGTAAAGCCTCCTCAGGAAGTGTTTAATATGGCTGAGTTTAGATGCTGAAAGCAGAGGTAGGTGTTTTGTTTTATCATGGTAATATTAAACAGATGGTTCGTGGTACAGATATTCCTGAGTGGCACTAATGTTTTTATCCAATTCACCTTTTGTCTTTTCAATTGTTCTTGAACTTCATCTGGACACATCCAGGCCAATGCAAGTTCACAATGAGATATGAGAATACTGTTCACCCCTTTCTATTAATATTTTAATCATCTGCTTGTCTTTCAAGGCACAAGCTGAGGAATTATGTACAGAGAATTTCTAAAGGTCCAGTTCACATATGCATGCTAAACATTCGCTGACTGGCTTGCAAGGATCATGAGCACAAATACAGATGAAGATTTAATCTTATCCAGTGTCAGCGCAACCGCAAAACCTTTCAACAGAGGCAGTGCACACATTTGGCTAACATTAACACTCTTGGTCAGTTATTAAGTGATGAACATCCATGTGCAGGTCAGCCCTTAGACCTGCCTGTAATCATACACCACTTAAACCAAGTCAACGTATGAAAACTGCCCATGTTGGTGATCAGTCCAGAAGCCTACATAGCTGAGCAGTCTCTTCTAACAAGTGTCCTCCTGAAAGTTTCTAATAAACCCACCACTTAGTAAAATACTGCAAGGTTAATGGTGTCTAAAACAACAATAAGTAAAAAAAAGTCAAGTTAAATTTTGTGTAATAATCTCATTATCTAAGACTCCCTCTTACATCAGTCTGATCTATCTTATAGTCTAGGTTGGCTTATATATTCTTAAGGATTTTGCTCAGGTATTTTGGAATTTACTAAGCTGTGCTGCCACTCTGTTAAAATGGTGTTTTTAACCATATTTTGTTAGGCACTCAAAGATCTATGTGTACAGGAAACCAGGAAATAAATAGGAACAAAAGTAGGGTATTATTGTGATTATGGCAGTCAGACAGGTTTTTCACTAATCCCCAGGAAGCAGAGTATGTTTTGAACTAGGGGCTGTGAATTTACAGATGGTTTGTACAGAAAGCTCTGGCAATTTAAATACTTTCTGCTGGCTAACAAGGATTGTTCTTTAAAGAAAGGATCAGAGTTTGATGCTGAAGTTGCATTAAACTGATACGATCTCTTTAATGTTATCTGCAGCTTTTCAGCACAATTGTATGTGCAATTTACATTCTTGTCAGTTCTGCCTTATTTATTTATTTAAGATTTAAGAGATCTCCAGCTCAGATATTTATCAGTTATATTATCATTATTTATATATGTATTTATGTATTCTTTGTGAGCCGCCCCGAGGCTTTGTTGCGATGGGGGAGGCATAGAAATGTTTTAAATAAATAAATAAATATCTCATACATTGTTCCCATGTCACTTAAGGATTTAATGGACATCAGCTGCTGAGGGAAGAGAGAAAAGCTCTTCCATCAACTTAGGATGAATGCGGTCCTATTTCAGACTCCTCTATTGTATCACAAGCGAGTAAAAGTATGTTCATGAGCCACTAAGTAGTAGATACCATAATAACTGTACACACAAAGAGGGGGGTGGGAATGGGAGGGTTATCTGCCTAACATGGCCTATAGGGCAGAGTATGGGGATTGTTGCTGTCAAGGGGTCTTCATGACCTATGCTCATGCTTTGGGACATGAAACACAAAAGGAACCAAAGCAGGTACTAACCAAGTATCCCTACCGTTCTCCAACAATATGCTAGACTCTTATTTAATTTCACTTGCCTGACAGCCAAAGGTAAAGGTAGATGTGTGGTTTCATTTTTCCTGGTGCCCTATGTTAACTATGCCCCAGTGTGTCCACAGAGGAGAACACAAAGAATAGAAAGGAAGACAAGCTCAGTGTGACTCTGAGGATGACTAACAATGTGGCCACCCACCAGTAAATCTCGTGTCATGAGTCGTTATCATTTTCTGTGGATGGTTTTTTGTTTTTAGCAGCCTGGCAGCTGAGAGGCCCACTCATATACTCTTCAACAGGAATGGGAGTAGACTGCAGGCTGGAGTCCAAAGCTGTCCAACTGGACAAGGCACAGCAGATGAGAGTACATCACAGCTGCTAAAGCATTTATACCCCAGGTGGATGGCTCATAATGACAACACACAAATATGCACTGCAATGTTGCCATAAAAGGATAGGTTTAACAATGCAGCTAAATAGCACATACTCATGCAGAAAAGCAAGGCAAACTCAGCAAGCAAAATTAAAAGAATTTCACATGTCACCCAAGAATAACTAAAGAGAGAGCTCACTGAGGTTCTCTTTGCAGTAGCTCCAGAACCTGGATGCAGGCACAATAGAGAAGACCCCACTCCATGTTCCAGTCAGTTACACCTCCAGTGGCAACGGGATGCAAAGCAAGGCATCAGAGGATGAATATACTTCATGTGAGAGAAGATGGTCCTTTAAGCGTAACGATCTGTCTCCCAAACCATTTGAGAGGATCATACTTAGTAAGCCACACAATGAATTGGCCTGGAAGCAGCCTGGAAGTCAGTGCAGATGGAGCGAAACTCAAGTTAATGATCTGAGAGTGAATCCCAGCAAAACCCCAGCTGCAGCATTTTGCAGCATCTGAAGTTTCTAAAGTTAAAGGCAGTGTTACATACAGAACATGGCAGTAAATTAATCTAGAGGAACCAAGGTATGTGGGTCAGTGGCCACTTTGACTTTATTCAGGAAAACTGCAATGAGTTGACCAGCCAAAGCTGTGCAAAAGACATTCCTAGCCACAGTTGCCACCTGGTAAACAAACTGGACTGGGGAGTATTTCCCGGTCTGACCCTGAGCAGGCTAATCCGGGATTGGCTTTCTTACTGACCAAAATCACCCCCTTTTACATTACTTCAGCATCTCCACAGCTTCACCAGGAGAGGGTGGCAGGGTGGGGAGGCAGCAGGAGACAGAGAGTGAGGCAGCAAGAAAGAAAGAAAAGGGTCTCTTTATTCCTGAAATCTCCAGATGACCTCTCTCAGTGGTTTCCACAAGCAGATGTTGAAGAGCAAGGAAGACAAACTGGAAACCAGTAGAAACCCTGCAGGCCAATGGCCAAGCAATGTAACAGAAGCTTCTTGTACCACCTTGTTGGAATCTACCCTCCATACAATATAGTATAATTAATTTATTTGGTTTAGGATTTAGATTATACTGTAAGCCACCCAGAGATGACAGTGATGGACAGCCTATAAATGTCCTAAATAAAATAAAATAAAGTCATCAAAAGCAGTGCCCCTCATTCCAGCAAGGATATGCAGAAGAATATCATGGCTGATGGTATCACAACTCATTGAGATATCCAGCATGGAACAGAATACACTCCCCTGCCCAGTTCCTAGCACTGGTCATTCACCTGGGGACTCAAGGATATCTCAGTCCCACAACTGGGTGGGAACACAGATCAGAAAGGAGCAAGATAATCAGTGTCATCCAAGAAAGCATGCAGTTCAGTGTCACAGCTGCACTTGTTCACCTTGCCCCCAAAAGGTCTGTTTGAGACAGAATGATAATTATCTGGGATGGAGAGACCCAGTGAGGATTTCCTTTGCTGTTGTTATGTGCCATCAAGCCGCCTCTGCCTTATGGTGACCCCATTAATGACCCCCCCCACCACCACCCTGAGCATCTCTTTAGCCATGGTTTTACAGTTGCCTCCTTCAGCACAATGGAGCATTCATGGCTTCCATCATCTGGTTGGTCAGTCGCTCCCTAGCAGCCTTACTAGCCAAAAATACAAGGACTGATTGAAAGGACAAGTCCTCAAACTTACAAGCAACTTGTTCATATGTTCACACTGATCCAGCTGCCCATTGAAGCCAAGTAAGTAGTTAACAGTTCCTGATCTCATTGTGGAATCTATGTCAGGATGGACTCAAAGAACTTTATTAGCACAGTCTTTTCTACCCTCATCACAGCAGGCTACCTCACTTCCTTGTGGGATAAGATATCATAGACCCCATCATGAGAACAACTCTACTGTACAACACTTTGTCAATGCAAAGGCAGCAGGAAGGTAAGATGTCTTTAACAACACTAAATGTACTTCAAAATGGCTCTAGCCTGTATTTGGTCATTCTCCTCATTCCACCACAAAGCTGTGTGACTGAGCCCTGCTAGATCAGACCAGAATCCCATCTAGTCCAGCATTGTGTCCACAGAGTGGCCAACCATCTGCCTATGGGAAACACACATGAGTGCAAGGCAACCCTCCTGACCATGTTCCCCAGGACCTGGCAAACCACTTCTGTTTAATTCCTTTTGCAAACCATCTGAATAGGTGGCTATTACTACATTTCGTGGTAAAAACTGCCACAGTTTCATTATGTGCTGTGTAAAAAAGTAGTTTATCTGTTCTGAACTTCCCACCAGTCAGCTTTATCGGGTGGCCCATTTTCTAATATTATGTAAGAGGGAGAAAAATATCTTCCTATCTATTTCTTTACACCATGCATAAATTCATACACTTCTATCATGATCACTTTTTCTCTAAATTAAACAGTCCCGGATGTTGTAATCTTACCTCACAGTCTCTTGATTATTATACTGGAATTTTTGGGGGCACTTCTTCCAACTCCACATTATCGTTTTTTAGTTATGGTGACCGAAACTGTACAGTTTTGCAACTAAGTTGCAGCACAGATGTGTATAAGGATAGTATGCTATTGACAATATTTATTTTCAATCCCTTTCCTAATTATGCCCAACATCAAATCTGCCTTTTTACAGCAGCCACACACTGGGGCAACTTTCTCACTGAGCTGCCCACCACAACTCAAAAGTACGTTCCTGGCTCAATCCTCTCTAGGTACGTGCAATATTATCTGTTTGGAGGAGGGGATGGACATCTGATGCATTTCCAAATGCAGCCTTCCAGGTTCCATTTGAGTTTTTTTCTTTTGTTCATGCTGGTAATGATTTGATTGAGGTAGCACAATGCATGGATTTCCATTTTTAAAACAGGTTGTACAAGCTTGCTTTGTTTTGCTAAAGCTTAGGAAATTCGCACATATTTTTCACTCCAGTATTTGCAAACACTTTCTGAGAATTTGAAAAGAAAACAGACATATAAATGTGGCCTGTTATAAAACAGAAAGAAAGATATTGCATGCATAATATTGATGGGAATGAGGTCTGTGTGTGTGGGGGGTGGTGGGAATAAAAATAAATTGTAACTCTTAGCGCAAATCATGCAAGCCAAAAAAGAGTAAGTGAAAGAATAATTTAAAAATGTGTCTATTTGATGTGCACAAGTCATAGCCCTAGCAGAAAAACATTGTGCCAATAACCAACTAGACGAAATTGACGGTGACAAGTTCTTTGTGAGTTAGGGAGCATGGCAAGCTGATGACAAAGTACTGAAAGGATGAAACTGACAAGGCTATTTACCAAGGGAATATGCTACACTCAGGGTTACATAATGGATTTGTGAATACAGTGAAATAGTAAGAACTAGGAAAAACCCGTTTATACATACTGAAAGATTCAGATTCCATTGGCATAAAAAAACCAATCAGTCTAAGTTGCCATGGTACATATGGCACTACCAGTATGCAAATTTCAGTTCTACAACTATTTCACACACACTTCCAGAACCAGAAAAAAGATCTGGCACAGTCTGTTTTTGATGGCCAGATCAGAAATGCTGCAGACATCCATCAAGCTCAAGCAAAATCATTTCCTAGCACTGCACTTCCCCAGTCACTCCTAGCTCAGAGCTCATCAGCGTATACATGAAGTTGAGACTTTTTGCCCCACTTCACACAGAATTGCATTTGCCATTTTCATGGCCAGTCACCCACGTTTGAGAAATCTTTTTAGAGCTACTGTTTGTCTGTCTGTCTCTTTGTTAGCTAACCTAAAAAATTCCATGTCATCAGCAAACTTGTCTACCTCATTGCTAATTCCTGATTTCATGTATGTAAAATTGGAAAGCACTGGACCCAATATTGATCTCTATGAAACACTTCTGTTTACATCCCTCCACTGGGACCATTTATCATTTAGTCCAACTCTGCTTTCTGTTCTTTAACCTGTTACTGATCTATAAAAGAACTTCAGTTCTTATTCCATGAGCTTGCTACGGAGTTTGTGAAGAGGAACTTTACCAAAAGCCTTTTGGAATTCCAAGTTTAAAAAAAAATGTTTATTGACACTTTCAAAGAAGTGTTAATGTGACAGGACTTACCTTTGCAGAAGCCAGGTTGATTCTTTTTTCATCAGGACCTGCCCTTTAACATGCTTAATGATTTTATAGATTTGTACCCAACTTTTTTCTTTTAGAAAGAACTCAAAATGGCTTGCATAATTCTCCTGCTCTCAATCTTATCTCCCAATAGCAACCCTGTGAGGTAGGTTGGGATGAGAGGGGATTAGAACCCAGATCACCTGAATCCCAGTCCTGTACTCTCAACCTTTAGACCACACTGGCTTTAATAATGCTTTGAGCCAAGTTCTCAGAACAAACATTAAAGCTAAACAGTATGTAAGTTCCAGGATTTCCAAGGGAATTTTAAATACTTTAAAATTGGTGTTCCATAATCCATTCTTCATTTTTGTTTTATTATGGATATTTTACATACTTTGTTAGAAGATCACCACTCACACTTGGGTCTTCCACAATGCCAGGAAATATACCATCTGGTGGGCCTGGTGATTAGCTTTCAATTTGTTAGTGAGTTCAACAACTCAATCTTTGCCTTAATTTCCCCAGACTTCCTTCCTAAAAACATCAGTTCATTGCACTTCTTCTGCAATGAAGACAGCTGAAAAAAATCATTGAGCTTCTCTGCAATCTCCTTACCTCCCTTCAGTGCTCTTTTAACTCTATTATCATGAAATGGTCAAATTACCTCCCTAGCTGGGTCCCTTTTCCTGATACATTTGAAGAATTATTTATTGTTGGTCATGTTGTTCTTACTGACACATTGCACAAAGTGCTCTTTCACACTTTGTTTGTTAATTTTCTTTTGTTCAAATCTGTGTTTCTTTTTATGCTTGTTGGGAAAAGACTTTCATTTTCTCTAACAGCTTCCTTAACACTGCTCATTAACCATGCTGCTGACCTATTAGATTTGTTGCTTCCTTTCCTAATCTGAGTAGCCACCAGGCTTCCGAGAAATCCAACTGTTGATCTCCTTTCTCTCCCAGGGGGCCCAGGTGCTAGGTTTCTGGACCCATCACGTCAACTCATGGGATAGCCAGCATCTCCTTTGCCAGGCTTATTTCAGAACATGCACCAGAATTCATAGGCTCCTTTTGGTTCTAACTTTCATGATCCCCTGCAACAAGATGTGCAGAGCTGCGTGCTCATCTCTTCTCTGTGTGAGTGGCAGGAAGAGAGATAAATGGCTGGGGTGGGGGACAAATGTCTCCAAGGAGGTAAGTTCTCCAACAGCTTCTTGGAGATAGTACTCCACAGTGGCAGTAGCACAGTGTTTCCTTCCTTCCTTCTGCCACTGCAAGGCACAACATCAGGAACTGTGTTTGCAGAAGAAGCAAAGTGGGCTCCAAGCTGCCATGTCCCAGGCCTAGTGTCATCAGGGGATGGGGCTTGGGAATAGCAGCTCTCACACACATGTGGTCTAAAATATATAGAGAGAATTCTCTGAAGTTCTTTTCTAGACTTTTTTTCTCAGAATAATTTTTTTCTAGGCAATTTGGGCTAAGCTTTAGTCTTGTTGGCTGCTGCTTCTCCCCACAAGGGCGATCACCTGATGTGGGCTCCTGGAATCCACCGCTTATGATGGCTGGGGAGGAACATACCTGCTAAGGACAGCAAAAGAACTTGTTTTTAACTGCTACAACTTATCTCCATTTCCTACCTGAGACTCTAGATGACATTGCATCTAGGATGAATAGCAATTTCAGTGAGGTCTATGTGAGCCTCTGCCTGCTGGAGCAACGAAAAAGATTTACCTACAGTGGAAACAAGTCCCCTCATTTAAAGCAATAAATGTGAGGCTCTAATGTTTCTTTAAGCTAATTGAGACCTGTAATGCACAAAACTTCTAGATGCAATTAAGCGGTGGTAGGTGATAGCAAATGCATTGCATCGTGTAATTCTTGTCAGTGTATATCAAGTGCAAGATCTTTAGGGAGAAGGAAAAGTGCTGAGCCATAAAAGTTATCCTGTAATAAACTAAAATGTGTAGTATGGATGGATAGGTAGATAGATGGATAAATAAACTAACCTGGAACATTCGGCACAGCTGGCTGGGGCATGCTGAGAATTGCAGGCTTTTTCCTGTCTAAACTGGCATAGGATTGCACGGTAAGGACCCACAAATGAAACATGCAAATGGAACAATGAGCTCAGAATCATTGTTTGTCTATTCATGAATCAGTTCTAAGAATGCAACCTATTTATTTATTTATTTATTAAAACCTTTTTTTGCCACCCCATTCACCAGAGCTTCGGGGCAGCTTGCAACATTAAGTTAAAAAAGACAAACATTAAATTATAACATTAAATTAAAATGTTTGTAAAATACAAACATTAAATTAAAATGCAAAAAATAACAATATAAAATAAGTCGCCCTGGCCAGATAAAATCCAATAATATTAACAATTAAAATGCCGCTTAAATAAAAAGGTATTCACCTGGCGCCGAAAAACAAATAACGACGGTGCCAGGCGGACCTCTCTGGGGAGCGCATTCCATAAATTAGGCACCACCGCAGAGAAAGCCCTCCTCCGAGTACCCACCCTCCTGATTTCTTTCATGGAGGGTTCCCGGAGAAGGGTCTCTCCCGCAGATCTCAAGGGGCAGGCGGGCATATATGGATGTAAGCGCGCCTTCAGGTAACCAGGACCCAAGCCGTTTAGGGCTTTATAGGTCATCACCAACACCTTGAATTGGGCCCGGACTTCAATGGGGAGCCAGTGAAGCTGACGGAGAACTGGAGTCATGTGAACATAACGCCCAGTCCCCGTCAGCAGCCTGGCAGCTCTATTTTGAACCAATTGAAGTATCCGGACCGTCTTCAAGGGTAGCCCCACGTACAGCACGTTACAGAAGTCAGGACGGGAAGTCACCAGCACGTGTGTCACGGTCGCCAGGCAGTCGTACTCCAGGTAGGGGCGCAGCTGATGAATCAGCCAAAGCTGGAGGAAAGCGCTCCTCGCCACTGCTGTCACCTGAGCTTCCAGTGAAAGCTCCGGGTCAAGGAGCACTCCCAGGCTGCGGACCTTGTCCCTAAGAGGGAGTGCAACCCCATTCAGGACTAGGCTCAATTCACCCGCTCCGAAGCCCGATCCGCCAACCAACAGGACCTCCGTCTTGTTAGGACTGAGCTTCAGTTTATTGGCCCTCATCCAACCCATTACCTCGGCCAGGCACCGGTTCAGTACAGCCACTGCCTCACCTGGATTGGTGGAAAATGAGAGGTAGAGCTGGGTATCATCAGCGTACTGATGATTCTGCAGCCCACACCTCCTGATGACCTCTCCCAGCGGTTTCATGTAGATGTTGAACAGCAAAGGGGACAAAATGGACCCCTGTGGTACTCCATGGCATAGCTGCCATGGTGCAGAGCCATAGTCCCCCAGCACCACCTTCTGGAACCGGCCATTGAGATAGGAGCGGAACCACTGCAAAGCAGTGCCTCCAACCCCCAATCCCGCAAGCCTATCCAGAAGGATACCATGGTCGATGGTATCGAAAGCCGCTGAGAGGTCCAGGAGAACCAACAGGGACGCACTCCCCCTGTCCTTCTCCCTGCACAGGTCATCGTACAGGGCGACCAAGGCAGATTCAGTGCCATACCCGGGTCTGAAGCCGGACTGAAATGGGTCCAGATAATCAGTTTCATCCAAGAGTGCTTGGAGTTGTCCCGCCACCACCCGCTTTAACACCTTGCCCAGAAACGGGATGTTGGCCACTGGTCTATAGTTAGTGGCCATCTCTGGATCCAGTGACGCCTTCTTCAGGACCGGTCGGACTACCGCCTCCTTTAAAGGGGCAGGCACCCGACCCTCCCTCAGAGAAGCGTTAACCACTTCCAAGATCCAGATCCCAATCCCATGCTTGGAATTATTTATTAACCAAGACGGGCAAGGGTCCAATAGGCAAGTGGTGGGACGAACTCGTCCAAGCATCTTGTCCACATCATCAGGCCGCAATAACTGAAATTCATCCAATAATTCTGGACCAGACGGCAGCATTGGTGTCACCCCAAAAACCTCTGAATCACTAGTGGTGTCCAGCTCGTGACGAATCTGAGCTATTTTCTCCCTGAAATGCCTGGCAAAGTTGTCACAGCGGGCCTTTGAAGGTGGAACCAGGTCTTCCTTAGGACCTGGACAAACCAGGCCTTGCACCACTCGAAAAAGCTCCACCGGACAGCATTGTGAGGAGGCAATGGAAGCGGAAAAAACCCTCTTTTTCGCTGCCCTCACCGCCACAGCATAGGCCCGATAGTGGGCTCTCAAGTGTGTTCGGTCAGATTCATCCTGTGATTTCCTCCACCTACGCTCTAGCCGTCTCCCAACCTGCTTCATCGCCCTTAATTCAGGAGTATACCAAGGGGAAGAGCGGGCTCTGCCCGGTGGGAGAGGACGCTTAGGAGCGATCGTGTCCACACCCTGGTCATCTCCCTGTTCCACAGTTCGACCAGAGCCTCGACAGGAGCACCCGTCTTGTCAGCCAGAAACTCCCCCAGGGCCTTCAGGAATCCTTCCGGATCCATCTGGCTCCGGGGGCGGACCCACACAATCGGGTCCGCACCCTTGCAGAGGGAGAGGTCGCTCTCGAGCACAAACCTCACCAGGAAGTGATCTGACCATGACAGGGGAGGTAAATGTAAATTCCTCACCCTCAGATCCCCCTCTTCCTGCCCCATCGAGAAAACCAGGTCCAGCGTGTGTCCATGTTCATGGGCACTGGAGGAATAATAGCCAAGTGTAATGGGCCAGCCATTGGATTGCTGTATATACTTTGTGTTTGCAGCAGCCCTGAGTCTGGATTTCTGGCAAGTGCTTGAAGCATTCGTGGGGTGCGCACCAGGAAAAAACCCCACATGCTGCACAAGCAGCGCCCCTCTTCCATGCTTGCTGCTGCTGCCAGCTGCACCAGACAGAAAGAAGCTTGGTTGCCGGGAATGGTGCCTGGTGCGCCTGCACTCAGCACCTCTCTTCCACATCTTGCAGCCTTTCTTCGTGCAGCTGAACCTAACATGAAAGGTTGCCACTTCCACAACCAGGGACTTGCAAGCTTTCAGAGACTTCCTCTTGCTTTGCGGTGCTTGGCCAAGCATGAGAAGAAGTCTGCGGGTGCTGGAGGGATAGATTCTGAAAGGACTTGTCCCAACCCTAGTGCTAGTAACAGCTTGCTTATTTGTTTTAGGCAACACAAAATGGCAAAGCAACTATCAGTGCTTAATCATAACATTTTGCACCACCTTTCGTGGTCTCCCTAGCAGTTAAAAACAATGAAAACACAATCCTGACAAAGCACAGACTGAGAACCATAAAACGGTATAAAACCAAACAAAGGACACCAGCCAGTAAAGTAAATGCCCATGCTAAGACCAGCCATGCAAACACAGCCTGACTGTGAAACACAGCTCAAGCACTCCCACAGAGGGGCCAGTCAAGCTTTCTACAGCGGGAGTCCTATAACAGAGATGCTGGCACTGAAAAGGTGCTATCTCTTGTTACTGCTAGTCACACTTCCCTTGGTGACAGGACACAGAGCAGGACTCTTAAGGGTTCTTACAAATGTACTTAAGGATGACCATACTTTGTATGAGGATTCACAAGAAAGAAGGTGTCCCTTCAATATCCCAGGGCAAAAACACAAATACGTCAGGCTTTATAGGAAATACCCAACATTTGAACTGCCCCTAGAAACAAACAGGAAGGCAGAGCAGGTAAAATAGGAATAGTCCTATGAGATTTGAAAGCATGCTGGCTATTGCATTTTGTGCCAATTTGAGCTAGAAGGCCAGCTCCAAGTAGACAGCGCTGTACTAACTGAAACAGCAGGTGAATAAGGCACCCTTGCTTTGCCCAAGGGGAGGCACAGCTAACACTCCAGTGACTCCTAGGTAAGACCACCTGGCTATCAGGAGCAATGCTGGCTCCTAGCCACATCCTTCTGCTGTAAAACTGATCCTTCAGAGACAGTACAATCAGGCCCAGAACAGGGTGCATGCCATTACAACTCAACCACCAGATCGTGCCTGCTTCTGCATTCAAAACCTGGTGGACAAAATTGAGCCAAACTGACTCAATTCTGTTGATGTTTCAGTGTTATATTTTTGTTACAAGGGCAGACAGGTAACCCATACCAGAAACCAGGATAGCCATGGGTCACACAATTTTGTTATAGCAACTATGAAAATCTGGCTTTCCCCTTAACTGAATGACAACTCCTAAGCACAGGACTGGGTATTTTAAAAAAAAAGGTACAGAAAACAGAACGCATATACTCTAGCTAATGTACATTTACTTATTTATTCTCAAACAACATCTTTCTATACTCAAGGGTGCCTTAAAACTCATAGGTGCATTTTTATTTTTTTCATTTTGGAAAGGAATCCTTCCTCTATATAGAGAATCTCTAAGCAGTTCCTTTGGTGGCTAATGGCTTCAGACTTATTAGGCAACTCCTTAGGTGGGTAATGTATCTTCATTGACCTAGAAAAAAGACATCCCGGACTGACCTGGAGACTTCTTTAACACAGAGGCAACATTGCAGGTGCGAATATCCAGCAAGCACTTCAGTCTGCTAAATACTGGTCAACAGGCATGCTTTGACCTGTTACATTTCAGAGCATAAGAATACAGAATCATAGAACAGCAGAGTTGGAAGAAGGCCATCAAGTCCAACTCTGCTTAATGCAGGATTCAAGCCTCCAGCATCCCTTATTCCCAGGCAGTCTTCCATTCAAGTACATAAGAAAATTTGCAAATGATACTAAAACAGGGGCAGTGGCCACAGCTGAGGAGCAGGTGCTCCAGATCCAGAAGGATCCGGACAGACTATGGAAGTGGGCAGGAGACAACAGGATGGCGTTCAATGTGGATAAGTGCAAAGTCTTGCACTTGGGGCATAGGAATGGGTGTCATAAGTACAGGTTAGGGGACAAGTGGCTGGAGAGCAGCACTTGTGAAAGGGACCTCGGGGTGCTGGTCGACTGCAGGCTAAACATGAGTCAGCAGTGTGACGTGGTGGTCAAGAGGGCAAATGCCACCCTTGGTTGCATAGCTAGAAGTGTGGCTTCTAGACTGAGAGCGGTATTACTACTATTCTGGGTTTCACATTACATGAAGGATATAGCCAGGTTGGAATCATTGCAGGGTAGGGCCACAAGGATAGTGGGCAGGTTGCAGGGAAAGCTATATGAGGGAACTAGGTCTTTTCAGCCTGGAGGCGTTTCAGAGGGGATCTGTTGGCGACATATAAGTACGTGAGGGAGTGTCACACGGAGGTGGGTAGAGACCTGTTTTCCCCTGGGGAGGAGGGCAAGATGCCTTCCATTGGAGTAAAGCTCAGGAACCAAGGTTCAGTTTGGGTGCCAGGAAATACTTTCTTACAGTTAGGGTGCTAGGATTTGGAATGGGCTCCTATAGGCAGTAGCTGAAGCCCCATCAGTGAGAGTGTTCAAGGATAGGCTGGACATGCACATGGTAGGCATGTCATGGGCAGAGCTGGCTGGAGCCAGGGGTCAAACTAGATGTCTCGGGAGGTCCCTTCTGACTGGCTCTGTTTCTGTTTCTATGTTTCTAAAAGTCATGCTGGATCAGACTGATAGTCTTTCTAGTCCAGTACTCTGTTCACACAATGGAAAGCTAGCTGGATGGTTAGAAGACCTCTGCTTGCCCAAGCTCCTCTGCTACTGGTGCCTCCGATAATGCTGGTAGCACACAGCCATTGACAGCATTCTCCTCTACAAATTTGTCAGTCCCCCTTTAAAGTCAGTCAAATTGATGGCCATCACTCCTTCCAGTGGCAGAGAATTCCATAGTTAGACTATGTGCTCTGTGAAGAAGGACTTCCATGCTCTGTCCTGAATTTCCTTCCAGTCAGCTTCATGGAATGACCCTGTATTATGGGAGAGGAGAAAAATGTCTCCCTTTCCACTTTCTCTCCACAATGCATTATTTTAAATTCCTCTGTCTCCCCTTAGTTGCCTTTTTTCCTAAGCTAAACAGTCGGAGTGGTTGCAGCCTCTCCTCATAGGGGAGTTGCCCTTCCCTGTACTGTTTCCAGTTCAATAATGTCTTTTTTCCAGGTGCAGTGACCAGGACAATACACAATATTCTAAGTGCAGTCGCACCAACAATTTATATAAGGTGAGTAAAATCTTGGCAGTTCTCTTTTCAATTCCATTACTAATTATGCCTAACATGGAGTTTCCCTTTTTCACAGCAGCTGTATGCTTGGTCAACATTTTCACTGAGCTGCCAACCACAACTCCAAGTTCTCTTTCTTGACCAGTCACTGCTAGCTCAGATCCCATTAACCTAAACTATATATATTTTAGGGAACCTCATTTTAGAGGTTGCTTTTAGGGAACCTCTTTAGCAATCTTCCACCTAACTGTATATTATTAAATCTGATAACATGGTTGTTACTGTTTCCTACTGGTTCCATACTATGTCCTGGGCAACCCAACCTAGGATTAAATTCAGGATTGCTTGCACTCTGGTTGCTTCCATTACCAACTGCTCCAGGGCACAGTGATTAATTTAACCTCTTTGTCAGCACTGGAATCTACACTTGTCAAGACAATGTATGAGCAGTTGAAGTCATCTGTTATTACAGAGCACTGCCTTTGGTTGAGGCCACTCAGATTTCATTTTCCATCTCTGGATGATGATAGCTTATTCCTATATTAGTTTTGGAGCCAGGTATTGTCACACACAATAAAGAGTCTGCTAAAGAGTCTGCATGTTTTAGATGATCAAGTCTCCTAGACACGTTGCCCTCTCTAGCACAAAGAGAAGCACTTCCTCCAGTGCACCCCACCCTGTGCTTCCTAGTCAGTTTATATTCAAAGACTACCATATCTCTTCCCCATGTTTATTGACAGCCTCAAGGAACTCTAAAAGGTTAGTGAGACAGGACATACCTTTATGGAAGCCAAGTTGATTCTTTCTCAGCAAAGCTTGTCCCTCTACATAATGACTAAATTTCTATGTAATAATGCTTTGAACCAAACATTAAGCTAATCAAGGAAATAAACTATTTCTAAATGGAGGCCTATCTCATTCAGTAAGCCCTGTTCAGCTTTTCAGTCTGGTACATGATTTAGCATGATGGAAATGATGAAAACATGATGCTAGCCATGACACCATTATTGGAGGGAAATAAATAGGGACTATATGAACCATGCCATTTTGGAGATTCATAAATCTACCATGTGGATAATCCCTCATAGAGCGTGAGGCTGCTTTAAAAGTTTTTAAAATAAAATGGGCTGGGTTTCTGCCAAGCCTGCCCTGGAGAAGAAAAGGAAACATGCAAACTAATCTGTACAAAAGTGCATGAAACCCTAAATCACTTTAGCATTATTAGAAGGCTGGTAACACTGTTCAGCAAAAGGGCCCAATGCAGCTTTGATAGACTTGTTACAAACATCTGATTGCCCCTGATTAAATTAGACAATAAACTCTTGTCTTGGTGTTTGCATTGTTCAGCTCCCACTCTGCAAGCTGTAAATTAGAATTCCAGACCTCAGAGATTGGATTCAAATTGGATTACTGGATCTGGTCCAACTTGAGAGGACAAAACGGAAAAAAAAAATCGGGAGAAAAAAGGAATCATGAAGCCACACACACACTCGTACACACATTGACTAATAAAATATTTAAATACATACATACAGACAACAAGGCAGGATTTGATTAGGAGTAAATTAAAAATATAATTAAAACAAAAACAACCAACCAGCAATTAAAGAAGAGTGGGAACAGGGATGAATTGTCACTATTAATTAACAAAGCAGGGAGATTATACCTTTAAATGTTGTTTTTCTCCAATTTAGACTGTGTGGGTTTTTAAGACAAGTGCTTAGCAGAAGAAACTAATTTCCATTTCTGTTGTTGGGCGGGTTTATGTGCTGCATGCCAGGGACTGCAAAAATATACTCTGTCAATAGAATGTCTGTCTCCAAGTTCCATGAGAAATACAGAGAAAAGAAAAAAAAATACCCCCTCCCCAGGCCACTCTGAATGCAGTAAAGGCATGTCATGCAAAACCTGAATTCCATGCCAGAGTTCTGGAAGATTCCATTCTCTCCCAAGCCTGCTGCCACTGGCCTCCTATGTGATCTTGGGAAGGTCACATGACCTTTCTCTGGCTCTGCTGCCAGGCATCTATCCTTGCGTTTGACCTATTTAGATGTACTCTGTTGCCTCTCACATGCTGTGAAGTGTAAAACCAATGGCCCTTTAATTGGCAGTTTCAATATTTATTTATTTCATTTCTAGGCCAAGTTGTTCAGGACAGTTTACACAGTTTGCCTCTTTTATTCACCTTGTACTCTATAAGCTAGATAAGGAGAGAATGACAAGCCCAAAGGCACTTGAACCTGCATCTCCCCAGTCCTGGATGAACAGTCTAACCACAAACTTCACTCACTCACATAGAATATTTCTACTCTTCATTGCAGAATGACTGCAGTGATCTCTGAGACCCCTTAAATATAAGGGGGTCAAAGATGTAACATGGCCAGACTGTGATATTGGGATTTTTGTAGGAATAAATGGATCTTTTTTTTTCTGGGCCATGTCGGTCTTTTCATGTGTCCATAAGATTGTTTTGTTATATTTCAACATTAATCTGCATTTTTAAAAACTGTACATAACTGTATTTAAATATATTTTTTTGAAGAATTTTTTTCCAGAAAATACACATTTTCAAATATATTTTGCACAAAAATAATACCTTTTTGTAGTTTTTTGAGGCAAGAAGCATGCCATAAAATTTGTAGAAGTATGAAAACCAAAGGATAATTGCATTCCAATCTACACATAAGTCCTCAAGGTGCTGTTCAAGTCAGTTCACTTCAAATGTGGGCTGAATGAAATCTTCACCCTCTGTGAGGCACCACTGCTGCAGATTCTCCATACGTTGCCCTTCCCAAAAGTGTACACAAAACACAACTTCAGCAAATTCGGTATGAAAGCCAGCAGAGCCAGAGAGAAGGACGTGGCTTCTGGCACTCACCACAGAGCAGGCTGCCATACCCTACACACAGTGCAGTCATATCTGGAAAGAAGCCTGACACTTAAGAATGGAAGGACATGAGAAAGGCCTGCTTGATCAGACCCAAGTCCACCACTCTGTCAGCACAGTGGCCAGCCAGGTGCCTGAGGTGAATGCCCGGGAGCAGTGCTGGGAACTTGTGTCAAGCGTCTTGCTCCCAAGTCTGAGTCAAGTCCCATCGGCAACTTGTCTTGGCCTTGACTCGGGAGCAATGAGCAAATGACTCGACTCAGCTTGAGATTTCTACATTTTGTATAACTGAGTTGCTCCAGTGCTGTGTGGCAGGAGATCCTGGAAGGCAGGCATGAAGGCAAAGGAGGTGGTGGGAGGGAGGGAGTTTCAAGGGGGCGGGGGCAGGGGCAGGCTAGGGAGGAGGGGTTGTGATGGGGAAGGGAAGGCGATGCTTCAGCTCTTCTTTTTGGCATGAAGGAGGTGGTGGGAGGGAGGAACAATGGGGCAGGGTGGGGAGGGGGAGGAGACTTGAGAAGAGACTTGACTTGAGACTTGGAGTAAAGGACTTGAGCACATCACTGCCCAGAGGCAGGCAAGGATATGGCAGCATCTTCCTGCTGGTGTTCCCAGCAACTGGTATTCGGCCACACACTGGAGGTCATCAGTAGCATGAAGTGAGCCATTAGCACTAGTAGTACATACATGAAGAAAGCCATCATGACTGGTAGTCACTGACAGAGCCATCACCTGTAAACATGTACAATCACTTTTCAAAGCCATCCAGGTAGGCAGCCACTTATTCACAGGAAGTCTTTAGCCAATACCACGATATGGTCGCAAACCAATCCCAAGACAGCCAAGACTTATTCTGCTTCATGATCGTTTTTTCAATGATATCAACAATTGGACCCTTTCATTCTTTGTCAAAAAGCTGAAGGGCAGATAAAAGACTCCACTTAGCACATAGCGATCAGGAAAAGAGTACTGCCACCAGGGCTGTTTAAAGGATGCATCTGCCCAGCAAAATCCATTCTGCATAGATGATACACAGCCATACAAGTCACAAAGCCCCATTCAATAGTTCTGTGTGAGGGTCAAGGAAACGTGTGGGAGGAGAGCAGTGCAGGCCCACCCCTCCCCTCAGCCGCAGAAGGAAAGCTCCCTCTGGCCATGGGGGTTCTCCGCATAGATTCTGCAGTGTTCTGGCTGGATCCACCGAGATCCTCCAGAAATATAGGTGCTTTTCTTCTTTAGATTGTCACCTTCTACAAATTAAAAGCAACAAATATTGGGGTTATCCCCCCTCAACACATTAGCTTTAGCCTCATACAGAGCACCTAAATGGAGATTTGCAAATGGACGAAAGCAGACATAATGGATAGCAGGTTTCTAGTCCTGATTATCGTTCTGAAGCTTCAGCTGGTGCAAAACACGGAGTCCACCTTTTTATGGGTTGAGTCAACATGGGCATACCAGTCACACCAAAGCGCCAGCAACTGCACACACTCTATAGGCTCCAATCTTTCTATGTGACCATCCCTTCTTCCCCAGTGTGCCTTTTCAGTCTGTGTATCACATTCTACGACAACAGTCTTATGCACACTTACCTGGAATTAAACCCCTCTTATTTCTACATAAACATCCATAAGATTAAACTGTAAGAGCATCCTTTTAACCATGCTATCACGTCAGAGGTACCAGTGCAGGCATACAAATGGGCACTCCGGGTGGAAGACCCAAACATGTCCTGAAGAATCCTTACTTGAGCCAAAGCACTGCAAAACCCGTTTGTTGGGTGGCTATTTGGTCTTGGTGAAGATGCTATGGGGTGATGGCATGGAATGTTTTAACCTTTTCATCTAGTTATTCAAAGAAAACTGATTGCAATGCAGTGTGTTGCATTCCACTGCCACCAAGAGCCAATTTGTACAACCAACAGGATGAGGATCAAGCAGTAAACTTTCCCTGGACTGTACTACTTCAGGCAGGAAGTTTTTGCATCTGCACTTCTCTTCAAAATGCCATTTTTTCTTTGTGCAGGGTTTTTTCCTTCATAGGGAAGCATGCAGACATCTGAATGTACACACGTGTCTACCCACAAACACTGAATTCTGTAAAAGCAGAATTAGGGTGGCCAGGAACAAAGAAGGCAGGGTTCCTGCACCTGAAATAATTGTGCATAAGCAGGAATGCCAGCGGGTGTAGTGTATCATGCAAGCGCCACCTGCTAAAGTTGCCTCTTCTGCACAATTATTACCAGTGCAGAAGTCCTCTTCTCTTTTCTGTATGCCCACTCTAAGTATAGTTCCAAAAGTTTACTACTCAATTCTAACAACTGCATACATTTTAAAGGTGGAGCAAGGATACTTTTCGACAACATGTTCACCACTTGGTGAAGTGTGAAATTGCCTTTCAAATTCTTCTGGTGATGCATCAGTTTTGATGGGATATCAATTCTTATACTCAGATCTGCTAGTTTGGCACAAAGATAGTTCTGGGCTGACCACCCAAGAATTCATCAAATGAACAGCATCCTCTATACTCTCTCTATGCTCCCCATTCTTTCTTTATGCACTCAAAGTATAGAGAAATTAGAAGGAAGCTTCAGATTTTGGAAGGATCAACAAATTGCTTCTGATTGGGCAAAACAGCCACAGTTGTTGCTAACTGGTTGTATGTGATTCAGGCATCCTCTCCCAAGGGAGATCTTCTGTTTCTAAAATATCACTTTTCCCCAGTAAGTAAAGCACACTATTTTTTAATTGGAAAATATGACAGTCAAAATTCTTCCTCCATTTGAGCCACAAGGGCTGAGATAAAGAAAGACAATTTTTAAACCTCAGATTCTGTACTGAAGGACCTACACCAGAGGTCCTACTATGAAACAGGCAGGAGCACAGTGCCTCTCCTATACACAGCTGCCAAGCTGAATTCAGGAGAGAGGGGCATGTTGAAGGAAGCTCAAAACACCCACAGCCCTTTTGCTGTTGTCCCTCTGGACACTCCCCAACTGCTACAACTCATATTATTAGATGAGATGAACTCTGAGATAAAAACATCAACTTAGACAGCAGTCTTTATTCAGGTCACGGTACAGAAATTGCACACTTCAAGGCATAACCTCCAGTAAACTATGGAATATGCTGCATTCAGAAGGCAAAGAAAATTGTCTGTGGCTAGGCATATTATGTGAAAAATTAATAGGCATCATCTGTCAAACAAGCTGTCAGGATGGCGGAGAATGAGAATTATATTCACTTCAGCATATATTTAATTCAGAATCTCAGCTATCCACCTGGTTTCCTTTTGCACTATTCCTATGCAACACATGGGATGCAATCTTATACATGTTTACCTGGAAGTAAGTCTCATTGACTTCAGTGAGGCTAACTCTGCTGTTATAGCACTCTCTTCAGGTGTAGCTAAAACAATCCCTCTTAGCAACAGTTATCAGCCAATAACTGTTTTTGTGTTCAGGACAGGTGACAGATGGTAAATATTAATACAATTCTGAGGATGTAGCTTAATTATATTTTATCTGGATGCATTGTGGGTTCATATTGAGAAAATTCCTAAATGCACTAGATCCTCCAATAGGAGTACAGCTCCAATTTTACCTACTACCACCTACATGAAAAAGCTCCTTTCGTAAAATAATAGTAAATGTTTATAAAATAACATACAGCAAGAGAATGGGGAGGAGAGAAAAGTCTGTCTCCATTAGGTTAAGTGAAAAATACTGATGTCACAACAGCTGAGCTTTTATGTATCAGCAAACCCCATTCGCTTACGCACATCAACTCAATTTGACTCAGCTGTTTTCTATCACACTCTCTCAATTTTAAATTACTGTTCTCATGAGTCATGAATGGAAGGAATAAATGATTTAACTCAATCGGATAAGTTTGATATCAGCATATATACCTGTGGAAAGGAGGCACTGCTATAAAAGCAGCATCCTATTCCTTTGCATTTGATTAGGGAAGATAACTGTAGATCTGATTGTCATTATTCAAACAAACAATAAACTGGGATTTGGGCAAGGCCTTTGTTTTTCTTCTATACTACTTACCTGGAGTGATAAATCAGCCCTAATGAAATATTTCCTCCAAGATATGCTAAAATCTAATGCAGTAAACTATACAATTTAATTGACAACAGGGTGATTAAAAGTAAAGGAGAGTAGGGTTACTGTATTTTTAACAGTGGGTCAAAAAGAGAATGTCGACAAGCACAGCTTTCCTCACAACTGCATGACAAGTGACATCTCCCAAATTTTCCTCTTCTATATAAGTGTGAAACAATATAGACACCCTTTCCTCCTCGGCCTCTGGTCAACCATGTCCCAGATCAGCAAACAGGGCCTAATCCAGCTCCCAGCAAATGCCACCTGCCAATCCAGAAGCAAGAGGAGCAGATTGTGCCACAGCTATTACAGATGCAACTGGATTTCCTGGCAGTCAGAGAGGTTGAGGGGAGTTGGCTCATCATCCCTGATCTCCTCCTCAAACTAGATAATGACCAGTCATGTACTCTATAAGCATAAAGCTGGTTATTTAATATGATGCATTATCATATGGACAGAGTTGCCTAGAAAACTATAAAAGTCCGCGTACATTTGGCTACACACTGACCACTTGTTACCTTAAGGTATGAGCCTTATCAGAGTGGCACAGGGTCCCTTCTGAGTTTGGTACAATGCCAGGTATGCTTTTAGCTTTAGAGAAATGCTGGCAGCAGTTGGAACCATTATTAACAATAGAGGAGGCACTGCCTCCTTCCAAACATATCTTTAACCAGAATACAGAGACAGCATGCAAGAGTGAAACTTGGCTAAGCTTGAGGAGCCAACCATATAAGCACAAAAGTAGCAGCATGCGTATTCTTAAATAAATAAATTTAAATTATTTATTTAAGTAAATTATTAAATAAATCCCACTAGTTCAGTGGCCTAAGTCTCAGGTAAATGCATACAGGATTGCATCCTGGTGTGAAAGGTGGTATGAGGTATGGAAAGACCATCCAAATAGGGTTATACAAATATTCTTTGTCCCATTAAGCACCCCAAACACAAAGAGTAATACAATTCTTGGGAAATGTCTTCAGCTTCCTGAACTTGCACATGTTTGAAAATGCACACTTGCACAATTGTGCAAAGCACCCCAAAATCCACATTTTCACACTTTTGCCTATGGGGAAAATATATATTTCTCCAAGTAGGGACTAAAAAAAGATTCCTGTGTTTGGAAATGCAAATGAGGTAACACAAGCCTTGAGAAAAACATCAACAAGCTCAAACATGACACGTCTGTCCATTTCTAGGCCTCAGGAAGAAATATAGAGGGAAAGAAACTTGGATGTCAGCTGAATTTGGCAAAGTTCCATTACTGGGTTGATTGTTGCTTATTGCATGTTTTGACAAAATAACATCAGACTTCAAAGCTCTAGGGAAGAAAATCAAAAACATTGGGGCCCAGATAATCTCCTCAATCCTACCAATATGTGAAAGAAGAACTGATAGGGAGAGAAAAATGCTTCAAGTGAATGACTGGCTACGATGGTGGTGCCGTAAAGAGAGACTTGGATCCTGGGATCACAAGCTAAGTTCCTGGAAGATGGGCTGTTGGCAAATGATGGGCTGCACCTCACAAAGAACGGAAAGCATGTGTTTGGCCACTGCACAAAACAGTTCATCGAGAGATCTTTAAACTGAGGCACATAGGAAAGGGAGATGTGCAGCATGGCATACCATCACCTGACAGAGACTTGCATATTTCAACAGAGAAAAAACCTCAAGCAGAGCCTCCCAAAACAGGGCATCCTACCATTAGGCTCCCAAAACACACAGGAAGAAAACAAGAGCAAAATGAACTTCAGTGTCTATACACCATGCCTGAGTATGGGAAACAGACAACATGAACGTGTGCCCATAGCACACGAGGGTAATTATGAGCTTAACGGAATAAATGAAACTTGGTGAAATGACTCACACGAGTGGAACTCTACAAGTGATGGATACATCCTGTCCAAAAATAAGGGGGCAAAAAGGAAGGTGGAGCCACACTATATGTAAGAGACACATATTCCTGCACAGAAATACAAGAAGGGGAATGTAGTAGAAGCACTGAAAGCATCTGGCTTAATTTAAAGGGAGCAAGGAATTTAAAAAAAACATATTGGCATTGGTTACCTACCACCCAGTCAAAAAGAGGACAACCTTTGAAGTGCAGCTTACCACAGTTTCCAAGAAGAATGATGTAGTCTTCATGGGGAAATCCAATTTCCCTGATATGTTTGGAGACAATTTCTGCCAAACATGGCCCCTCTAAAAGATTCCTGACACGAGTTGCCAACAACTTACTCCAGCAACTCAATCTTAAGGAAAAAGGAGTCAAGATGTGGTCCCCATCTTCATAATAGGGGGAAAAAGATGAACTGGGGAACTATAGACCAGTTCATCAATCCCTTGGAAAATTCTGGAGCAAATTATTAAAAAATCAGACTGAAAACACTTTGAAGAAAATGCACTGATGAGCAGAAGCCAATATGGATTTCTTAATAATAATTCATACCAAATTAACCTAATCTCATTTCTTGACTGGCCAACCTTCCAAATGGATAGTGAAACATTGTGGACATAATCTACCTCAACTAGCAAAGCTTTTGACATGGTGCCCCATGACATCCTGATAAGCAAACTAGGAAAATGTGGAGCAGACTAGATGGAAAAACTATTTTGTGGATCCAAAATTGGCTGTTAAATTAGATACTAAGAGTTTTCATCAATGGCACTTTCTCAGACAGGAAGGAGGTAACTAGTACGGTGCTGCAGGGTTCAATACTTAGACTCAGTGCTCTTCAACATCTTGTTCCCCTATATTCCTCCCTAGGCAGACCTCATCTGCAATACTGTGTCCAGTAACGGGCACCAAGATTTAAGAAAGATGCATTAAAATTGCAGAGGAGGGCAACAAAAATGATCCAGGGTTTGGAAACATTGCCTTATGAGAAGAGAGGATTAGGTATGTTCAGCCTTGAAAAGAGAAGACTGAGATGGGATATGATATCCTTCTATAAGTACCTCGAAGGCTATCGCAAAGAGGAAGGTCAGGATCTCTTCTTGCTGACACCAGAGTGTAGAACATGGAATAATCAGCTCAAGTTGCGACAACCCAGATTTAGGCTAGAGATCAGGAAAAGTTTCCTAATTGTCAACGCAATACAACAGTGGAACCTGTTTCCTAGACAGACTGTGGATTGGCCCACACTAGAGACATTCAAAAAGAAACAGTCAGCCATCTGAGTGGGATGGTGTAAATTGGTGTCTTGCAACAGCAATGGTTTGGACCTGATGGCCTTCTTGGCCCCTTAACTCTACTATGATTTGCAGAATTCAATTTTACTATTCATTCACTTTATCTTATATGTTCTTGCTGTTCTGGAGGGTCTATTTGAGTTATATTCTCAAGCCATTATGTTATTGTACCTGTGTGCATCTGTTTTTAAGAGTTTTTGGTCTGGTAACTTACTGAAATACTGATATTGTGCTATTAAATTCAATTGTTACTGAAATATCTATTAAAATCTGAATGCTGTTATATATATTGTTGTATTATTCCATTTATAAATGTAAACAATAATAAAATATTCCATGTTATTTGAAGTTTAAAAATGGAAGCTTAAATTCAAGAAATTAAAACAGATTGTACATCATCACACAAATATATAATCCCTTTGCTGATCACAAGGTCCTTAGGCTGATAATTACTAATATGAAAAAATAAAACTGAAATTCCAGATACTGACTCCCTTTGTTCCTATAGGCATGCCAAACAAGGTCAGCTTCAACTAATATTCCAGCTTAAACAAGTTGGCTTGCTCTAATACTAACAGAATAAGTTCATTCAGGAAGAACATAATACAAAATGGAAAGTTAGAATGAAAATACATGCCCAAGACCCAGCTAAATGTACTCCTTTATCACAGCTCAGGACAGTTTCTGTCCCTTTCGCCCTTTGCTTGCTTACATACAAATGTTTTGGTGGCAGTCCCAAAATAGGTAAAAAAAGGCTACTTTTCTGAAGAAACCACTGTAGAGTGAAACTTGAGATGATTTAGATATGTCAGCAAGGAGAGGCACATTGCTTATGCTTCAAACGATCTCTAATTGTTTCCCCAAGTATGACTGAGTTACCAAGAACAAAGCAGATACCTGAACCAAATAGGTACGGGAATGTCTCAGAAGTGCCCCACTCACTGCCTCTCAAAACAGTGTGAAGCAGTGTGAGTGGAGCGTGTCCATGCAGGCCCTGGGGGCTATGAGAATATTAGAGTGTCATCATGCACACCAGCTCCATTCGTGCTGACTTCCTGTGTTCCAGGAGACCTCCCACACAAGGCTGGGGATCCGGAGAGCCACCTTACCTTCAATGCCCGGACTTTCTTGGCCAGCAGACTCTCAATGTCTCCGGCCACTTTTTCCACTATTTTATCTGGGACGTTCTCTCTTACTTCAAATAGGTTCTTTTTCTCATCGTAGATCTGTTGAAAGAGGGTAAGAGGAAGAGAAATGGGTATTTTACAGATCAGCACAAACCTCTGAAATGTTCGAAAAATGTCTTTAAAAAGGGGGGCACTGAATTCCTTCCTGTCTAAGCCCCTCTATTCAGAGCAGTATTTGTGCACTGAAAAATTTGTTCAAGGATATTCCTCCTTCCCACTATGAAAATGTACCATGATTTACTGGATTTCACTGAAGATATCTTTAGCAATTTACCCCATTCCGCTGTCTTTTCACTGGTTTAAAAAAATAGGCTTATCCTCCATATTCTGGCCTCACACAGGGGCAGGGGGGAGTAAACAAATGCATGGCTGTGAGAAACTCAAATACATGACAGCTTCCCATATAGTATCCTCATGAAATGGAATTCAGCTGAAACGATATTCACCAACAACTGCCACAAACCAGCTAGTGCCAAGTGTGAAAACGAGGTCAAAAATGCTCCTACGGAACAGAAGGTTGCATTCGAATGCCTGGTCAGCTTGTTAACCCCTCTGAGATTTTCAGCTTTTCCTTTATTCAAATCATTTCCCCACTGTTACAAGCTGAGCATGCCACACAGTCAGAAGCCTTTGAAACTGAGTTTCTCATTTTCTCAGGATATTCACAAATTGCCCCCAAGCCTCAATCAGAACTGCATTTCATAAAATCCCACATATGCCCAACCCAGTTGATGAAAACTAGCCTACTGCCCCCCTCCCTCCCACTGTGCGTCTAATTCAGTGGGTACAGAGACAAGCAGCAGATGGTGCATGGCTGAAGGTGGTGGCACAGTCAGTGGAGCTCCAAGCAAGGCACAGAAAGAGACTGATAGGTTCAAAACACTGCTAAGGAAAGGGAAAGAAATGTTTAGAGTGCATGCATGCAAACAGTGCAACAGGAATCTGCCTGCATTATTAAACTACACAGCACCTGGGGCTTTATTTGATTGTGGCCACTTCAAATACCGTTGGAGCAAATTCAGAGTCCAGTGCAGGTTGGGGATGGAAACCCCCTGGACACCAGAGCAGCCAGTCCATTCAACATGCTAACAGACACTACCTACGTTGTTATCACAAGGCTCCAGAATTAATTGGCTCTCTTTTCATTTATATCTGCTTGAAAAAAAAAAAAAGAAATATACACAAGTTTTCTATAAGTCGTTTACATAGCAGATCATAGAATCCTAACAGAGAGGCTGGAAAACATGAGAATCAACACACGGAGGAGCAACAAGATTGCATCCACACTTACGCTCAGTTCATCTCCACACATTGGCTATAACTTGCAAGGGGTGTGTGTGTGTGTGTGTGTGTGTGTGTAAGACAGAGGGAAGCTTGTAAAATATCAAGCCTACACACACCGCACTCTATGCACAGACCCTTCACTTACACACTGCATCCAGTTTGCAGAGGTCAACCTGCCTTGAGGCGTGCATGCAGGCAGAGAATAGCCAGGTAGGTGAGTACCACCCTGTTTCCACACCCTGCATTTATTCTACATGGATTGCTCCCGCATGAGGAGGACTACTGTTTCAGCAAACATGAAAGCTGTCTGAAATAGTACCAGAAATAGGTTTATGAAGAGCACAACCTCAAGCAGTTCGTGGAAGGATACAAATGCCCCACATGGAAAGGTTTTTTCATTTCCTTTTTCTACCTACATGCCCCTTCTGCCCCTTGTCTCAAAATTGCCTTTGACCTGCTACACAGAATGGCTGTTCAGCAAGCAGCAAGCTCCATCCCAATAATGCAAAGGCAGCTGGAAGTGAACCGATGTGCCTGCATACTAAATCCGAGTCCTCACCCCTTGTCTTACAACAAGGTATGGAGGGGGAAAAGCTGTTAACACCAGAGAATGGAACATAACTGAGTCTTATACTCTCTTATGTCTTCTCCCTTCCCTTCTCTTATTATTCTTTGTGTAGGCAACAGCATAATGTGTTTTGAAGGCCTAGCGATTCCAGCTGAGCAGCAGCAATTAGGGAAGCAACAGAAAGGGAACACTCTAAAGAGAAAGTCAGAATTTTCCTATTATGAAATGACAAATCTCTCTTCATTGGTCCTAGCTGGCCTTGCCCTTGAAAAACAACTATGGCATATTTTGTTTTGGCCATATCAAGCTCTAGTGCTTGGGACCTTAAAGGGAGAGTCCAGGTCTTGGAAATTATCAAACATCACTGGAACCTGTCAGCCAGGGGACAGTGATGAAACATGGTGCCAACCTTAACAGAGGAAATGTCCAGCTATTATATTATCATAGTGGAATATACCCACATTGCAAAATAGATTGTTGTTATTTAACAGCCAATCAACTGGATCCCAACACAGAGAAATGGCACTGAGTGAAAATAGCCAAAACTAACACAAGCATGTCACTAATCCTACTCCTTAATGTGACATTCCACCTAAACCCATGAAAAGTGGAATTAATAGTTGCTGTATGCGCAGGCTTTCAAAATGTGTTTGATACAGTCCCTCACAATTATTTAAGGTGATAATATAAAAAATAGATTGAGACAATCTCCAAAAGGATCTCTCCAACCTGTTACTAAAATGGTAAATAGAGTTCAGAGTAGGTAAATCATTCCACAGCTGAAATTATTTGGGCACTACTGAACAAGATGCAAGTGTGAATGTCAATTATCCTGTAGAAGGGTCAACCACTCTAGCACCATGCTAGTCGCATTTTCTGGCTGTGCCCACTTTCCAGGAAAATCAGCATGCCAGCTACCACTCCTGGTGTTGTGCTAGAATAGTTTACATTAGTGCAATGTAATTTATGCTAGCAACTGCAGCCCACTGGATCCCTAATAGTTCTTATTAGGGATGTGTAAGAAACCTGTCTGGAGGAATGAATCCATAAGATTCCCTGGGCTCAGCAGCCCAGAATCCAAGTTCCTGGTGAGCATGCCCAGTGTTTGTGGGGTGCTCTCCAAGAATGGAGCCCCACGCACTGCACAAGCAGCGACCCTCTTCCATGCCTGGCACTGCCACTGCCAGCTGCGCCCCATGGGGAAGAAGGCAGGCCTCTGGGAATGGGGCCTGGTGTGGCTACAAGCAGCACCTCTCTTCCATGCCTGGTGATGCTGCTGTTGGCTGTGCTGGGCACAGAAGGTTGGTTACAGGGAATGCCACCTGGCATGGCCACTCACAGAGCTCCTCTCCTATATCCTGCAGCTGCTCTTTGGGTGGCTGCACCTGATGAGAAATGCCATTTGCACAACCGTGGGACCACCAGGGTCCATAGACTTCCTCTTGGCTTGGCTCATTTTGCAGGCCTGGGCTGAGCATGAGAGGAAGTGCACAGATGCTGAAGGGATGGATTCCAAAAGGATTCATGCTAACCCTAGTTTCGGGTAAAAATGTGGGTAGAGGATTAAACAAGTGTTTAAAACACCTGAAATTTCAAAACATTTGTATAACTTTTACTTCTGCGAAATGTTGTAAAAGCTTGTGGCAGTTTTCCAATTCTCAACTTCTAAAAGCCATGTTGAAACCTACTAAGCCTTTTCTCAACCAGCTGTGAGGAAAAACCTTCCCGGGTTCAAAGTGGCAATTCTTCCCCAAAGAATATTATTTTCCACAAGATCCTAGGTCAGACTTCTAGTTCAAGGTAGCCAACTTTGTGGGGAAAGGGTCCAGGGACCACTTTTGGCCCCTTCTCCACAGACACTTCTCCACAGGGTGCCCTGTGCTCCATGCCCCCTTCATATGTTGAACAGACCATCCTTTGGCAAAAGCTTTTTATTCTCCAAAGTACATCCAAGCATAATCACCACAGAATGAGTCTCTGAGAATGCACAAAGCAGTTCATTGAACCCAGTCGAGCAGTTACTTCTGAGAACCCTCTTTCTGGAGGCAGGCCAGCCTCTTATCTGCACGCTGCTCCTCCAGTTGGATGGCCCTTCTCTCCTGACACCACGTCATGGAGTCAGGAGTTGTACCAGGCCTGTCCAGCTCCTGGAGCTTCTGTCTCACACCCGCTCCCAGCAGTTGGAAATCTGGCTGTTCTCAGAGTCCACATGAAAACCTGGAGAGGGCAGCCTTGAGGTAAGCCCCTCTCTTCTCCCGTCTCGATATGTGGAGGCCCAGTTTCCCAGGGTCCGTCCTCCCCATCTGAAGAGTCTGAATCTCCCTGGCCTCAAAACTTGCACCAAATACAACTGCATCTTTCATTCCCAATACCATGGGATGCTTGGGAGAAAGGGGTGGAGGCAAGCTATGCCATGGTGCTTTAAAGGGTCAAATTTAGCTGAATATGAGTCTTTCAGAGTTTTATAGCACAAGCATGAGATTTTTTTCTGGCTAAGTTGACAACTCCATGGGAGGTTCTGGGGGAAAGGAGCAACCTGTGGGCCACATGCTGTCCCTACTTCTAATCGAGGAAAGCCCAAATTTGCAACATATTTGTAAATAGCTGTATAATTTACAGAAGTGGAAGTGGGGTTGAAAATTCAACTGATATTTCAATTTTTTCCCATTCACTGGGAAAATTAAAATGATGGGCAGCCCAGCCCTATACATATTTTTTCAGAATTACCTCTGACTGATTTTAGTGGGGATCATTCCCAAGTAAGAAGGCCTTGTACTGCACCTGAGTTCAGCAAGTTGTTAATGGGTTAATTCTATATATACACAGATGATCTGAGTAAGCAATTTTTGCCATACAGAAAAATGTTTTTTTTTCCCCTACCTCTTTTTCAAATTCACAGAATAACAGATTGTAATACATTTGAATCATGCCGTGCGGAAAATAGCTTTTAAAAATAGGATTTATTGTAACAAAGCTTAGACTGTAATAGCTGTTGAAGTTGAGGCTAACCCAAAGGGTGTTCACAAGCCTTTGTGACCTCTCTCAAAGCAAAACCACACTGGCCATTCAGTACAGGCTACTTCTAAGTATTTTGACTTGAAAATATAAAATAAAAAAAAATCCTTGGGTGACAAACTGCCTTCTTGCTTCCACTTATTTTCTGGGACTTCTGCATTTTTCACCTTATTAGTAAAAATGGGCTTTCTACCTATTTCTTGTATTCCATTTCAACTGAACATCAAAGACACTTTCTAAACCTGAAGAAAGGAAATAGACCCCCCCACCCCAACCGCCACACGTACACACACATATCTAACCCCTGACACTGGATAATCAACTGTTGCCATCACCATCTTATCACCAAGAGCCCTGTATGTGGACCTTTAGTCAAAAGGAGAACATTCTAGCCACAAATAAATAGCCTTTAGAATCAGAAGAGATATTTGTCATTTTCTTAAATTAAATAACAAAAACATACAGAAACCTTTCTTAGTTTACCTGCCAAGAAACTGTTAGGGGTATAAAGGAAGTGAAAGTCCCTACACACAATGACCTGGTTCGCACAACATAACAACCCATCCTAGATTATCAGCCATGGTATTTTGCCATCTCAACCTAGCACAGTTTCTGCAGGGTAGCTTATTTTTCACAAACCTAG
The DNA here is from genome assembly GCF_004798865.1 of Varanus komodoensis. Classification (NCBI taxonomy): domain Eukaryota; kingdom Metazoa; phylum Chordata; class Lepidosauria; order Squamata; family Varanidae; genus Varanus; species Varanus komodoensis. The sequence continues at coordinate 3,556,728 of NW_025336346.1, forward strand.
TTTGCTTTTGGGTCCTTGATATGGTGGCTTGTTATGCTGCCCAAACCTGTCAGAGCAATTTTATCATGAGTTGCCAGGAACAGGTAGGAAGCCACTCATGCTACGTGGCAAAAACACCTGCTATTTTTTGCAACCTTGCTTGTGCTACTGCAATCCTTCCTCAGCCCTTCACAGTGCCCTCCACTCCTGCCACTACACTGCAAATATCAAGATGCGACAGTGGGCAATGGTGGTAGCTGCAAGTAGGAACGGGTGCTGGGGGCCAAGCACAGCTGGAGAAAAGGTGCTTTGCCAGGCAGTACTCTTGCTTCAGGGCAAAATGAAGCTGCTCACCAGAGAACTGACAATGGAAGTAGGTGAGAAGCAGGGAGGAGAAGGGAGGACCAAAATAGTTGGAGAGAAGGCATTTTGAGAGTGGGTACTCTTATTTCGGTGTAGCCTTTTAAAAGGCAAGATCCAAAACAGATGAACTGCTTCAACAACTGACTGACAAAAGAGGAATATCAGTAAGCTGGGCTAAGATTTTGTGCTGTTGTACAACAGCGACCATCCCACCCAGCCAAATAAGTAGATTTGGCACAAGCGCGTTCCTGTGCTCACACACGAGGGCTCTGAAAGTTAATTCCATATGTTGGTGTGATGCAGTGAGGCAGGGAGTCTCCCTCAAGTAGCCAGCGATCCCGGTGGGCCGAGTGCAGAAAGGGCGCTGACGCAGGGCCAGAGGCAAGAGGGGTTCTGCTGCAGGGCTCCTGGGATGCCTGCCAGGACTGGCAGGAGACCGAGTGGGGGCGAGGGAGGGAGCACGCTATGGCAACCACAACCATCTGTCAGGAATACCATGGGTTGTTCAGTCAACTCATGGAGGCTTATTAGCAAGGTGATGTGTAACTCAGACCATGGGAAGTCACTAGCACAAGCAAAGCCCAGATATGGGGGATGGGGTGAACGGTGAAGTTTTTCAGGGGCAAGAGATCCAGGGGAGTCCAGCCAAGGCTGTAATTCCGATGCCTTGAGGAAGAGACTTAGATCAAGGCTGCAATATGTGGAAATTTTCCCTGTATTTCAGAATCAGTAACATCCTGAAGAGCAAATTTCCCAGGCCTTCTCTAGAGCAGAAAGAATTTGCTTGTGCACTTGTAGTTTGTGAGTCAGAGACTGATGATAACGCTCGCTCATGCTCTCTCTCTCTCTATCAAAAACTATAAATCTCAGAATCCCACGTGTACAGGCAGAGTTGGTGGGAAGTGCATGAGACAAGATCACGGTGTGCATGGGGAAGAAAGGCTGTGCTACCAAGTTGCACTGTTCCTCTCCTCATAAAATGATGCTTGGTCCCAAACTCGAGTAGTCATGTTACCCACGGAAGAGGTATGGGGCAACCTGAAGCACTCCAACTTGCATCAGCCCCAGACAGTACAGTCAATGCTGAGGGATGATGGGAATTGTAGTAATCTGACACCAACAGGAAGAGTGCAGGTTTCCCATCATTGGTTCAGAATGATCAGTCAGATTAATTGAGGAGGAAAACCATCACTTTCATGCCCTGCTTGCTAGATGCTGAGGGCATCTGGCTAACCTCTGCTAGAAACAAAATGCTGGACTGGGACTGCATAGATGTAGCTGATTGATGGTGGACATTCTCCTGTCTTATTCTGTCACACCTTGTGAATCCACTCCAACAGCCAGTGGTATATATAATGCTTATTATCCAGAGCCTCCTCAAAGGTGAGTAGTAGAGGTGGAGTTCAGCATTTCAGACAAAGCCAGAAAAAGTACAATTCCCATTTTGTGCTCATTCCCCTACTATTTCTAATGTTCTTCCATTTCATTGTCCGCTGCTTATATTTCTTGGTATGATTCTAATCACAGTGCTGTCTCTATTACATGAACAGGATGCCAGCTTCTGTGTAGCATCAGGGATAATCAAGCAGGCAGTGATGGGAGTGACATAAGGCCTCACTGTCAGCATCCCAGAGCAATTTGTGCTGTCAGGAGTACGTTGCATGGAAAGCATCGTATGCACTGCAGTGACAAGGTGGGGTGTGGGTGGGCAGAAGGATTCAGCACAACTGAGATGGAGGTATGGGGTGTGAGGAGGGGATGGGATGGGATGGGATAAGAAGAGAGGGGCTGTGTAGGCCAAGGAGGCAATGGGTGAGAGGAAAGGGAAACAAAAGCAGACAAATGCATTTTGGAGAAATGCTGAAGGGGGACAAAACAGTAGGCAGTTGAAACGGCTACAGTCCAGCTGGTGCAGTTTGAGACTGGCAGGAGAAGCACCATTTCAGTGCTATTACGTGCTATCAGCCCAAGCTGCAGTCCTGTTGCAAGCCTTCCAGCAGAATCAGCCATGCTGCTCTAAGATGCTGGCTGTTCTCCAATCGCAGAGGGGAGGCAATAAGCCCATTTTTGACAGGATGCACGTGTTGCTGACTCGACAGCTATGTACTAGCAAACAACAGCCCTGGAGAATGAAACTGAAGGCATCTTACCATATTTATAGCCTCTAGTATACCCCCAGATAGAAACCCCTGGTCCCACAGAGCTACAATGCCCATAAAGAGATAAAGCATGAAGGTAGCAGGGAAGCTGGCATTACAAACTCCCTGTGCTCCCTCACCCACCTTGCAAGCAATTTTCCTGCTACCTGCTAAATACCAAACAAGCAAGCAAAGATACAAAAAAGCCACTGTCCTAGCAGTTCTTTGCAAGAGTGGAGTGATGAAGTAAAGTGTGTAGTTAAGCTGATCTTCAGGGACAGCCAACCCTAATGAAGCAAGCAAACCCAAAGAACAAAAAGAATCCTGCAGCCCTAATGAAACATCACTGTAAAAAGTAATAACCAGTGCACAGGAGAAACAGAAAGCGTCAGGTTTTTCTTTACCTAAAAAACACCTCGCTGTTTCAGACATAAAGCCTTTTGCTTAGCTCTTCTGACTCCTTTTAGTTTAGAACCACCAATAACAAGGTAATGCAACTGTCATTTCTTTGGTTGGGTAGGAGAAGGAAGGGCCAATGTCTATGTGCATATATATTTAAATATATACAAATCAGTATTTTGCTCAGTGACTATTGTAAGACTGACCTAAGAGCACTCATTGAGCAGCAAAAACTGCAGTAGATCAATTTAACATGTCACCAGATGACAAAACATTGCCTGGGCCTGTGGAAGTGTCAGTCAACAGTACCTGGATTAACTGTGTGGTCAATTGCTCAACACGAACGGTGAACGCCATGCCTGAGTGCACACAGAGGTGGTGCTTTTGTTCCACCCATGTGACCCTGCACACTAAATAAATGGAAATAGTGAAAGGAAGGGTTCAGGATGTGAGGAGGAGTTCTGCGGTTCAGAAGGACCCGCAGAGGAAGTCGCAATGCAGCCTGGAAAATGCTGAGAGTGGCAGTCCAACTCACCTGGAGGGCACCTGGTTGAAGAAGCCTAGGCAAATGGAAAGCCCAGCGAATTAACAGCTTCGGTGGCAAGGACAAGGTCCTCTGAAAAACCTGGGCTTCTGGGGGAGACTTTTTAAACAAAGTTTGATGACTTTGTCTGTTCCCCTAGTTAGAAGTTATGATCCATGTCGAGAGTGGGGGAAATGCACACAAAGAGCATGATCATTTGGGCCAAGAAGAGGCTGTTCTGAACAAACTGCTGAGAAATTAAAACTTAGGCAAACTAAGTAATCACAGGACTACCCACTGCGTGGCAAAAACAACATTATCCACATCCAAGGCAAAGGGATCAGTCTGCTTGCAGGCAGGGAGCATCTATATGGAGGAGATAATAAATCGGAGTAAAATAAAAACAGCCCAGTGATGGCTGAGCATGCTCAGAGGCCATACACTTTTGACTGGCTGTTGGGGATAAATGGAAAGCTGGGTGGGCGGTGGAATGAATAGAGCAGGTCAGAAGCAGGAATGTTGGAAGAGGGGTACTCGATATTGCAACATTACACAGCAGGTACCACTTATTTATAGGATGATTCTAGATTAGTGATAAATGAGCTGCTTAAGACCCTTGGACTTTTAAGGAAGAAACTTATTTTGTCTCAAAGCTCTTTCTTGGAGGAACTTCTTTTTCTAGCTGAAAAACCACCATTTTTTCCAAGAAGTCCTTACAATACAGATCTGTAGCAGTACAGGATCTATTTTTTAAACAAAACCTTCTCATGGGAAACCTCACTATCTTTTTGGCCTCCAACCAACATGTGCATTTTTCTGATGCTTTGAGATATTCATAGAGGGCATGCATCATTTCACCTCATCACTTGCAATATGGCATAAATTAACAATGAGTATCCAGCGGCTCTCACAAACCATCACTGACAACCCCTAAGCTCTATGCAGCTGTACAAGTATCAGAGATTCAGAGCCACAGTCTCCTAAATAATGCTAAGTTCCATGAAGTGGTTCACCAACAAAAGTTTAAAGCCCACCTGCCAGCTAGAATGGGAACAACAGCACTACTGTGTTTCCCCAAAAATAAGACCTAACTGGAAAATAAGCCCTAGCATGATTTTTCAGGATGCTTGTAATATAAGCCCTACCCCAAACATAAGCCCCAGATAAGACTATCAGCCAGATGGACGGGGAAACATGGTAGTACGTCTGTTGCAACATATGGCAGATGTACTGAATTATAAAATAATAATGTTAATATATAATTAAATATAATAAATGATATAATTGACATTAATACTTAAATGATAATATACATTATAATTAAATAGTTGTAAATACTGAAGCGGGCACCTTTGGATGAGAGGTATACGCCTATGTAAACAGATGAACAGGACACTTATTGCCAAATGACCAATCAGAGTACAGACACAATGCACGAATAACGTCAATACGTCATGTGTTTTAACAGACGTACTTAATGCACGGATGCAAAATGAAAGATGGGTGCAAAAATAAAGAGCTATTCTGTCAAGTACAAAAAAGGAATCATGGAGGACTCTTGGGGCAAGAATCTTATGGCTTTCATTAAAAAAATAAGACTTCACCTGAAATAAGCCCTAATGTGTCTTTTGGAGCAAAAATTAATATAAGACCCAGTCTTATTTTTGGGCAAACACAGTAATTATGCAGCTGAGTTGTTTATGCCTGAAGATTTCTTTGGTCTCTGAAGATCTACCCCCTTTTCTAGCTAACAAGCCCGTATCTGCTACTAACTCATCACAAATTTCTACAGAGGTGAACTGAAATTGGCAGAAGACCACAATGACCAAAGAGCTTCCCAGGTGGGGTTGGTGTCGCAACCACCCTCTCAGCTTGCAGTATTATATAAGCATATGACACAACACTGACACCTGTATGCAAAGATTCAAACCTCATTCCCTTCAGACCTTCTCTTTGAACTTTCTGTCCCTATAAACCTTGAATCTGTATGGTAATACAGCCCCACCCTATGATCCTTACCTGCAGCTTCTTCCCAGCCTAACAACCCTTTTTCCGCTTTTCACATGTGATGACATACCTGTCTCCCAGTGATGTTTCTGGCCTCTGTGGGTTTGGCCCTAGGTAGCAAATGTTCACTGGCTGACTTCCTTTCTGCTTCTGAGCACAATTCAAAGTGCTGGTGCCTACCCTTCAAAGTCCTCTACAGCTTGAGACATGAATACTTCAATGATAACTTGCTCCTTTATGAATCTGCCTACATGTAACAATAATGTCAGTAACAAGTGAATATCAAGAAAAGCCTAAGGCCAGAGCTTGATTTTTGTGTGATGTGTAATTCATTGACTAGTGTGTCATCTACTGTATCTTAATCAACCAAGCTGCCCTGCTGCAGCATGCAAAGTTGGGTAATTCTGGAAAAATGCAAATACCTTCCTAACTACCAAATCTCTTCCCCAACCAAAAGCCTTTGGAACAGAGGGTGAGTTTTCAAGTATCTGTGGCCAACCTGGCAGTGATGCGTCCCAGCCACAGAGTGTGCTATCCAGGGGGCTCTCTGGTTGTTTACTCGTACTTTTCTTGGACGTCAGACCTTTTTAGTTAATCACACCTTTTTAAAAAGATCACTGACATTGATTTCATCTATTTTTCAGTCTGCTATGTTTGTTATTGCTTTATTCTGGACCATGTTTTCTGTTTTGATTATTAGCTATTATTTTTTTATTATTATTATAACATTTCTATGCCGCCCCTTGCCGAAACCTCGGGGCGGCTTACAACATGATAAAATACATTGAAATACAATAGTACATAATAAATTACCATTAAATACAAAAATACAAAAAATACATTGATTTACTACTGTCCTGATAGTTCTCATACTTAAGAGCAAACCATAAAAAACAAATATGCAGTTGCCTGTAATACAAATATGGCAACAGCAGAGATTACTGCAGTGCCAGGGAAAGTGATCTCATTAACGATGTCTCATACCATACTTATTAAATGTTAATGATCTATAAGATTTTGATGCTGTCCATCAGTTGACAAGAAATTTTCCAATTTACGATGGAATAAAAACAGCAATACAACAAAACAGAATTAAGAATTGTTTAAAAACAATCCACTAAAGATAAAAACGATACATAGAACCTAAAAGCTAACAGCCAGGGAAAGAATACAAGTGGACTGACAACCAGGGATGACCCTTCTCCAGCCAACAGCTGCTTCGTCTCCAATGGGGACATTCAGGAGAAAATCCTAATGCACTGCCAGGTTGACGGAGTCCAGGGGATACAGGGTGGACTGGTTGCCTCCCTGCTCTTTCCCCTGAATCCCCTAAACTTGCCTGCTGTCTTTAGGTGTTGCTGTCTTGTGGCGACTATTGAAATAAGCTTCAGCTGCCAGTCTGGTTGGCTTCTGTGTGAGGAACAAGGAAGTGAGTGCTATATTGGCCATTGCCTCACACTGCAAAATGACTTTAGCTGTTCCAGCCCAAGTATGATAGCTAAGCCCAGCCTATCTCTACTGAGGAAGGATCACAGCTGGCATGCCAAGCTTGTGCAAGAAGTTGCGCCATGTCATGAAGGTCACTTAGCCTTGCAGCTGGCTCCACGTACACCCTCGCTAACTACTACTGACCTGATCCTTTCGCTGAAATACAACCCTATCCCGAATGGGTTGAATCCTGCCTCCTTGACAAGGTGAGCCACCTATCAAGCAGGAGCATGTAAAGATTGAGCTTTACTTTGTTACACTTCTTTCATTACTAATTTCAAGCAACAGTGCAGCACTTTCACAGTCCAAATGTAAAAGAGAGATAAAACTGAGTGCCGCCCACATACTGATGTCACCCAGTTACAAACCCTCCAGATTATCTGACCAGTTGGTTTCATGTAGAACAGGAGTGCGCAATGTGTAAACCTCCAGATGTCTTCACTTACGATTCCCATCAGCCCTAGTCAACATAGCCAACAGTGAGAGATGATGGGAGCTGTGGCTTTGACGTACAGGTTGCCCACTGCTAAAAAGCATGGAGCCCAGAATGAGCCTGGCTGGATCCCATGCCATAGGCACCAAGGGGCCAAACTGTAATCTTCCAGTAACAACTTCTGGAATCAGCTGTCAAATGGATATGGAACTGCTAAAAACCCCAAATCTCAATCCCATCCTGAAGGATACCTTGGCTGATCTTATCAAAAGCTACTGATGCCTCTTTGTTTCAATTTGTAGAAGGGAAAGATAATACACCAAAAAAAAGTTTATATAGTGCATTCTGCCACTGAGGATATCACACATGCTGTTCATTTGTTTGGGTTCAAGACCAACCCCTTAATTTCACCGTTGGTCAAACTGAACACACACTGTATGTATAGGCAGGTGGCCTACCTGTGACTGTCATTCTTCAAGTGGTATCTGTGCATTTACACCTATGGTATCTGTGCATTTACGCCTGCACAACACCTAGAATCAGGGAAACTTCAGTAACTTCAGTAGTCCCCACTCCTATGGAGTCCACCATGGGCCCCTGGACTGAGGGATAGGTTAGGAAAGGAGGAGCCACTCCAATCTGGCCTCAATGTCTGAGAGTAGGAGAAGAGATGGTAACAAGTAGACAACAGCCAGCAGGCGAGTTGTGTGAATGCAGATGACCACTCAAAGCACAAGAGTGACAAATAAGCAACCTGCCTTTCTTCTTTGTAGTGTCTGTGCATCACACATTTGGGTGACTAGCGAGCTTACCCTGCGGAGGATGGAGAGAGGCTGTCATCAGTTGAAGACAGCAGAGAGGATGGCTCTGCTGAATACGTAGTCCTGTCTGGCAGGGACACTGAGCTGGCAGTGCGTCATGCATGTGGATGGTGTGGACCAGGTGGCAGCCTTGCAGACATCCTGCAGGGAGACTCCAGCTAGGAGGGCTATGGACTCAGCCTGGGCATGCATGGAGTGGGTGCATGGGCATGACTCAAGATGAAGGCCTGCCATCTTGTACGTGAGGCTGATGGTAATGGAGACCCACGTAGAGTTGCTCTGTGATGAGGCAGGATCCTTTATGTTCTGGCTGTTGTATCAGATGAAAAGTATGGAGGAGTGGTGGAGTCACTCAGTTCTGGCTTTGTAGGAGGTGAGGGCCCTCCTGATGTCAAGTAGGCGGAGGGCAGCCTCTATGAGGGTTGAGGGGCTGGCAAAGAAAGCATGGAAGATATCTTGGTTGAGGTGGGAGGATGAAGTGACCTTGGGCCTGAAGGCCTCCTCAGGGCAGAGGGCTGCTTTGTCCCTGGGGAAGGTCAGGTATGGAGCATCCACCCATAGGGCGGAAAGCTTGCTAGAATGGCAAGCTGATGTAATAACTAGGAGGAAGGCTGTTTTCTAAGACAGGAAGTGCAGGTCTGTCATGGCCAGGGGCTTGAAGGGCCTCTTGGTAAGAGCTTGGAGGATGATTGACAGGTTCATGCTGGAGCACAGGGGTGTGTGTGTGTGTGGGGGGGGAGATGTTGTGCAGTTTTTCCAGGAATCTGCATATTAGGAGATAAGTAATCATGGAGGCCCCCTCAATTGGTGGGTGGGAGGATGACATAGTCTCCAGGCAGTTGCATATTGGTGTTGATGGCTGTTGAGCTGCCACTCGTGTGCGTCTAGGATAGTGTGGCTTAGGGCATTGACTAGGCTGTTGAGCTTGCCTGCAATGTGCATGGCTGTGCTGGTGATGTCCCTGGCAATATGCCAGTCCCAGAAGGTAAGGGGTAGTGTGGTGAGCGGGATAGAGCACGTGCTTCCTGCTTTTTGAGGTAGTACATCACTGTTGTATTGTCTGACTCGATCTGCACATGCCAGCCTCTGAGGGAGGTCTTGGAAGGAGATCATCACTTTGTGGATGGCCAGGATCTCTAGGACATTAATGTGGAGCCTTGCCTCTCGGTGGTCCCAGGATCCAAGTGCGTGCAGGTGGGTGCAGTGTGCTCCCCAGCCCATGCTGGAGGGTGACTGAGGGTTCTGTGGGGACAAAGTCTACTCCCCTGCTGAGGTTACGTGGGGAGGACCACTTGAGCACCCTCTCCTGGAAGGGGAGTGGAGGGCTCGGGGTGATGGCATGAGGGTCTCCCAAGGCATGAGTGAACCATAGTGGCAGTGGTGCCATGAGAAGCTGGACCACTGCCACGGTGGCACCCATGTGATTCAGAAGCTTTTGGATGGCATGAGCTGTGTTGGAGTCCCATGTTCCGATGTCCGTTTTCAGAGTGCATGGTGTTGGTACTCTTGGCTGGGCAGGACAGCATTCAAGATTGTTGAGGCCAGAAAGTCTCCTATGAACATGATGGACTGGAAGGGGCAAACGATAGATTTGTTGTGATTGAGGCACAATCCCAGGTCCTACACGAGTGAGCAGGTGGTGCACACTGATTGCAGAAATCCTGCCTGGAGTAGGTGACTAGGAGTCAGTCGTCTGTGGTGAGGCACAGTCCTCCTCCCAAATAACACGTTGCTACAGAGTTTCTTTTCACAAGGCTTTATTGTTACGCGTCTCTACTGTGGCACATCTCTGAGTTCACCCAGGGTGAAGTGTCGAGCTCTAACAACTCTCCGTCTCCACCCTGCGTATACTACTTTCTCTTCCACTGACCAGAGGCAGGGTGCTATGATACCGTGCTTTCCAATGCTCCTCCCATTGCTCCATCAACTGAAACTCCTGCCTGCAACCAGCATCGCCTCTTCAGTGGAAGGGACCTCTATATCTGACAGACTGCTCAACTCCTGGTGTGCACCCTTACCAGATCCCAAGTCCTCCCCCTATTCTCCCATTGGCAGATCAGGGTTCTCATCAGCCCCAGCTGCCAAAGCCAACTCCTGTTGTGCTCCCCTTCCCCATGGGCTGGCTGGCTGGCCTTCATCTCCACCCACCTGGACTAATCCTCCTCATCCCTGACCTTGACCTGATACTGTCATTCCAAAACCCCTTCATCTTCATTGTCTGGACTCAAAATCCCATCAAAACTATAAACTGGTTCTGGTACCTTTTCCCTGTGAGCACTCACAACAATATCCAGGTATGGAAAGACCTAAACTCCTCGCAGCTGCAGGTAAGTACAAACAACCGCCTCGTGAAGACCCAGAGAGCAGTGGAAAGACCAAAAGGTTGAACAGAGAACTGGAAGGTGTCCCTTCCAGCCCAACTGGGAAGCTCAGGAAATGTCTGTAGAAGTGATTGATGGTGACCTGGAAATAGGCATCTTTAAAGTCAGTGGAAGTGAGCCAGTCTTTCTGGTGCAGAAGTGGGAGGATAGTCTGCAGGGAAGTCATTCTGAACTTCTTGGCCATGATAAATTTATTGCTGCCTCTGGGGCTGAAGATCAAACTGCATTCCCTGTCTTGCTTTGGCATTGTAAAGCAATGGGAGTATAACCCCCAGTCATGGTCATGGTGGATGCTCCCTATGACCCCTTTGGAGAGAAGGGCCCCTACCCCCAATATTAGTGTCAGGGAGAGAGGGGCAGTCTTGACTGTGCTGATGAGCGGGAGGATGTCAAACTCAATCCTGTAACCATGATGAACAGGGCCCACAAGCCAGATGTGATTGCTTCCCATGTGGGGAGGAATCAGGAAAGGCGACTGTCCAAGTTGCTATTGATGCAGTGGGGAAGTAGAAGCCACCAGGGGGACCATCAGTACTGGCATCTGGTGACCTCCTGACACTTCATGGGTGAGCGAGGGTGTGCCTGCATACCTCCCGTAGGGAACAGCACTTGTGAACCGGCTGGGGGATCGGCATAAAGGAGCCTGTGAGTGGCAGGAGGAGGAGCTGGCCACTTATGGTGCTTGGCTGTTGGAAACCCATCCTCCAAGTTGCTGATGCCATCATAAAGATGTGTGAGCACGAAAGAGGAGGCAACTAGTGGGGCCATAGAAAAGTTGAGTCAAAAAATATAGGAGAGTAGTGAGGTACTTAGCGGCAGCAGAGGGGTGAAGGATTCCTGATCTAATGCTATGGCAGTAAAAAAGGACCTGAGGGAGTGGGCAGGGACCTCTCCCCTGTACCTCCCAGGAACCAGAAGGGGAAGGGGTCCCAGCCCCACTCAAACTACTGAAGTTTTTCCAATTCTAGGTGTTGTACAAGCCCATACAAGTGATGCACTGAGACTGCGAAAAAGAAATGTTCCTGAATTGTTTACACAAATATGTAGATGTTAATAGTACAGACACAGATCTAATGTGCTGGAAACTGTACCAGACTGAGAAGGTGCTAATTTCCCAAAGCAATTTACCATGCTTCATAAATGTTTGTGGACAGAAAACTCATAAATGGTGCATTTATTAATATTATTGTTGTCATTGTTATTATACAAAATTACACTGGCACATTACTGCTGTCATTAGAGAATGGTACTGGTCATTTCTTCATTATCTCCAATAGTTCTCATTTCTTTGTTTACTCTCTTTGGTTCAAATGGTGAGGTTTCCTCTTTTAGTTAATTTTTTTTTTTTGCATCCAGGTTACTGTCCAATACACAGATGAGCTTGATGAACCTTAATAGTCACTACAATGTGAAATAACACTAAAATACAAAGATACTTATTTAAGGGGAGGCAACCTCTTGATGTACAGATGTGCAATTTCTGAGAGCTTTCTAAAGAAAACTTAGGAGAATTCAGGTCACACATTCAGAGCAAACAGATCAGATATTACAGGGTATGTGCAGATGGGGAAAAAATTTGATTTGTGTATTCATTTCATTTCTGTTCCGGCAAATAACCAAAGCTCCCTGAGTGATTCACACCAATTCATAAAAATATAAACTCAAAATACAAATACAAGGAGTGTATTTCAATGCAGAAAATTTAAAACAGAATTAACACTCTGAGCAGTTAAAAAATCAATACACCAAACCCATAATAAAAAGCTCCTATGTACCATTAGATGCCTTCAGAGAAGGGCAAACTTAATCTGGTGAAATAGCTTTTGTATAACCTGAAGTGCCTTATCCTGTCCAATCTTGGAAGTTAAGCAGGGTTGGGCCTGGCTGAAATCTGGATGGGAGACTTAAATGTTGTGAACTGCCCAGAGAGCTTCAGTTATGGACAATATAGAAATGTAATATAATGATGATGATGATGATGATGATGATAAGGATCACAGAACTGATGATTATACTCATGCACAAAGGGGAAGAGGGAGCCAGACACAAGTCTGCTGCAAGCGGCACAAACCAGAATTGCACCAGATGCACCCGTCCCCACAGCAAACAGACATAGCTTTAGTTTCTACCTCTGAGTAAGGCCACATGTGGTAAACTGAAAGAGTGGAAACATTGCTGAGTTACCTGTGCATGGCTAAGTCTTGATTAGAGTTGAAATTAAACATTCAAAGCCACTGCTGAATTCCATGTATTTAACAGATTCACAAAATCTTTCAAACCCCTTTGAAAATGTTATGTCAATGAAGGAATGGGTTTCTGGAGATTACTGTACATTTGTTAAATACATTTATTAATTAAATATTATTTTTCTAATTAATTAATTAGTTCTGTTTTGAAAACTGGTGAATGGTGACCCAGTTCCAACCTACCAAACCCTTTTTCTCCATTCAACACCACTACTTACAGACCCTTCATTCTAGGGGCTTTCCTACGTGAGGACATTAATTGGCTAGCTCTATGTTTGGTTTTTATCACAGGGCTGAGATCTAATCACTACACAAGGAGTATTTCTTTTCCTGCTTTTTCCTCTACATAACCTCTAGACTGAGTTTTGGTATAGTTGAACAGTGTAAATACATAAGAGGAAATTGTACTTTCTTTTACTGTTAGAAATAATACTCCATTTTCATGGTTAAGAAACAAAACACTTGCAGAGGGTACTCATTCCAAAAGAATTATGATGTGTCACAACATCATCTAATGAACTCACAAACAGCAGTGAGTAGGGAATGCCACATGCACCAAAAAATGCCACATGCACATGGAGAAAAGGTCTGGGGAAAAGTGAAAGGCTTGGATGAGGTTCAGGACAGCAATCCCCACCAGCACAATTCTGAAGATCTCCAACTGAATCCTGAGCCATGCAAGCGCCTGGCCTCATATTAGAAAACTGGACAACCTGGGCAAATTTTCTTGGCTTCATGGAGGCATTTGGGGGCACCGGCCCATTCATGTTGGCAACTGTACTCTTTCTTTTCCTGCCTAAATGTTCAAAGCATTGCTGTCTTTGTCATTCTCACAGCTGGACACCCCCTCTACTTTGACCCAGAATCTTGATCAAGATGCAAAGAAAGAGGTAAAACTTGATAAGATGGACACATATTTCTGGCAGCTGCCAGGACCACATTCACTTAGTCCCCAAATGCATGAACTCTGAACACCTCAGAGTCATTCAATAGTCCAGAACAAGTGCGTCAATGAACTTTATCTGTAATTTTAACGTGGGCATTCTTTTCTTTTTTATTTGTGACCACTATGTCCATATGGTTAAACCCTGACCAGCAGTTTGAAGAGCTACTCTGGTAATGGGCTTTCCTATTTCTCACAACTCTGCCAATGATTTTTAACACTGACATGTGACAGATTCTATTTCAGTTCTGCACCTGTGTTTCCCCATGAATTACCACTACAACATACTGAAATTGCTACACTTATTTCATTTATACTGTGCAGACTCCAAAAACAAGTGTTAGCCGATACGGTCACATGTATCAGAAAGCCAGGATTTATGGATTATTTTTTCTGTGCTTGCTGCTGCTCTTTGCCAAATCATGACCTCTGTGAAGGTCAAGTTTCTCATTTTGGAAATGAGCATAAAAAGATGATCCTTCCTAAAGTGTTAGTGTCATTAGAGTCTCATCCCCCTTGTTCCTAAAAAGAGCGGGGGAAACAGACACAGGATATTATAATACTGCGATCCTTTACAGACTTAACTGGGAGCGAGCTCGATTGAATATAGTGGAACCTGCTTCTGAGTACGTAAACATGCATTGGATTGCTCTGCAAATGTACTACCTATTAGCATTCTCTCACAAATATCTGGTGTTAAACGTATGAAACATTAAAATAAAGTTTTTATTGGACACACACATTTCTTTAAGATGTAATCCAATAAAACACTTCTCTGCTGCTTTAATACCATATAGGACAGGGTTCAGAGCAATGGAGAGCAATATTGCTTAAGATAGCAGACACAGAAAAGCCCCCATGCTCACATTTTGGTATCACTCTCCGACAGTTCCACAATGAAGTTAATCAGAGGCAGAAATTAATCCTTCCTGACAGCATGTTGCCTATTTCTGATTTTACCCTTACTTGTCTTGATCTTTTTGTCAAGCGAATGACAAACGTGTCGCATGAACCAACTTAGCTACACACTTCCTTCTTTTTGAAAAAGCACAGAGATGACTACAGATCTATATGACGACTCACCCATAAGATTGCTTAAGGACACGAATAAATTCATATATTCAATCACATACATGGACACAGACAGCTATGGTGGCTCACTCAGACTTAACAGTCCAATTCCTGCACACATATTTGTGCAGAGATTCATTTCCCCAGAATATCAATTAGTAACATTCTAAACATGGCAGATTAGACCTAAGGATACTCTGGCAATGCTAAAGAAACAATTGCTTTTATGTTTTTGCATCAATACAGGAGAGCTGAGCTGCAAAATAAAGGCAAATGAAGGAGCAACTCTCGCCATTCTTTTCTAAATGCTAAATTATAAATTCCAATTTGCATACATACATAAATACAATGCTGTCCAAGTGGAACATTATTTCTCAGAGCCCTCAAGTTATGGCAGATAGATGTAAAGGAATGCAGTGTCATATTTGCCATGCCCTATCACAGTGACCTTAAAACATGGAGTAAGAGCAGACCAGACCCTGCACCAACCGGGAGATCCTGATCTCAGTGCCTACCCTACCAACAAGTGCTCAGCACGATGTCTCACAGCCTGGCGATCGAGCTTTATTTTCTTCTTTCTGTACCATCTAAATCCCATGCTTCCACTTTCTGGGCTGTTTATGGGCCTGGATGGTCAGATGCTAAGGAAGGGAGGCTGCCCATATCTTTTTAATAGCTTTGATACGGTGAGAATTTCAGCAGTCATGCTGGGCTAAGTAACCCTGACCTGCTATAGTCCCACTCCTTCCCTCCCAGAAAAAGCAAGCAGTCCTTGTTGGCCTTTCCATCGAGTCACCTGGCAAGACCCCCTCTCCCTGCCTATAAGCCAGCCCCCCGATTCTCCAGCCTCACCTTGTACTGCTTCTTCCTCCTTACCCTTTCAAGGCAGGGAGCTCAGGCAACCACATGCACTTGCTTGTCCTCTCTGCTCTCCCTCCTACCTCATGAATGCTTAAGTGTTAAGTTTTAGACAGCTACAACCATCCTTAAAACAAAACAGATCTCTCCTAGGGTCACTAAATCACACAAGTCCATGACTGTAGTAAGTGCCATTACAGCTTAACAGTCTGGCAGTAAAAGCAATTCTGTCTCAGTTGGAGCACCACAACCTGCTCTATCCATCCTACAGGAGTCTTGTGGGTGGTCTGGTCTAGCTCTCGATCTACAGTATGAAGTGCTGGCTGCCCATTTCTGCTCTCTTGGAGAAG
The DNA here is from genome assembly GCF_004798865.1 of Varanus komodoensis. Classification (NCBI taxonomy): domain Eukaryota; kingdom Metazoa; phylum Chordata; class Lepidosauria; order Squamata; family Varanidae; genus Varanus; species Varanus komodoensis. The sequence goes on from NW_025336346.1 coordinate 3,572,728, forward strand.
TATTTTGGTGTCATCATCTTTCCTTGTTTATGTAAAGCTGCAGTTGCCCCTGATAACCCGGGATGCAGAGAACTTAGTTACGGCACTGTGGAGAGACAGTTGCATAGTGAGTGACAGACAAGGCCTATGGCTGAGTAAATTACTGTAGTTACCTATTTCTAAATTGACACGTGGCAGCTCCAAAAAGCTGAACAGAGGAGTGGCAGAATGGATGGCTACTTGCAGGGTGAGCAGGGAGGAAGGGGTACAGAAGGAATAGTTATGCCTGTGGGCTAAGGATGACTGTGCCAATCCATAATCAAAACCATGCTGGCCATGAAATGTCTTATCTATGTTGTATATAATACATATAGACCAAGACATGGAGTTTCTTCATTTACTTACCTTAAAAGAAACAAGACAACTTGAGTATCTTACAGAAAGGTAGAATTTAAATTTTTATAATAAACTTGAGGCAGGGAACAGAACAAAAATTCCCTAGCAACTTTTAAATAGAAGTTAAGGTGTTCCTGCGATATCATTCCTGAAATAGACGGCTGGAAATATTAAAGGATGGTGTCCAAACAGAAATGTAAATCCGGAAAGAGAATAATTATTAACAGCAAGTCCTTTCCTCAAATTTGGATTTGGACACTGGTACATAAACTGGAATCCTTTCATTTTAATAGGTATTCCTTGTGCCACAAAGTACTGTGGAGAACCTGGATAACTGGAGAAAGGTAAGGTGGCCAGGAGCTCTGGAAATGAACTCTGATGAACTCTGAACGCAGTGTAGCAAGGGGAGTGGAGGTTTGAGCAAATGGAAGTGCTTTGCTGTTTTTTTGCTGTCCAATAATGCAATTTAACAAAGCAGAAATAATGAAGCCTCATTCTAGTGTTGTACTCTATCTCCTCAAAAGCATGATATACATAGATTAACTACATTCCTAGAAAAAGTACATTCTGCAAGCTTTTTGCGATTATCTTTCATGCTGAAATGAAATAATGCAGAGAGGAATGTCAAAGGGAGCAATATATGAAAAGAAATAATGTAGAGGAGCGTCAGAAATTCAAATGCCTGAGAACCGCTAGAGGAGATGAAATCTGCTTCCTTCTAGCTGCCAGCTGCAAAGAAATGGCTTCCTGCATCATATTCACATTTGTTTTACCTGCTTTCCTTCCCATTAGTGATCTGCCACTTGGCACTTTCAGTACCTTACAGCTCAAGGCCATCAACATAGCTTTGAGGCAATTTGGGTGTCGAAAGGTGACTACCCCACATCTTCCTTCAACACGGACTCCATTGACATAAACAGGACAAATTATTTCATTGCCTCTTAGCCCTTGCTCCTAACCTAAAGCTGTATGATTTCCAAGAAGAGATTTGAAGCCAAATGATTTTACAGCCAAATCAGGATTTTTTTCTTCCGGAGTCTGCTATTACAAAACTGACTCTAGTTTATACAAATTAAAAATGTTCTCAACAGAGCTGTCCATTTCTCTCTCTCCTACAGTCTTTATAGCCTTACTAATGAACTAACCCAACATAATGCCAGATAATTCCCAGCAGAGACTGATCATAAAGCTGATGAGAATTTTATAGTTCAGAGTCAGAGGAAAAGCTCTTTCTATCCCCTCCCCCTCCCCCAGCACACACGCACACACTATTTCTATATGAAAATCTCACCACAAAACATGCACAAAACTAACAACAATATGCGCTCCATAGTCCCCCCCCCCATTTTCAAAAACAGAATAATCTCTCCAGGCAGGAGATGCCTTTCTTAGCAATGTTCATTATTATTGCCTCTGCATGGTTTCTAGTTATGTGAGCACTGGAAGAAAAAGGAAACAGAAAATGCCCAAACTCATGCCATGCTTGTATCTAGGCCCCAAGATGCCTCTGAACATTTTGAATTAAATGACCCATAAACCTTTTAAGTGATTAAGTGTTTATTAACTCAAAGAGCAAGTCACATTAAAAAAAATTAAAATAGAACAGCAGAGACAAATCCTTGTATGTACTAGGGAATTCAACTTGAATGGAATCCAACTCCTTGATCTTCTTTTACTCTCCTACTTGTTCAAGTGCTCCTGTTCCTTTGCAAAACATAGCTGCATGTGCACTATATATTGTAGTAATCTTTTCTCAGATAAGGCATGTTACCCTTCCTACAATTACTCCAGACATTGCCTGACTTCGTACATCACAATAACTCAAAATTCTGAAAACCCCTGGATGATTTCAGAGTGAGCAACCTACTGCATGCTACCTGATCACTCCTGCTGAAGATGGAAGAGACTAAACAATCCAGGATGCTCCCTTCTTGTGTTGTTGGCTATCACATTTGAACCAGGAACTCTGGCTGGAAAAAGAGTTTCATGTAAATATCAGGCCAGTTCACACAATACCTGCAGTCTATCATATCCTTTTTAAACTGCAGCGGGTTCTGGCACATGCCAATGGTCAGTTTGAAAATTCAACCCTTGGCAGGGGCAGAGGAGTTGCTTCAGGATTAAACAATGCTCAAACAATCCTGCAATAAACAAAGAATTACGTATGGATTGGTTAATCCTCAAACAGGCCCTGCTGCCTGGGTTCTGATATGATAAACCATGGCAACCGACCAACAGGGCTTTAATATTCAAACTGGCAGTCGGCACATAACATGACCCACTATAGCTAAAATAAGCCACTTTAGGCTGTGGCGATTGCACAAATCTGGTCATTAAATGACATGGGGCACAAGATATAACCCTGTGAAGCACTCTAGGCCAAAGGCCATGAAGCCCAACAATAATCCCTCAATGTCAGAGTCTGGGGCGCAGGTGGCAGGAATCAGGGCAGGGCACCAGGACCCAGGAAACAAAGCCCAAAGACCAGGCAGAGTCCAGTGGTAAGGGCCAGAGGCAAATGTGCTGTCCAGGAATGGTTCAAAGTCCAGTAAGGTGCTAGAAGTACAGACACAGTCAAGCAGCAGTCCAGAGTCAAATACCAGGAAGACAATACCAAGGAAGGAACAGGAACATGAGGAGGTCTCAATAGGCATTGATACCTGGATAAGGAAAGGCAGACAGGGTCCAACAAAGCTGGGCAGCAAAGCCCAAGCAGCAACCAAAAGCAACAAAACATCAGGGAAACCTTCAGCTGAGGCAAAGATTGGAAGAAAGAGCCTGTTCTTATCAAGCTGTCCCCCCAGGTCTCCCAGTTGGTGTTTGTTAGGGTCTGAGAGCGCCAGGAGAGCCAGGGCTCTAGTCCTGCACTCCCTGCTGCAACTATTCTGTTTCTGGTAAGCAGACAGAGCCCCAGAGCAGTTCACAACATGACACCCAGTACCACCTTCTAGACATGGCCTGACAGAAAAGGCTGGCACGGCTGCCAAACAGCACCCCTGGGGCTCAGTCCTGCCAGGCAGTACAGAATGATACCATGGCAGATGGTGCTGAAAGCCACTGAGAGATTCTGCAGAACTGACAGGACTGCTCTCCCCACCTCCAGTTCCCGGCTATGGGAGGTATCCAAAACAGTAAGAAAGAATGGTTTCTTCTAGGGTTTTTCCCTACCGCAATTGCTTGCTGTATCGTCCAAACTCAGACAACATCCAAAATGGTAAGCACCACCACCGTGTGCCTGATCTTTGCCCTTATCTGGCCAGGGCGACTTATTTTATATTGTTATTTTTGTATTTTAACTTAATGTTGTGAGCTGCCCCGAGGCTTCGGCGAATGGGGCGGCATAGAAATGTTTTAATAAATTAATTAAATAAATAAAACTATTTCTGTTCATTATCTTGCAGAAGGTGCAACCGAAATGAGTTCAGACAATCACTACCATCCAGATGCATCTGGAATTGCAACCTCCCCCACCTTCTTAATCATCTCAGTCAGAATCGGTCGACTTGGGTCTTATAGTTAAACGAATCTTTTGGGTCAAAGGACGATTTCTTTAATAAAGTCGTTATTACTGTGCCTTTTATATGTATCTCCCACTATGAGCCATTAATCATTTCCCTTAGCCATGGCATCATTCCTACTTTGGTGAATTTACTCAGCCATTAAGGGCAAAGATCAGGCACATGGTGGTGGTGCTTATCATTTTGGATGTTGTCTGAGTTTGGACAATACAGCAAGCTATTGCGGTAGGGAAAAACCCTAGAAGAAACCATTCTTTCTTACTGTGGCTGGCAAGCACAATAAATCACAATTACTAGGTTCATACTAAGGTTGGGATGAAGACTTCCTCTTGTGCTAACCCAAACTTGCAAAGAAAGTCAACCCCAGAAGAGGTCCACAAGTGCTCCTAGATGACCAGCTTTACATCTGGTAACTTTCCTCATCAGGAGTGGCTGCAGGATGCAAACAAGAGGCATTGAGAGCATGCACACCAGCTGCCATTCTTGGCGACCAACCTTCTTCCCCAGTCACTGGGGCTGGTGGTGATCCATGCGGGAAAGAGGTGTCGTGAGCAGGCACCCTTCCTGGCAATCGACCTTCTTCCCCTCTTGCTGCTGGGAGTGGCAACAGTGGTGGCGCAAATGGAACAGGAGCACAGCTTGCCCAGCATGTGGGGGCTGGTTCCTGGCAAGCACCCCATGAACACTGGAAAGCCGTCCAGAATCCATGAAAACAAGCCCAGGGAATTTGATGGATTCCAGCCCCCACAAGGATTCCTCACTGATCCATTGGTCACACAATACAGGTATCAATTGATTTGTTAATGTTAGTTTCTTGTCATGCCATGCAGTCCCTGTCTACAACCTCAAGATCTACAAATAATATTGTTTCAAAAATAATCCAAAGTAATATGACAGGCAGTGCTCAGGTTACATCATTCTGACCTGCCCAGTACTGGAGTCCAAGTCAAGGGGAGTCCAGATGACTTTATGCCAAGTGTTTACCGTGAGGCACTAACTGATCCAGCTCCCTATCTCCAGCCTGGAATAACAAGCCTCACACAGTACAGAAAGGCGTCCATGATCCGTGCTGGTGCAATGGCGGTAGAGAGATAAGCTTTCTTCATTGCTCTCAGTGCCATGATATAGCCTTCAAATGCCTTTCATCCTTATTTGGTCAGATTCATCCAGCGTTTTGCTCCTGAGTGCTGATGTTTCTCCAGTTTTATTGCCCTCAACTCATTGTTAACTCAGAAATAATAAACATCTGACTACTCAGATGAAATGACCGAGTAGCAGATATCTAAGAAAATACACAGGAGTGGCTTCTCCTTCATGTCTTACTTCTAAGCTTCTACAGAAATAAGCACGAGCAGAGTTGAAGACTGAATACTGTACCAGATGAGCCTTGGTTTGATACAGCAAAGATGCTCTTGACATTTGTTTAACCTGCTTCTCTTTGTTGTGGGACAGATAATGGTATTCACGTTGGAACATGGGGTGAGGAGAATGTATAACTGGGGTTAAAATTGCCTGTTGGTTTAACCCAATCACCTCTTTCTCTCCAAAGAACACAGAAATGTCCTCAGACAGAACTACTGCTAGTGCACAGAACCAGGCTGTGGGGCTCATGTGACCTGGATTCTAGTCTCCGCTTAGTCGTGGAGCCAACTGGCTGCCTTTGGGCAAGTCACAGACTCTCAGCCCAACCTACCTCACAGGGTTGTTGCTGTTGTGGGGGTAAGACTGAGAGCAGGATAATGATGTAAGCTGCTTTGCGTTCTTAGAGAAAGAGAGAGAAAAGCAGGCAATAAATAAATAAATACCACAGTATCTAGGAGAACTATAAGAGGCAGGTAGGAATGACAAAAAACAGAATGTAGAATACACTTCTAGAAATGTTAGAATGCCAGATATATGCCTCCTACTCCCTTCAGAGTCTCCAGCAACAAAACAGCTAAGATATGTTTTAATAACTGTGACACTAAATGATGTAATGCATATAGTATAATTATGCTTAAGTGCTTTCCATGTTAAATGTCATTTCAGTTATCACTTTTTAAATGCATTTTTATTGAGCACAATAACAATTGCACTAGTGTATGAGCAACTTAGGGGGAAAAATGGAACAGAGCGAGGTTGGGGAGACCCGAGACACTATCATGAAATGTGCTGGATACACAAAGATGCTGTCTCTGAAAGCTTTAAATAATAAAAAAGAGCCCAAATTATAAGGCTGCCAATTGTAATAAATTACAGCCTCTACCAAACCAGATAATGGAAACTGAAAGGGTGAGGGAGGGGAGGTTGTAGAGAAATCTGCATAATTTGCCACTGCTGGCCCAAGATGGATGTGCTGCATGGAAAATGCCGTGATATTTCAGATAGCAAAAATCATAGCAATCCCCATGGGCCAAGAGGGAAGTTAGGAAAATCAGGATGATTCTTCCAATGCAACCAACAGCAATGAAGTATTGCCAAAAGATTTAAAATAACAAATTTGTGGCATCAAATGATCTCAAGTTCCATTTATCACACACTGTATTTGGATTTTGCCCTTCCTCCCAGAAATGCAGGACAGTTTACACAGCCATACGGGTTTATTCTCACAGCAACTCTTGAGAGAGATTAAGCCGGGAAATCATGGCTGCCCAACTAGTTTTACAGCCAAGTCACGTTTTGAACTCCAATATCACTGCTTAAATGCAATGCTCTTAACCCAGGGACTGGCAAACTAGTGTTTCGGAATATAACATGCTAGCTGAGGCTTACGAGATTTATGGACGAAAACCTCTGGAGGTTCCCAGGTTACATATCCCAGCTCTCACTCTCTCCCCTCCCCTCTCTCTCTCTCTCTCACACACACACAGACAAACATGCACACCTACAATGAAGAGAAATATTTTAATTAAATTCTGCAACAACATGAGAAGCCGTACTGGAAATTGCTCTTCTCCAGTCGTCTGGCACTTCCCCTGTTTTCCAAGATTTCTCAACGATTATAGATAGTGGTTCAGAGAGTTCTTTCACCAGTTCCTCTATGACTCTAGCATGGAGCTGAACAAGACCTTGAGAGCTGAACACATGGAGTAACTCAAGGTGCTCCTTGAGCATTTGTCTGTTCATCTTAGGCTGCCATCACTATGTACTTCCCCCACTGTAGGTAGGTCATATTTTCTCTTGTGGGAGAAAACTGAGCCAAAGTTGTTGAATTCCCCTCTCTTTAATTTGTCTTTTATTTTAGATGTAACTGAAGGCTTTTTTGTTGTTTTTCGCAAACTTCACTAGTTTCCGTTCATAACCCACTTTAGCCTTCCTGACTCTGTCCCTGCAAGTCTTTGCTGTTTTTTGCCTAAGCTTGCTTCCTGGATAAATACAAGTGCTTTCTCCATCTCTGGGGACTTCTGCTAAGTCAATGAGAATGTAGGAGGGTACCAAAGGAATTGGCTAAGCCTGCAATATCATATGCACTCACCTCTGAAAAGTGTCTTTTGAACAGAATAGGACCTACTTCCAAGTAACCACATACATGCTTGTATTGCACAGCTGTAATCTTAAATTTATGTACATGGAAGTAAGCACCACATTTCTAAATTAATGCTGGAAGGACTGAGATATATTTAGATAATTCAACTAGTTGAGGAAACTGGAGATTCCAATTCTAATCCCATGTAATTTGGGGATGATCACTAAAATATATTAATTCAATGGACACTGGTGCACATGACATACCTTCCCAGATCATTTTCATACAGACCCTTGCATGCTCATGATGAATCAAGAGAATAGTATTTCCCTACAATTAACCCTGCCAGCATGGATATGACTCAACTCATCATCCTTCACTTTAAGCTACCTTGGGGAGATGAGAGAACAGATTAGTCTCATTCATCCCAGGCAAGGCACTGAGTGAAAGAAGACCTTGGATGCTGCTAAGCTTCTGCACATAAATGATATACTCAGGGTAATTGGGCATGATGGTGAAATGGCCTATGATAGTAACAGGGAAAGAAATTGGCTGGGCATAAGTTTTGGTTAGCAATAGCTATAAAAGTCAACACTCTAGCAAAAACAATAACTACAAGCAGTGCTTGGTTAGGAATGAGTTCTATTCCTGAGTAAATGAAAATTCATCTTTACATTGAATTTGTATGTAAATAGGATCACATATAACTGGCCTGCCACATTCACGGGGTCAGGGGCACAGGACCCCTGTGAAAATGGAAAAACTGCAAATATCTCTACCCTTCTCCACCCAAACTGACCAGTGCTGCCTTTTTGCAGCAAGAAATGCTGGAGAGATTTCCCTCTCCAGATGGGCAGGGCAGGAAGGCCGGCTTTGGAGGCCTCCCTCTCTCCACTTTCACGTCCTTTCTGTCTATGGTGATGCTCTGGAGGTTTTCCTTCTCCACTCTTTCACTTCCTCTGTCTCTGTAGTAATGATAATTTTCCACAGTATTTTTTTTAATTAACAGGCTTGATGAAAGTTCATTTGTAAGTACGGGTTGTTCGTAACTCAGACATCCATAACTCGGGGGCTGTACTCCAAAATCATATGCCTTTTAAAATGGATTGATTTCAATTGTACTTGCTGCAAGGAGCACCACGTCATGCATCTGTTTGCTTGTTGTTGTTTATTAGTTGTGGTGCTACTTTTTGTTTGTGACATTCCATAACTTTGACAAATAAAATGCTTTTTTAAGTTTGTTGCTCCCCACTGCTATTGAGATTGTGGATATCACAACAACACAATTATTAATTTGTGGGGATGGGGCACGTGCACGGAATTCACTTCTAAAAGCTCTAAAACTAATTCTGTGTTAGCCCTGCTTTGAGATTTAGTTTCCCAGATTCATGAGAATGGAAATGAAGGATTTTATGAGTCACCAAAATGCAGTGAGTCTTGTAAAAGCCCATAAGCCCCTCTTAAATGGTCCCTGAAAGCCCAGTCTCGTCTTAGAGAACAAGCCTGAAAAGCTTGTGCTCGATGTCCTAAGGATGAGTGACACACCTGCAAAATGTTAGCTGTCAGAAGTAGCCCATTAAACCTGGCCGATTTGCCATAAAAATACACCAAGTTCCAAGCAGGACTGGGGGCGATGGATACAGAAAAATGACGCAAAGGGGTGCTGCAGGCTAAACACCGCATTAGCTTTTTTTGCAAGAGAAGCAAGTCAGTTCTGGAAGGTGAGGGCTTTGCAAAAGCCGTGCTTGCTCTCCTTACTCCCTGAGGGTCTTCACCTCATGCGCTGGAGCACAAGTTGCTAATCAGGACACAGAAAGATCAGGAGCAGGCAGAAGCTGGTCTCCAGCATTTTCTTCCCAGCAGGAGCTGAATGCCAGCACTTCTCATGCATTAGAAAGAAACAGCTTCAATGCTTCACATGAGTATGGAAAAGAAGCTTCAAAGGCTTCCAAGGCAGGGGGCGGGGAAATGAAATACAAGGTTCAGGAATGTAATTTCCTAGTGAAGACAGTTAATTCATGTGCCACAGGAGACCTGTTCTGCAGGCCTTGGTTCTGATGATGCTTAGATCTGAGCTTGGAACTGCCCTGCAGCAGCAGCAAGAGCACCTTACACTTCCTTCCTTACCCTCAACTGTGCTCTGCCACCTGCAGGGATAACAGAAGCCTGCATTCATTGTGCCTTCTTTCACTCTCTCTTGACGTAGTTCCTCCCAGGTCTTCAGCACAACAGAAAAGCACCTTCCCTCTGCATACAGTTGTCACTCTTCTGCAGCCCATCTGCCCCTTGAAGAACTGTGAGGAAGAGCCAGGCTTTCCATTCTCAATGCTGTCTTGACTCGCACTTCGCACTAGAGGATCCTCCTCCTCACAAATCGAACTTCCTGGCTGCGCCTGCTCTTGCCTCCCCTTTTGTTGTGCTCCCAGCTGGTGCCTGCTAAGAAGAGCAGAGAGTGCCCCTTGAGCTTGCTAAGTTCATTAGCTCTGTTATGCCAAGTGGAACGCGGAATCACTGAACTTCTATTAGCCGAGCCTAGAGGCGCTGCTAGTATCCCCACGGCACCCCGGCAGACAGCCCCACTGCGTTTGCCAACAGCCATCAGGCCAACTGGCTTCTCCGACTCAGAAGTACCCACACGAATCTGCACGGAGGTGGCAAGGGGGGTGACTAGGAAACTCCTGAGGCACATGCGGCATGGGAGCAAAGAGAAGAGGGGCATTTGCTGAACACTGGACAAATGCTGCCCACCGCTACTACTTCCTCTCTTCTCCCCTCCAGCTCATGCTTGCTCCTTATTCTGGTTCTAGCTCTATGTATCTGACAGTCCGCAACATGTTCATTCAGCCCCTTTCAGTGGATTTTGCATTTAGCTGCTATTTTTAGCACTCTTAAGTATGCAAAATAGAAAGGCACATTCTCTGTACTTGGTCATGAACTATAGACTGCGACCGATTAGCTATAAAATAATTTTACATTTTTGGAGTGCATCCTATTAAGCACCATACGCTTAAATAAAGGGGAGAAGAAGTTTTCTGTCGTAGCTTCTAGTTGTGTTTAGATAGAGCAAGCAGATAACCCAGCAGTGCACAAAGACTGTCCCTCTGTCTAGATTCCCATTAGGCAAGCTGCTGCAGACCTCCAAATATACGTGGCCGTAACACTGCTTTTTGCACTCTGGCTATTTCTCACATGATAGCAAGGGGCCACATTCATGAGACATATTCCCCTACAATTTCAGAGGCTGTCCTGCAATTTTATTGATTACATGCTTGTGTGAAACATGAATGGTACTGTGAGTATACAGCTCAATTGCCCTGAGAAACCTACACTACTGTGCCCTGGGAAATTCTCTCCATCAGTTTCTCCATTCAGGGTGGCCGATGTGCAGTGTGATTGGCAGTTTTTAATCTCTGGCCCCCCAACTGACATTACAGCCACATAACCCCTTGGGATCATGTGCAACAGAACAGTAACCTGCTGTCACAATAAGGAACAATGGGAAGAGGGTTATGGCATGGGAAACAATCGTAATAGACCAAGGATGGAAAGAGAGGTGGTCTATCGCTTCTATACGATTTCCTCATCCTAATTATTGGCCCCAACAGCATCTGCTGTCAAAATTCTTACCTTTCTGTCTTGGAGCTATTACTTTTGTGCTTATCTCCCTCTACTTTCAGAAAAATCAACAAACAGAATCCATCCGCCAGACTGGGTTATAGTAAATGCACATCTAAGAGGAAGCGGTTTAAGTGATGGAAAGAAAGGTGTTCAAAGAAAAAGAACATTTAAAAAATCAGACACTGAATGGAGCAAGGGAAGGCGCCTTTGGACGAGCATGGGGCACTCAATTTGCGCTATCTGCCTCACAGCACAGTATGTCAACCTCCTATCATTAGAGCAATGATGGTATTGATCAAGACTGCAGACGTTACCAAGAAAATGAGCTGTAATTAATGAGGTGCCATTGGACTACAGAGATAATATTATCTAATCAAACAGGCCAAGGGGAAACAGGGTCTTATGGGCCATAAAACAGCCAGTCCTATTCCTCCTCATAAATAAGCGGTGCTGTGGCAACAGCCCTTTAGCTCTTGCCGCATCTCCTTTCTCCCTCGACTTGTAGTCCTTCCACTTGAACGCTTCAGTGCTGACAGCTACTAATGACTCAGAGTCAGATTCAACCTCTGAGTGTCTAATCAGGGTTATGCTAAACAAGAAGTTATCAGTTCCAATCTGACCCTGGATCCCTTTCTCAAGAGGGGAATTGATGACACCACGCTATAGGCAGGGAAACAACACACTGCAACAATCCAAAAGAAAAATTTGTGTCAAATAAAAATCAGATCAACCATCTGTTCCATTGTAAGAGTTGTTTAAAGTCCTCCCATAAGAATATGTACCAAAGGATGGAATCCAATGTTTCATGAGAGAACTTGCACTCACGCAACTGGGCATTTGCTCCCTCTTGTTCATTCTATGCCTCCCGAGTCCCAAATCTTACCCAGAGGATTCTCCAACACCCCAAAGGAATTAGGGAGGCAAGCAGGATGCTGCGCGGGAGATGCATTCTGCCAGTGGTGTCCATTCTGCTAGTGGATTCCATCCAGATTTCAGAGTGTGAAACACTTTTGTTCCCCATTTCCTTTTTTAGGAACTCTTTTCAAAAAAATCACCTGTTTGCAAACAATCAATATATGATTGCCTTCCAATTTAGAAGTTTCATGTTTGACATCTGCCAGTGATTCTTATGACTTCTGATTATTTAAACAGTTGGGAAAATGTAGAATAAAGCAAGCCTTAAACTCTGATTTTTCACAGCTCCAAATGTTTAACAAAATGTTTAACATTTTGTGCATTTAAAAAGGTTTACTTTTTTTTTTTCAAATGATCACTTTACAACTTATTTTACATGAATGCTATTTGCAGTACACTCTCTCTTATGCAGTCATGCCTTTGAAGTATATCAAAGTGAGTGTGCACTGAGCATTTCTGGCCAACTCTGTGGAGCTACTAGAAGATTTCCTCAATTAAAACAGCTTGATTCCTGTTGCGTTTGACATTTGTATTCCACCTATCTATACAGAAGTTTGGCAGTCCACAATTTTTGTGACATCAGATGCAAAACCCAATTGCTTTAAGTGGGAAAAACTAAACAGGGATCTCAGGGATGCAATCATAGGCAAACTTACTTGCATGTAATCCCTGCAGAACCAAATGGGTCTTACTAATGGGTAGGTACGCACGGAACCATAACACTCTCACAATCAGATTATGAATTAAACCGCAGTATGACCCATTAGGCAAACAAATTCTTATCACTTTCCATCAGTAGTAGCTGAAAAAATAAATAAGAATTCTGGACAATTCTGGGCTCTAAGCATTCATATTTCAAGCTAACAGCTGCACAGAAAATTGAAACAAGGGCATTCTACAGTCATGCAATCTTTCTCAGGAAGTTGCGCAGCCTGGAAAAATGGCACCTTACTAGGGTTATACCCATTACCTGAGAGTAAGCGCCACTGAATGTAATGGGACTTTCTTCTAAGTAGACATGTACAGGATTACATTGTAGGTTCTAAGCCAATGAAACCAATGTTTTAAAGTCCCTTAGAGCTCTTCTTCGGAAAATGTGGTAAACCAAGTAACAAAAATGGGGAGGAGTAAGTGAGGGGATGTGGCTGATTTTCAAGCCACAGAGCTGGCCTTTAATCACAGATTAAAGCTGGAACGTGTGTTAATGCTGTCCCATCATGTTCAGGAAGTGCCAAACAGAAATCTGTTTTACCATATCCCACCTTGTATCTAAGCAGATAACCTGGCACTAGAAGAGGAACCTGGACAGCAGCCCTGCTCATAAGAAACATGGGGATGGGCAACCTAATTGATGTGAACATCAGGGGCCATGAAATCTGGTACAGTTGATGTATGAGGATGAGCACTCTCAGTGTGACTCCACTTCTTGCTCACGTGTTGATTCTGCATGCAACCAGCTCTTCTGAACAGGGTTTATATACAGCCAGGTTGTGATAAATGCAAGCGCAAATCATGCAATATTTGATTTTGTGAGAACTGCACAATGATACCAGGTGGTGTTTAATGCAACCTGAAATTCAGTTAATGTGAAACCAGCACATGCATAGTTGAGGTTACCAGGCTACTGTTAGGGATTTAGATGCTGCTACTTCAGTCTGTACTCGTTTATCTTTGCATGTGTGTGTGCTACAGGCTGCTGTAATATACGTTAGTCACGATTTAGTCTAATTGTTTTCAGTGCTCTTAAGAAAATGGACAAAAGGAAAATTCCTTCCAATAAAAACACTGAGTGCAAAAAAGAAGAGGTTTGTTATTACAAAAAAAAAAAAAAAAGATATGACTGAATGACATGAAGGTGGTCATAGCAACTCTAAAATAGGACAAGATGTCAATATGCCTGAATCTATATGGAATATTATAAAATATGCAGGGAAAGTAAAAGGTAGTTACATCAGTTTTCTGTGGGGTTCAAACAACTACAAGAAATAAAAGTGTTAGAATGATAGAAATAGAGCACTTTTTAACTATATGGACTGAGGATTGCAATCAAAAGTGCATTCCCCTTATCAAAACAATTCAGTCTAAAATATTTTGAAAGACAATAAAGATGTTTTCATCAGTGTAAGCTTACCTTTAAGAATTATATTTAGAATTTTTTGTTTTTATTTTGCTTTCTATAACTACCCTGTAACTTTAACAATAAATAAAAATTATAACTATATTCTTTTTATCCTTTACTGTAATATTTTAATAATCATATAAAAACCTGTGTTGAAAAATTTTCACTGCCTATTTCCATTGAGCTGCAACCAATTACTGTATTTTACATATAATTATAATGTTGGATAGTGTAAATTCAAGTAATGTGACCACTTCATGGGATTCATTATCCTCGCTAATCGAGACCAAGTTGTATTCAAAAGGTTTTGAAAGATGCTCCTCAGATGTATAAAGGCTCTGTTTAGCTATATATTTTATCTGTTGTAGTAACAAATCATTGTGTGTCCCCCTTCTTCAAGAAATATATGCTTCACAGAATGGGAACATTAGCTTAATTCAATTATTTTAATTAGTCTCTTTTTCTTGCTGATTAAAAATCTCTTTACCCTGCTGCTGCCCAGCCAGGAAATCAAAACTAGTCTGGCTGAAGCCAGATTTCCTTTGGACCAGCTGACTGAAAATAAGTGCAAGTCTTTTCCCGGAATGTCCTACCACTTAGTTAAGTTCACAGTTTGGGACTTATCCTCTGCATCTTCCTGAAGCAACTGAGTTCTGCCTGGAAGTCCTGCCCTGGTACCAGAAATGACTTCAAAAGCTGACCACACTGGAATATGCAGACATAGACTAGGATTCATCATGTTGCTGGATGGTGATTTATTCATGGTAGATCCTTATGTATTTAGGTTCCACTCCATTACTGTCCCATGTAATACAATTAAACCTTATTTTGGTAGGATTAATTAGAAGTAATAACAGTGCCTCTTCATGAGGCCTACAAAACAATTACCTGCACTTTTACTAGGCACACACAAAAATTTAGTGCATATACATTTATCTACCCACTCTGGATATTCTAAGAGCAGGAAATACCCTTTTGAGTGATCAAATATCCCACTGATCTTTGAACTATAAGGACCTTTGAACTATAAGAAGCTCCAAGGGGCATGAGGATGCCAGAACAAGAATCTGCATAGATGGAGGAAAGACCTTTCCTGCTTTTCATGTGATCCTATCTTATAAAATGTTCAAGAGGCCCCATCCCGTGTCTTCTAGAAAGGTACCAAAAAGGCAAACTTGAAATAAAATAAGAAAGCACTGCATAACCTGCATATTGTGCCAGTTGCCAGATACACTTTTAATCATTTAACAGTTTTAATCCTTTATCAGATAAATGTTCACCTAAAAGGATTTTATATACATACAAGATCTGAAACAAATTTGTTTGTGATAAATATATTCACTTAATATTACAAATGAGCATTTATGAGATTCAGACACAAGTTATCCATAAGTCTGTGGAATGACTCGCTAACCTCTTTCCTAAAACAAAGGTAGGTGCTAGCATAACCATTTGCTGGGAAGAGCTTCACAACCTAAAGGCTTTTTATCATACCATCCGCATCCAGTTCATCAAAAGCCAAGGCCACTCTGTAGGCTGTCTGGAGCTATGAACAAGGTGACTTCTCTTCATAGATGGGAATACATGAAAACATGTTCTTTCAGCTTCCACTTATATGAAACATTCTTGAACATTTTGCTTAAAAACTGATAGGCAGTGTCTTATTACAACACTGCTTCATATAAAGGAGACGGTGATCCAACCTGTCCTGAAAAAGGCGCCCCTGGATCCAGAGGTGGTCACCAATTATAGACTGGTGGACAACATTCCATTTTTGGGCAAGGTGTTGCGAGCGGGCGGTGGCAGGACAACTCCAAGCACTCTTGGATGAAACGGAGTATCTGGACCCATTTCAGTCTGGCTTCAGACCTGGTTATGCTGCTGAATCTGCCTTGGTCACCCTGTATGATGGACCCGTAGGGAGAGGGTCAGGGGGAGTAACCCCTATTGGTTCTCCTGGACCTCTCAGCAGCTTTTGATGCCATCAATCATGGTATCCTTCTGGATAGGCTGGCCAGGTTAGGAGTTGGGGGCTCTGCATGGCAGTGGTTCTGTTCCTACCAGGCCGGCCAATTCCAGAAGGTCATGCTGGGAGATTATAGCTCTGCGCCATAGCAGAGCTATAATCATGGGGTACCACAGGGCTCCATTTTGTCACCCATGCTCTTTAACATCTACGTGAAACCACTGGGAGAGGTCATCAGAAGGTTTGGGCTGCGGAACCATCAGTGTGCTGACGATACCCAAACCTATCTCTCATTTACATCTACTCCAGGTGAGGTGGTGGGCTGTACTGAACCAGTGCCTGGGTGAGGTAATGGGCTGGATGAGGGCCAATAAACTGAGCCTCAATCCAGATAAGATGGAGGTCCTGTTGGTGGGTGGTTCAGGTTTTCAGGTAAGTGATTTTGATCCTGTCCTGGATGGGGCTGCACCCCCTCTAAAGGACAGGGTCTGCAGCTTAGGAGTGCTCCTTGACCCAAGCTGTCCGTGGAGGCCCAGGTGACAGCAGTGGTGAGGAGCGCCTTCCTCCAGCTTCAGCTGGTCCATCAGCTGCATCCTTACCTGGACACAACAGTGATATATGCCCTGGTAACTTCCCTGTTGGATGACTGTAATGCCCTCTACGTGGGGCTGCCCTTGCAAACAGTCTGGATATTGCAATTGGTGGAAAACAGAGCTGCCAGGTTGCTGATGGGAACCGTTTGTTATTCTCATATAACACCGGTCCTCTACCAGCTCCACTGGCTTCCAATCGAAGTCCAGGCCCAATTCAAGGTGCTGGTTATTACCTATAAAGCCCTAAACGGCTTGGGACCAGGATACCTGAAGGAACGCCTCTTTCCTTATATGCCTTCACACCTCTTAAGATCTGCAGGAGAGGTCCTGCTCCGGGAACCCTTCTTGAAGGAGGTAACAAGGATGTCTACTCAGAGTAGGGCCTTCTCTGTGGTGGCCCCAGACTGTGGAATGCACTCCCCAGAGAGGTTTGCCTGGTGCCAAGCCTATACTCTTTTTGGCGCCAGGTAAAAACCTTTTTATTTGAATGTCATTTTAAGAATTAGGGATTTTAGAAGTTAACAGTCAGTTCCCCCACACTTTTTAATCTTAATTATTTATATTTTCTTTCCCTTTTGAATGTGATTCTCTCATTTTAACTTGGATTGTATTTTTATTACTATTTATTACTGTCTATTGTATTTTTCATTGTTTTTATTATTGTTGTTGATTTTAAGCTTGTAAGTTGTCCTGAGACACTGCCATGAAGGATGGCATAGAAATGTTTCAAATAAATAAATATAAGTGTTCCAACCTAATTCACTGTAGTGACCCAGTAATTTCCAGTGCTGTGAAGTTAATATGTCTGTTTCTAAGAGGTGTATGAGAATATGATTGCCCTTTCTTTTCATCTTCTCTTTTTTCTGACTATAGTCGCACTTACCCTTGCCCTTCTTTATTTTTGACCTTCTCTAACTATAATACAACTATGAATTTATAACTGTTTATAAGTCATCTCATCCCTTCCTCTTGTCTTTCCTTCTCAATATGAACTTCAGGTCCCAAACTTGCAAAGTCCAAAAACAGTCGAAAGTCTTAGGCCTGATGGGTCCCTAACAAATGACGGCAGCTGCCTTTTGAAGCACAGCAGGGACTAAAACTAGATAGCCAGGTAACAAACCAGCAAGTATGTCTGCAACCAGTCAATCAACAGGACAGGTGTACTAACAATTTGCCCATACCTGAACAAAAGTGGCATTAGCCGCACAGGCTGGGAGAAGGGCCTTGTTTTTCTCCTATGCGGGCTATGTAGATTCACAATGATGGTCAGCTGAGTAAACAGTCAAGCCAACTAACCAGTCAATTGCATCTCCTGGTATTTGACCACACAGCTAAATATTGATGATGCTTAAGAGAATTTGCTTACTGCTTACTAGGCACATCTGTCTCCGAACATCATTTTGTTTTTTTTAAATGGTTGCTATTGTTTCATTTTATTTCTGTTAATTGCAATTAAAAAGAAAAACTAACTCTAGGTTGAACCTAGTACTGCTGGATGACAGTTAAACTACTCAGTGAATAGGTAATATTTATCCCATCTCTAATGGGGGGGGGGTCATTACATTTTTTAAATAATCAGTTTCTTGGTTTCAACAACAGTTAACTCATTAGTTTTGTAATTGGTATACATATAAACTCTACTATGTGCTGAATAAAGTAAATGGTTTAAAACAGCCTTCTTCAATCTTGTGCCCTCTAGATGTTTTGGACTTCAATTCCCATTGGCCTCAATCAGCATAGCCAATGATCCAGTTTTGTTTTGTGTTTTGTTTGAACCTCCTAAATAACCTGGTGTCTTCTGTAAACTTGGCCACCTCATTGCTCACTCCAAATTCCAGTACATTTATGAACACATGAAAAAGCACTGGTCCCAGTACCCCTGTGTAACCCCCCACTTATGCACCCCCATGGCAGGAAGTTACGGCTGAGCCCTACTTTCTGTTCTTTAACCAGTTATAGTTCCATATTCTATGACTGCTAAGTTTGCTCAAGCATCTTTGGTAGTTGTGGACAAATATTTCTACCTTGAATGGACTGTGTCATTTTAGAAAAAAGCCTTAAGCAAGTAACATTAAAATCTAATGAGAAGTTCACAGGTTCTGTGATTCACTATTTGAAAAATAGAAATGAATTTTCTTTTGTAAAATAATGAGCATTCCACACGTATTCAAAACAGAAAGGAAAAATGCTTTAACAAAACAGAAAGTCTATTTCCCAGCTAGCCATATCAACAACTCATTAACTTTATCTGTTTCTGAGCACTCTCTAGCAATCATGCAGGAGCTAAGATGAAGGGAACAGCTGTGCACTTCACTGGTTTGTGGCCAGAATCTTACGGTGTAGACTTGGCATCCACATTGCTTATTCCTATGATTCAACAAATATTCCAATTTCCTACCCAAAATGGCATACTATGTTGAAGATTTCACATGCAATGTTTGCAGAAATTGTTGACTACCTTTTTGCTCACAAGCCTGAATTTCATTGAGGTCTTCTTGCTGTCTTCTTGCTTTATTTATTTATCACATAAATAAAGCAAATCTCAGACTATGCTGCAAGTACATATGAATTAGGTATACATTTGGTCATAAGTAAAACTTGTTGTTTTCCCCAGGGTTTCACATTGTTTGCCGAGGGAAGTCCACATCTTCTAATCAAGCCTTGTTTCTGAAAATCTGGGAGAAAGCATATGTTAATACATGGCTTTTCCTATCTATAAAACATAACGAAGGGAAGGTTTCATAGACCGCAACTTGTTCCCCAGATCTCTTGAGCGGTTGCACTATACCTTGGCACTCACAGTGACTTCTTTTGGTGTGCAGAAGACTTTCTGTATCCGAATCACAATGCCAGTGATGAGCAGCAACCAGGACCCTTGACACAGGAGAAAAAAGACCCACCAGCTGAACCACACCAAATTGGGGGAGAAGAAGCCATGGAGGGGCTGAACCCAGCCCCAAGTCCTAATTGCCTGTCAGCTAGGAGTCCCTTAAGCAAGGGTCCTCCAAGCAGGGACTCCTACAGACCTCGCCCCTGAGCCAGAGTCCCCTGAGGAGCAGGCTTCCATGACGCCATGAGCCTCCTCAAGCACCTGGTACAGACAATAGCCAAGGCAGGCATCAAATGAGATGCAATGGAATACTGCACTGAAGATAGCAGGACTCACCTTGGTCAAAAACATTCAGTGATCACTGGCAGCAGAGTTAAATGATGAAAAAAAAATCTCCTATCTGTTGAACTCATTCCTCTACTCATTTTAAGGCTTTTCATAGTTCAAGAAAGGAGCAGAACCTGAAAAGGAGGTCGGTCCTCAGAGGAATAAAAGGCTTCAGCTGGGCACCTGCTCTTGTCAGAATAAGTTGCCTACTTAGAGGTACATAAAGCCTTGCATCTCCACTCTGAACCCCACCTGCATTTCTAAGCTACCACTAAGCTGTTGCAATCTGTGGATTCTCACTCATAGTCAGAAGAGGAATCTGTTACATGGAGAACAGTTCTTTGCGATTTACTTTGCCCACAGATACAGCTGTCCAGAAGCACTCCTGTGACTCAGATACTGAACATGTGCTGTTGCAAAAATTGCTACTGGAAATTGGGGGTGTATCCAGGAATGCTTTGAACCTCTTGTGGATTTCCATGCAAAAGTGTTTCTGGGCACTATCAGAGAGGGTTGCAGCGGTGGAATTAGTGCCCAAACTATTCCCAGAATACATTAGAGCCCACGTTAGCCTTAGTTGGCTTTGTTTTGTGGCAATTTTTAGTTTTTGGAATCTCTTCTAATCCCACATATATCAGCAAAGTGTCTACATGTCCTTTAGTCTTAACCTTATAGCACCTCATCACACATATACCCTCTAAACAGCTAAGCCACTCTAGTTTGATCTATTTATTCCTGATGTACTAAACCCATTGCTTCAGTGAACCAGCACCAGTTCCTTTTTCCTGCCTTGGGCTAAAAACAGAGGTTTTCACCCGTTCATTCTGTATTGCAACAAGGCACTCATGTTTGCTGGGTAATGGATCACATATGCACCATACAAAAGCATATACTGGGCAATCTCAAACATCTTCCAAGGACTGCTTTTTTTTTAGGTGCAAGCTATTCTCGTGTCATTTCTGTAGCATATTAGTTGTTTTAAAAACGAATCAATGAAATTAATGAGCCTCAGTTGTTTCATTCCTTTGTATAGTGAAAATGAATGGGACAGCAGTGAATGAAATGAATATTTTTTTCTGCATTGCACTAGACTCTTTGTTTTGCATAAACTGGAGCTGTTGACAATAGAGAAAGGTTTTTGTACAAAAACTGTACCAAAACTATACGACTATACAGGAAGGAAGGAAGGAAGGACAGATGGACAGATATAAACTGGTACCTAAAAATGATGACCTGTTTGAAGTTGACAAACCTGAAGGCAGTAGGTTGATGGGTAGTAAACTTTGTGTTAGTAGCTGCAGATTTTCACTGGAACCCCTTCATTTATGAGGAAGCACAGTCTCAGTATTAATACAAAACTCATTTATCACAGTCAGGGCACATGCTAATTAATACATCATAATTACCACATAGTTACCACTGTGATTTTCTGTCACAATTTCTGAAAACAATTGCGAGGAAAGTGGGAGGAGTCAAGAAGGTGGTATGTTCAGGAAATGGCACTTCAAAACAAAGTTCTGTGTTATTTTTAGATAATTAGCTGGGTATAGTAGGAGCAAGCGAAAGAGCAGAGACTTCGCGAAAGGGAGAGAGACAGACTGCTGCTTCTGCCCCCTCACAAGGAATGCTGGAGAAGGAGGCGGGGCAAGGCGAGCAGGAGGCAGGGGCCCACCTGCAACTGTCCTTCCACGGGGTAAAGCCAGCGGGACCCATATCCCCCTCCCCCCCCAAAAGCAAGCAAGGTCAGTCCCTCTCCTGTGTTGGCTGCCTACAAGTAAGTGCCACTGAATTCTCTGCCATTTACTTGTGAGTAAGGCTGCTGACACTAATATAATTTTCTGCTTAGCAGACACGGTACTTGTTCTTTGAGGCAAGAGGGCAGAAAGCCTTGAAAGGACATTGCTAACTTAATTTTTTGCAAAGGACGAGGGAGGGAAGAGAAGCAGCAGCACTGCTCTGTAGTTCGCCAGGCGAATCACGGAGCTGGAAATGGCCCTTCGTTGTTCATTTGTTCTTGTGTTTTTGCTTTGTGGGATACCCTTCCACACACAAGAATGCATGGAAGCATTCCTATTTTAAGCTTCTCATTGCAAGAAAAGCCAAGTTCTGAAAGCAGCTGCAGCACAAAACAAGACAAAATAAAGGGTGGAAAGGCAGGAAAATAAAAATGCAAAGTCACCATCTATTATAAGATTTCATTTTAACATCACCACCTCAAGACCTTCTCATGAGATGTCATCTGTCTCCAATTCATCTGCTCTTTCCCACCTACCAACAAATTTTGAGAAACCAACAGCCTCAACTTTCTTTGAATGGAAATAGGCCAGGTGACCTATCTGCAGCTGGACTCACCTCTGTTCTCATAGCTTTACACAGGAACGCTCCTGAGCAACATGAGCCTAATATGGAAAGCACACGGCATGCTGAATGCCTGCAAACTGAAAAGCTTTTTTGTTAGGCCACCGTTTATTTCAATCAGCTCTCCTAGTGTTTCGTGGTTTGGCAGCCTTTATACGTATTATCTTAAAAGTATGTGCTACTGTGAACAGAGACAGTATTAGAAAACAAACTTTGAGATACCCCCCTTGTGCAGAGGAGACATCTAAAGGGAAACATTTTAAAGGATTAAGGTTTATAGGTAAAATAATCTTCAAGATGTATGACAAGAAGCAATAATATCAGTGAAGAATCCGGAAAAAGCTGTACAGCTAAAGACATGGAAATGAGGTGGGATTTAGAGACTTATTCAGTCAGTCAGTAGCATCCTACCTGTTTTGACAAAGAGCTGCCACGCACCAAAGGCTGACTATAAATCTACCATTCTGTATCTCAAGTAAAAACCAGGTAAGTGTGAAACAAAGTCTTCTCATTGACGAGCAGTGCAAACTTCTAGTCAGCGTCTAAATGGCCGCCAGATTTTGCAGAGTCCCAGGTCTGACCTCAGAAGTTCACTCCAGTGCTAGAGCTGGGACTGTGGGCTTGGAGCAACTGCCTCTCCCTTGCAGCTGACATTGAAAGAACTGCACCAGCGGGTTCTTTGAGGTCATGACCTTGGGAAAAAGGGCTTTGTGGGCATTCTGCGGGTCAGGAAGGAAGCAAGCGGGCTGCGTGAAGTAGGCTTGGCACCTCAGCCTCCTTCTTTCCCTATAAATTGCTGCATTCCATCTGAGTGCTTTGCAAAACAGGAGGGGCAGAGAAGCAATCCACACTCCCCTCCACACTCATCCCACCCTGCACAGGATGCCTGTAGTCTTCCGAATTAGGAGAGCTACAAGCATTCAGAATGGGCTATGCCCTAGATCTGTTAAGGGAAATTTAGCAGAACACACAGTATAAATCACAACATGATAACAGAAAGCAATAGCCCTGACAAAATTTCTGAATTTTTCAAGATAAGTTTCTTGAAGATAATGGAAATGAAGAAAAGAAGTGAGAGCTGACTTAAACAGTTTGGTTTCTAAGAAGATCTAAGATTCTTGTAATCATTATACATCCAAGTCTGTACTCTGTAAGATTACAAGGGATACAGATCTTCACATGACTTTGCAAATACTTAAGTAGTATCTGCTGGGAAACAGCAACCCACCAAACGTGCCCCAAATCCATATCCTCAGCAATGGATATCAGCTGCACATCCAAGCACCTCAAAGGATCTGGCCGCATCCTGCTTGAATCACGCCCATTAACTCTGCCCAGTTTCACCAAACAGTCTCTGATTTGTGAGGCAAAAGAAATCTTAAACTGTTACATTTCCAGGCATTCCCTGTCATGTCACAGTGGTACAGGGAAAACAACTAATGCACAGTTGTATGAGCAGCCTTCATATGGGTAGAATGAAGAGTGGTTCAAACTTGAATAGATGCACTTTCCTAGAAAAATCAGTATTCTTATTTCAAAGCAACTTCAGGCCTATGAGCATTTAGCACCTGAATGTTATTTATGAATTTCTATCACACTCTCCAAGCAACTCAGAGCTTTGTGTGGAGTTGTCCTATTTCATCCTCACAGCACTACTGTCAGGTGAGTTTGGCAAAGAAAGAAAGTGATTTGCCCTGGCACCGCATCATGTCCCGGTGGGATCTGTATCCATCTAACAATAGCCACTGTTCCACAGTGGCCTAATAAATTACTTTCCAAAAGGCTCAAACTGATTTATAACTCATCCTATGACTTATTCCCTTCTCCTTCCTAGCCACACATACCTAGTATACACAGGTGTGTTGCACACACACACATACAAGCATAGAAATGTGGGTTGTCCTTCACATCTGTCCACATGATCAACTATGTATATTGCATGCTGTGGGGAGGAGGCCAGAATGATGTAATGATTTCATGTGGTAATTTACTGGGCTCTTTATAAGTCGCTTATCCATTTCAGTG
This sequence comes from Varanus komodoensis, assembly GCF_004798865.1. NCBI lineage: Eukaryota > Metazoa > Chordata > Lepidosauria > Squamata > Varanidae > Varanus > Varanus komodoensis. The sequence continues at coordinate 3,596,817 of NW_025336346.1, forward strand.
TTTAATATTCAGCTCTTTCCCTAATTAGAAAAACTCTAATCTGCTCTATAAAATGCATAAGTGAGCTTTGCTTGTGAGCAGAAACAGAATTATACCGAAGCAGAGTTTTTGTAAATAATCTATAAATGTGGAAGAACTGTTTAAGCACTGCTTTTATCCAGAAGTGGTATCATATGTTGTTCCTCCACAACCTACCCAATCACTGAGCAGCGTAACAAGAGAGATTTTCCTTAGATGCTGGCCATACACAGACACTGACTTTAGATTCCTAGCCAGCTCTTCTAAGTCTGCGCAGTTCATGCCTGTGACAGGTCCCAATGCTCATTTGTAAACCTTTAAACTTCTCACTTCTGCCCCATGAGTACAGGTTTGCCACTACTCAGCTCCATGACAGAGCCAAGCTACACAGGACAGGAGATCCATGGTAAATCCCTTCATTCACAGTGGGAGTGCGTGTACATGTGTGGGTATGTTTTCCATGGGAAATGCAAGCCCAGCAGGCTAGGAATGGGATCACAGCAAAGGCTGTGGGGGAAGATTTAGCCCTTTTCTTACTTTATTTTTTTCCCAAGCTCCTTTCCTACTGACGGGTGGAGAGAATGCAGGTCATCATGGGGGGAATCATTTTTTTTAAGGGAAAGGGATAAGCATCCCCTTCCTTCAATGCAGTTTCATCTACATTTCCTAAAAAAAGAAAAGAAAAGCCTACCATGAAAATACCAGAAGATCAGTCATAGATCTCCCAGCTTCACAAGTAGTTTGTCCTCAGTTAGATCCAAACTGGGTCAACAACTTGAGTCTGTAAAAAGCTACACTGTGTCCCCAAAGCCAGTTTATAGGGCTCCCTGAATTTATATCTTGGGATTTCTGCTCTAGAACTGCCAAATATGCTCAATTAACAGAAGCTGGGAGAGACCGAAGCTCCTAGGGTGACCCTGAATCACCTATGAGAAGTAAGGCATGAGCTTCATCTCACATGTGCCCTTTAGGGAGGGCAAAGGAGCAATAAAATGTAATTATTCATCAGGAGCATCTGTATCTTTGATCAGCTCAGCAGTTTCACACTGGCTGCATTCGCCTGGCACAACATGCAATCCAGTATAGTTATCATGGTTTATAATGTTGTTACCATGATCTACCTGACAGATAATCAAATGGTTTCTATTTTATTGTGGTTTCCATCCTCCCTGCTCAGTCCTCCCACTGTTCACATGTATCCCATCAACTACTGCACCTTTAATTCAATCCCAAGATGCATCATTGCCCACCTATGCCACCTGTTTCTTCCTCACTGGTCCACATAGCTGGACTGCTGGAGCAGCTCCTGCAGTTACCATTCCTTCCAAAGGACTCTGTGGTATTGCATAGCGGGGCCATGGAAACCTTGATCCTGGGTTGAGACAACATGACAAACCCTGGTGGTACAGAGACACCATAGTGCTTCAGCTCACTTTGAGACAAGCTTATAAAACCAGGCTGCCACTAGCATAGCTTAGTTAAAAATAAGTAAAACATACATTCTAATCATACATTTCTTTGCACTCATGAAGGTCATAAAACAGGTTGCTTCACAATTCAAAAAGCAATTCATTTTTCCTTCAAAATATGCTTGAATCAGGCCACCATCACACACACAAGTCCTTGTAAAGAGAATTAACACAGTATTAACCTTGAAATGCATACACAAGAAAACACTCACAATAAATGAAAATGAAGTGATTTGGAAATGAAAATTAAAAGTCTCTGACTGCCAGGGAAGGAGTGGGAGAAATACCTGGATGCATCTACTTATTCAGTTCTGCTGCTCCCCAATCCCCACACTGTTACATTTATAGACAAGTTTCCGTAATATTGAATCTTACTCCATGTTCCTACCCCACAGTGAGTCATTTCAGGAATCCTTTGTGCAAGCCCAAGAGAAAGTTTAGTGTGCACGCACACACAAATACCCCTTGTACATACCATGACAATTTCTCCCTAGTCACTGATTTCTCTTTTAAAACAAATTAGAAAACTCTTGCCTATTTGATACCCCTTATAATCCTTCATTGCTGAGTTGCCATAACATTCTCACCTGGACTCCTGGCTTTATCAGAAATCCCAACACTGTGGTCAAAGTGTTTAATCTTAAACCTATCTCTAGTCATTCACTGAGGCAATCATCCTATAACCTTGAACTCAGTGTGATAATGACTAGACATGAATAAATGAGATGCTACGTATTTACATATATTGTCAGTGTTCGTTTGGCAATGTCTTCAGTTGACATTGACTGCAGTGCTGTTAAGTTTGTTTATATTTAGATCCTGCCTTTTTTCCTTCCAAGGAACTCAGATTTATTCTCCTCTTCTTCGTCTTATCCTCTCAACAACAACTCTATGAGGTAAGTTGTGCTGAGAGTTAGTGACTTGCCCAAAGCTTGGATCACCAGTCCCACACTCTCAACCATTACACCACACTGGCTCTATTGCACATAAATGTCATTTTATGTTGCTTATGTCTCTTCTTTCAGAAGCAACACCCCAGTAAAGAACCCCAAATTTCTTGAACCTTCTTTCTTGCTTAATTCAACAAGGGCAGCCACAGAGAAACAGAGTGGGCTGCCTGTTAATTGAAGATACAGCTGTGGAAAGGTTGGTTGTAAGTGTGTGGGATTTGAGCAGAAAGAAGCCTACAGGGCTCTTCCCTGCCCACCTGAGGAAAGCAGGGTTCTTTCTCTTAATGATGTGCAAATGATTTAGTGAGATGGCGGGGAGGGGCATTGCCTCAGTGTCCAAAGTTCCCTATGTGCAACTTATGTGTCCCCTCTTCCTCCCTTGCAACCAACAGACAGTTCTTTGGCAAAGTGCACTTTATTTCCAACATACAGCCAGCAAAATAGTAGCCACCAGAGGAAGAGCTTCTGAGCATTCACAGAGCAGTCTTTTAAACCCAAGGTAGAAACTCCTTCAGAGAAACCTCCTTTTTGTAACCATGGGCTCCACTCCCCTGGGTGCTCCTCACTGGAGAAGGACTAGCCTCCTAGACCTTCGCAAGCCCTCCAGGGGGCCAGCCCTTCTCTCCGGATGTTGCATCACAGGGCGAGGGATCCGGGCAGGCTCCTCTTCCCCCTCTCCCAAGGCCCCTCCTGGCACTTCCAATCCCTGTCTGTTCTCAGGGTCTGCCAGATCACTTGGGGACGGCAGCCTTGAGAAAGCACTCCCTCCTTCACCATCTCTGTCTTCAGGCTTCATTTTCCAGGACTCACCCGAAGAACGGGTGCCTCCTGGCCCTGGAAAGTATGCCAGGATAACTGCCCCTTTCATTCCCAATAATATGCAGGACTGCCTCCTCCTCGAGAACCACCATTGCCCTCTTTGTGATCGAAGCATTTCTAAGCAAGCCTTCCCTGAATTCACTTTTCTACTTTTTATTGTTCATTGCAGAGGCATCCTTATTGGATGAAGAATGGTTGTTATATATATGGTATATGGTATTTGAAATTGCTGCATTGTTGTTAGGTTTCATTTTGGTTTTTTATATGTTTATTTCATACTGTAGTTTTAAACTTTTAAATTGTACCTGATGTTATATATTTTATGGTTTTAATTCTTGTGAACCACCCAGAGAGCTTTGCTATTGGGCAGTAGAGAAATGTAATGAATAAAGATAAATCTTGTAAATAAAAATAAATAGAATAAATAAATTCTAGTCAATGTTTCTTTATTGCAAGAGGAGAAATTAAGTAACCTGCTTGCATGTAACAATACAATAACTTGGATGGATTTTTCTGTGCCTTAAAACAGCTCATGAGTCCTGGGTGGCTTATCACCATTCCTATCAGGTTCACTTGATGATGTAAAATTTCCAGAAATATCAAATTGGGGTGGGGGGGAGAGGGCACAACATTTTCCTGCTTTTTTTCTGTGGGGTTTTTTAAAGAAAAAAAAGGAAATTTTCAGAAAAACTTAAATATGCAATATCAGCACTATTTATAGATTAAGTCATTTTTGTTACTTTAGGCAAATAAAATATATTACTTAATAAATTGGTTTGGAAAAAGATAATCTGTTTGGCTTAGCAACAATATAGTTTGTCCAGATGATAACCACAAACTGAATAGAGAAAATCATCAATATTACTAAAGCAACAAAAACAAGAAAAAAAAGTCTCCACTGGTCTTCTCTGGCACAATGCCAAGAAGATGCAAAGCACCCATTCCTATGAAACAGTGGTCCTCAAACTTTTTCAATAGGGGGCCAGCTGAAGGGCTCTCGTGACTGTTGTGGGCTGGTGAGGCGGGGGTGCCTGGGAATGCAGGCCGGTGAGGTGCCATTGGGCACGTGCAAGGTGGCTCGCTCACTCGTTCGGAGATCGCCCAGCGAGTCCAAAACCATCTCTGAGCAAGCGAGCCACCACCTCCCCGCCCACGCTGCGAGGCAGCAGCAAGCGAGCGCGTACGGGAGGCAGGCGGCGGCTTGCTCGCTCGGAGACCATATCCGAGTGAGCAAGCCACCGCCTCCCTGCCCGTCCAGCAGGCGACGAACGGCGGTGCGGGCTGGATGGATGGCCATGGTGGGCCACATCCGTCCCGTGGGCCGTAGTTTGAGGACCCATGCTATAAAAGACTCAAGGGGAAAGGGGGTGTATGTGAACCAAGACTCAATTAATATACATTAACTTTAATCAGTCTCATCTGTGAACCACTGCTATCCGTTTCTATTTGTACTTTTGTTTTTTCATCCTTGTCTTCAACATAGTTATCGTGAATTTCTAAAAACAGAAGTTTCACTTGGATTGAAAAAAGCTTCTCAACCCTTTCACACAACTGTCTCTGTTTTGATTTTGTGTATTTCTAAACATCTGCTGATTTCTTTCATATGCTACAGAAGGAAGGACGCGTGTGAGAAGCCTCAGGCCGTGTTGCGTAAAGCCCTTGCCGCAGTGCTGCACAAGGGATCTGCTGGGCAGAATCCTGGACTGCATTATCTGGTCCAGGGCCACATTCCCACAGTTATTCCGTATTTTGAAAGATTTCCATCATCAAGTCCCAAGCATGTTGCTCATTTTGTAATCCAGTCAAATGCAACAGAAAGGCTATCATCACCTAAATTTCTGCCTTTGGATCATGGATCCAACAGATTCACAGCAGCATAAATTGGAGGCCCATAAAATTCTTCCCATTTCTTAACAAAGTGTTTCACTCTCTTCTGTACTTGTAAGTGCCGATACTTAAATTCTAAAAACAGTTGCTTTTATTGCAGCCATCTGGTAAAGAATTCCATGCAGTTCAAAGTGCACCGTCCAATTCAGATGCAGTGATTGTTGAAGAAATTGGCTTTACAATCTTCAGGGAGCTCTGCAGCTAAACTCAGAAAACATCCTTTTTCTGGGTACTTTAAGATAAAGGAGATCACCACTCCATCCCATCCAGTTTTATTTCAGAGCTTCAGTATCACACTTTTGTGCCTTGACTTTTTCATTTTACTGCTTCTTGATGATGACAGCACAACACAATTAGCTTTTCCATGTCTACAACTTCTTTAGCTCTTCCATAGATCTTCTGAAAGATGTTCAGTTGTGTGATGTCATCGAGACGCAAGTTTAGGCGCTGACATGCACATGCTGTTGCAGCAATATGTGGATACTAACTGGTCCATCCTAATCTCCTATGGTGCTTTCATACTACAGCTGGCCCTCCACATTAGCGGCACAAAAGCGGAAAAACCATGAATATATCTATCCCCCCAATCCTTAAATCTTGATACTGTTGAGCATATGTGTACTGGCAGCTGCATTACAATTACCTCTTTTGCAATTTGAATAACCATTGGATTAAAGCAAGACTCAACACTCCAGAGCGCAGCCCACCCACGGGGAGCTTGTCCTGCATCACGTCATGAGTCTTCTGCGCAGCTGCCTCCCAGTCCTGAGTCCAGTGCCTGCCCCACATTCACTGGGGGGCGGTGCACTGTTCTGGGCAGTGGCCGGGAAAGAGAGTGTTCCCCATGTGGCTGTTTGTGGAAGAGTAGCCAGCAGGCCACAAAACTCCAAAAAGAGCCCCGTTTCATTATTGATGGCAACCTTGCAAATAATCAAATCTGTGAAAGTTAAACCCACAAAAGTCAAGGTTTGACTGAACTTGCATTGTCAGCCAGCAAAGCAAGTATTTGACCACTTCCGATTTTCTGTAGGACTTCACATACTTTACAACAGACACACTCTAAGGTATGTCTGCTTCATCCTCTTCCAAAACTTCTTTAAACAAGACAGAAAATCTGCTGAGTCAAAGCCTGGTTCCTCCTCCCCTCGCATTTTTCCATGTGTCTCTGAGTTTTGGAAGTACAGAACTTAAGACACAGAAAGTTCTGCAAATACAAGACGCAGTATTTCATTGAGCTTTTCTTGCACAGGAAACCTATTCTGACTCTAAAACAGGATTGCCTGAAGAATGCAAACCACATTTTTTCCCTCAGAAGAATTTTCAGTATGGAAATGTCTCCATATACTAGTCTCACTTTTTCACTCAGCAGAGAGAAAGAAAATATAATTTAGGGACTGCAACAGACCATCAGTCTAGTGAGGATTCAACTGGGGGGGGGGGGGTGGAAAAAATGGAGGGAGCAGTTTTATTTCCCAATTTTTCCATTTTTTCCCAGGCCTTCATGTCTCTGTCAGCAAGGCGTATTTGCTGCTCCCACCAAGCAGCTCAAGGGCTGCTGGGGTTTGCCCATCTTGGGTTCTTTTGTCCAGGCCCAAAGAACATAATCATCTACCATGACTGACAACAGGACAGCGCAGAAGTGCTACAAAGTGGCTTGACTGAAACACACACACACACACACACACACACACACACACACACACACAGAGTTGTGAAGCAGCCGCTGTTTACACAACATGACAATCCACCTCCAGTAACAATCAAAGGTAGGTTTTGCACCATTCGATCAAGATCAATGACTAAGCAGAGCTGATTTATATGAAAGGCTACACTCTTGCAAGGACATGTTAGAACTACAGCGGTACCTTGGCTCACGAACTTAATCCGTTCCAGGACTCTGGTCGTGACCCAAATTAGTCGTGAGCCAAGTCAAATTTCCCCATAAGGTTCAGTGTAAAAAAGGTTAATCCGTTCTGTAACCATTTTTTTTTTTAATCAGAAAAATGTGAAGCAAAGTGACAAAGAACAACAAAGATCGAGGTCATCTCCCCGCACGCCCCCAGCACGACCGAGATCACGCCTGTCATCCCTGCACGCACCTGTCATCCCGGCATGCTGGGGGGAGGGAGAGATGGGCAGGATCGCAGACGGGCGCGAACGGGGCATGCTGGGCGGGTGGAGATGGACGCGATCGTGCTGGCAGGGGGCGGAGATGGCCGAGATCACAGTTGCACTTGTGCAGGAAAGCCGGGCACTATCACGGGTGCGCTCCTTCAGGAAAGCCGGGCGCAATCACGGGCGCGATCTCGGCCATCTCCCCTCCCCCCGGCCCCAACACGATCGCGGCCTTCTCCCCACTCGGGGGGGGGGGGTAGGGAGATGGCTGTGATCATGCTGGCTGGGGAGGGGAGATGGCTGAGATTGCGCCCATCTTTCCTGCGGGGGGAGGAGATGGCTGCGATCTTGGCTGCCACCCAATGCAGAGTTCACAACCCACATCAACATTTTCATGAAATTTGTGTTCGCGACCCAATTTGGTCCAACGTGAACCAAGGCGTTCGTGAGTCGAGGTACCACTGTATTACTAAAAGTGAATTACTGGAGTCTCTTCATGGGGAGCTCAGTCTCTCCCAAATTAAAATGCATGAAAAGAGATGATTAGGAACACAGTAATTGCAGAGAAGTACAAGACTGGAGGGAAAAAACAATTCTGGAATCTCCTACGGGAAAACCTATGCACAGCAAGAAGCACATACATGTGAAAACAGAAAGGAAGTGAGTATGTCTAATATCTTTAGAATCTGGAAGGTGGAGAAGTAAGCGGAAGCGCCTGCTAGTCAGTGCCACTTTGTGCATCAGGAATTCACTGCTCGTTTGGAAAAAGAGATAAATCTGGCCACCCTGAAGGTCAGTTGTTGGTTGTCCCAGACAAAAATGTCCAGACAGGATGATTCATTGTCACCTTCTAGAGAAGGAATCACATTAAGCAGACAGTAAGATAAGATCACGGAGTTTAGGGATGATGTTGCATGGACTCTGGTTCAACACATTACAAAAACAGACTTGACAGAACTCAGTTCAGGGAGGAAAAGAACATTCACTCAGGCCTTCATGGAGTCCAAAACCAGGTTCAGAGCAACAGCAGAAAATGGGAAAGCACTGTAAACTCATCAAGTTCAATGACAGCTGCTAACAGCTGTTTCACACATAATTTTCTTAAGGAAGATACATATGGAATCAAGCCTTCTCACTCTACTTTTAATACATTTTTATTCTACTTAATTGGATGTTATATTTTGTTATGGTGACTTTTCTGCATTATACACTATTGATAGACTTGTAAAAACAGTTTTATTCACGTCCCTGTAAAACTCTTCCAGTTAAGAGGCATTGTTAAGAGATATTTTTAATTAAGTCTTTAGCTACCTACTTCCCTGTGACCATAGCTCCCTAAAATTCTCTCCTTTAGGAGCCTAATTACTGACACACAGAGCACTGGTCAAATTTTTAAATTATTATTTAAGGCAGTCTTGCACCCCTTTCTGCACTTTACCTTCCGTGTTAACAATGGTTTCAAATGTTATGCATCGTTCATTGTAATTGGATAAATCACTGTTTAATTAGAATGCCAAACATTTCAGAAAGTGCAGTTTTCACTTCAGCTGGGGTTGGCATTTACTAGCCATTGCATGAAAGCAGGTGCTAAGAGCAAGCCAAGCTACTCAGTGATCCACATGCTGAAAGGGGGAAAAAATGGAGTCCCTTCTGTGCGAGGAGTGGACTCCAAGCAACATGAGAAATGCAGAGGTTAGCAGAGTGTTAGCACTCAAGGAAGATCTGGAAAGTGACTGTGCCCCTGTTTGTCTGCACAAATGAGTTTGGTAGCCACTGTATTATCAGAGACTGCCAGAAGAATAACAAGCAACAGGCAAAGTGACCAAAGAAGATACCTGCACACTTTTGGATGGAGGAGAGTAGTGGGAAGCATTTATAGTTTTAGAATATATGCTTCTAAATAATAAGTCAGGATCAAATGCTGCCTCACCTCTATGCGAAATATCTATGCTTTTCGAGAATGCTGTGGAGGTAAATATAATCTAACTGCACACTTAGGAATCCAGGGCAAGATGATATGGTTGAATTAGATTAAATGATGGCAGTTATCTAAGCGATGCCATAGTGAAAAGGAAATTGTTTTCATTATTTTGGGTGCTAAGTGGAAAGGCAATAGACGTTTTAATAAATATATAAATAAAATGAGTAAAATGAATTTGACATGGAAGTATGGACAATAGGTGCAATCCATAATCATTACATTCAAGGGGAGTTTTGCCACTGGTTTTGATGAGATGCAGATTACTCTGCAAATCTGTGGAGTGTACTTTATTTTTCAGGAATGTAGGGAACAATGAAATGATTCATCCAGTGCATTTACTTCTATGGCAAGAAAACCTGCATTTGCTTTACAGGTACGGTGCTCTACTAATTGGTGGTTTGCTGCTGCACAAATGTCAAGGGAACAATTATTAAGTCTGGTCATACATTATCAAAGTATTAGCATGCTGCTTTTTGTTTTGTTTTTTGCATGGAAAAAAGTAGGCCAGAATTTTAAGATCTCGGTGCCTGCACACTACATGCAGTGTATTTGTCACACTTAATTTCTGGCTGCAGCTCCCTGTACAGATTCTGCTCTGGAGGATCTCCTAACCTTCCAGAATGTCTTCCTGGGAGAACAATGGACTACAGTAGGAAGGAGACACAAATGTTTGAATTCCAAACATTTTACTTCATTTTGCAGTGATCCAGTCATTTCATAATAAGACCCTCCTCGTAACAACTGCTGGTTGATAATATTGTTACTGGCTAGCTGGTCATCTGTTAGTAGATAAATTGCTTCTTATTTGTCCAGAAATTTTCTCCACAGCGGCTAAATGTTGGGAAATAGATGACAATCTCTCTTGAATGCTTTAAATAGGAAATTCATTCAACAATGGAGACTGTAACCCCTCTAGGCCAGGGGCTGAAGTTAGCTGTGTGATGAAACAGCAGAGGAGCAGCCTTTAGAACAGGAACTGTTGACTGAAAGCACGTTGGGCTACCTGGTTCCCCTTCTCTAGAGCAGTGATAGCAGAACTACTGCCTTGTAGATCTGTGCATGCTACATGCCTTCTCTTAGCCTAGACTTGCACAATTGTAAATGGTGCGCCCATTCACCACGGTGAGACTGGAGTCCCAGGTGCAACATCACAGTGCATTGCCGAGGTTAGAGTTGGAACTCACTTCTCCGATGGCTGGCTAGCAGCCACTTGTGCCCTAAGTGTGCTTGATTCCCCCCCACCACCATCCCCCAAGTATGCAGGGTCAGATACTTGCAATGTCCTGGGACTGTGTTTACTTGTTCACTAAACACAAGTGAAATAAGCAAGTGAAGTCAGATCTCTCCAGGGCACAGGCTTCAGTCTATGGATTCCATCACCTCTAACCAGCATGGTCAATGGGCAGAGGTGGGAAGAGTTACAAGTGAAAAGTTTTGAAAGGCCACAAGTTTTGAAAGGCCTCCCCAGAGAGGTCCGCCTGGCGCCATCGTTATTTGTTTTTCGGCGCCAGGCGAAGCCCTTTTTATTCAAATGTTATTTTAATTGTTAATATTATTTATTCATTTTATTCTTTGGCCAGGGCGACTTAATTTATATTGTTAATTTATATTATTCTATTTTGAAGTTTATTTATGGTTGTGAGCCGCCCCGAGGCTTCGGCGAATGGGGCGGCATAGAAGTCTCCTAAATAAATAAATAAAATAAATACGTTGCCCACTCCTGCTCTAGAGTATCACACCATTTTCTGATGTAAACCAAAATATTCCATGTGGAAATGATCCTATGTAAATTAACCTAATTTAATTTGCATCAGAAAATTTTCTAATTCGTAATTTTCCAGAAAAACCCACATTGTTGCTAAAGTGTAGGCAAAGACTTATTGTTGTATTCTCATAACTTTATTCTGGTTTACTGTTGTTAGGCCTCTGCAAGTAATTCTGGTTAGCAGCACAGGATGTCTAGAGAAGTCTAAAGCTTCATCATTTGCAGGTTTCCCCACATCTGCCACGAAGGTGTGTTAACTTGGGAGACTTCTTAAGAATGCAAGAGTGACAGAAAAAAATGTTGGTGGTAGTGTTATACAAATGCTATTCTGCAGATGGTGTCACCCATTTGTGGCCAGTAGACAAATGATGTCCCACATAAACTAGCTTCTGGCACAAAACAGTACATGACAGTACAAAACCCAGTGCTGTGGGAAAATCCATCAACAAAATGTGCAGCAAGCAGTGTTTTTACATTGGTGGAACATACCAGGTCATGAGACAACACATTTTATTAAAGCATGCAAATGCATGAGGTTTCCTTTGGCTTGTGCAATATGATTAGGTACCTGCAAATGCTCTAGCAACACTCAGAGAAAACACTGTGATAGCTAAAGAGACAACAAGAACCAAAACAGTGTGAATAAGTGGGGATTCCTCCTGATTCTCCCCCTTCCTATCTCTTGAAAGGGACTTTGAGTCTGCCTTGCACACAGCTGCCATCATAAACCTTCTTAGTCAAACTGCCCTGCTTCATTACAGCTTGCCATCTGATCAGGGAATTCACCTGTCATGGAAATTTTCTTTTCCATTTAGCAACTTCAAACTCAATTTGAATGTTTCACTCAGCAGGTTAATATACTGCCCTTTTGTCTCTGAAGGTCTGGCATACAAGGTACAAATGAGAGGAGTTCAACAGGCTCTGTCTTCAGCAATACCACAAAAATTACAGGCAGGTGGATTCACATGACACAACCCACCTGAGATGTGGAACATGGTCAGGCTCACCATGGCTTGTACTCTTCACCTTCTCTCTTGATCCTCCACAAGATATCCCACAAAACTTGGTGGCTGACGCCACCTTGCCTGCTGTCTCTGCTGGAATCACATGCCCTCTTGCACTCTCCACCGCCCCTCCTTCTCCTCCTTTTCCCCAGAGATTGCTTTTTATGATCTGCAGAATAAGAGCCAGTGGCGGTTCCTTTAAAGTAGTCAAGTGACACAGTGGCGAGGCTCTCAGTGGTGTATTATTTTTCACAGAATCATAGAAGAGTAGAGTTGGGAGGGGCCAAGAAGGTCTTTGGGCCCAACCCCCTGTTGTTGCAGGATGCCAGTTTACACCATCCCACTCAGATAACTGTCCAGTTTCTTTATGAACGTCTCGTGTGTGTGTGTGTGTATTGCCCACTTGCGCAACTCTGAATAGCCAAAATGAAAGGGGTTGCCTGTCCTCATAATTGCCTGTTGTCAAAGCACTGTAGGCACCAATTGTGGACAATTGTGAACTGAGCTTGCAAATAAGCTGTTTTGTTACTTAGCTTTCATTTGGCAGCTGTTAAATGCAGAGCTGTCAAGGCCAGGCCAAGCCAGGAGAAATCTTTGCTCATAAAAGGGGTTACAGAGATCCTCAGCACTGAGATCTGTAGGGGGTTTTTAATGTTTTCCCATACTCCCAGTGCCCCCACTTTTTCTTAACTTTCTTGAGTCACCAGCAACGCAGGAAAATAATAAACATGAGATCATCCCTTTTTCAGGAGCATTTCTTTTGACAACTGTCAAAAGAAAGACCAATTTTTTTTTTCTTTAGCAAATCACCATATTTGCTTTTTGACAAGGACATGTGTACACCCCAGGATATCTTTAAACCTAGCAAAAATCCCAACCAAACTATTTGCATACATTGTTGTACTTTTAAGGTAGCAAATGACTGACAACCTCCACTGTGCCACTTTGTGACCATGCCACAAGGTACCACAATGCACCCAAGGCTGTCACTTTGAGAAACTTAAAAGGCATCTCCGGGAAACAAGCAAAATGGGAAGAGGGAAGGAAAAGACACTGTGAGCACATGCAGGCTTATGATGACAGCAGGGCAGAGTGAGCCAATGACAGGCAATCCAAAATGCTCAGGCACTTGGTGGAGCAGCTGTCACTAGGAGAATCTGGCAAGTGGGATGTGGGAATTTTGTTCCATTTGTATCTTACTTCTGAATAGATGCATATAGCAGATTGCACTGGAAATCCCAAGCCCTCTAACCATTAAAACAAAAAGAAAAATCTTTCAGGGAACTTTTTCAGGATCAGGGAAGAATTTGAGGTTTCATACTATCAAAAACATAGCAATGATGTTAGAAAAAACAGATTCTCCACACAATTTCAGTCGTACATGTGCTCATATACCATATACAAGGAACACAAGGTAAGTTTAATCAACACCTTTAAAAACCATCTGGCACTTTTAGGTTTAACATCTGTTGGACCTGAACACAAACAGATGATCTTGCTCTAAGAAACCATTATCAAGGATAAACGGAAAGAAAGACCCTTATCTTGTCTTTCACACTGACCCTAAACACTTTGTCCTATAAATTCCAACCTCTAATGTGTTTAGGATTGGCATAAACATCAGTCCAACATAGATGTAGATTATGTTTCCAAATCTACCATCTAATAATACCAATCAAACTGCTGAAGTGGGGACTTGTGGTTTACTTTTTACTCAGCCTTTTAATGATTTGAACCAAAATCAGGAAATAACTTTTTGGAAAATCCTTTTCCAGACAGTATTGTACCAAGAACGTAGTCTACAACTTAGGACTTCTTGTAAAAGAAGTTCCTAGTGGTCCAGTAGTCCAAATGTATTCTTTAAATCCATGCAATATAGATTTATTCCTGCAGCCATCGGCTGCTTCCTCTGTAATGGATCTTTAACTTCCTAGCAACCCCTCTAAATTAGTTACATCTGAAACCAGTTCCTCTTTAATTGGTTTATAAGCAAGCAGGCCCTTCTGCTTCTAAATGGCTGATTAATTACCAACCTGTACAGTACAAAACTGTAATTTGCCTGTTTCTAGCTAGGTATTTAACAGAGCAGGCAAAGGGAAGCAGAGGAGTCAGTTAAACTTACTTAACCACATTTCTTTTTGTTCTTAAAGGTATTGCTAGGGATTCTATTTCAGCCTAAACTAAACTAGTCACTGGCCTTTTTAGATGATTTTTGAAGAGATGAACAGATTGGTTGGTTAATTGCATTTTTAAAGCAGTATATTTCAGCAACATTTTATGAAGATACGGAAATTGTGTGTGTGTGTTTCATGTTTAACGTTGTTCTTTCCAAGCAGAGCCCTAGACACCTTTGCCATTTGTTTCCCAGTCAACTCGGGAGCAAAATACAAAACAAAGGATTTGTATCTGGTATACAGAATCAGAACTCAACAGAAATCTGGACTCATGCTGCAGCTTTTCATGCCACTTCTTTTTAAACTATTTGTTTTGTTTGCAGTCCTTTTTAGGAAGCCAAATCTTGAGCTACTATAATCCTGGTTCTGTTCTGTTCTACTCTATCCCTGGCAATTGATTTCAATTAACATTTTCATTCCTTTTCCCACTGAAAATAACCACTTGGCAATTGAATTGCTCAAGTGTAACAAGCAGTGGCTGCTTAGCTTACTTCTAACCAGGCAGGTGGGAAAATATAGGAAGCAATGTGACTCAGGAAATTTGAAGTTGTTGTCAAATGTGAAAAGAGTCCACAGCACTAACTGCACAACACAGAAGGCAACCTGAACAACAATGGAGAATGGAATTTATTAAGCCACTGGAGATTTGGCTATTTGTGTGTGAGCACAGGCATAAGCATGGATGATAAACAAAAGCACAGCATGCTTTGTCACTTCTGCATAAGGACAAATCTAACCCTGTGGAAAGCAAATGCAAAATCTAACCAATTTGATCTGGAAGTCTCTGCAATACATGGATACAAACAGTTATTTTAGAGTAATATCAGAATTAATTCTGCTTGCTCTGAATGTGTGCCATGCACTATCCAAGCATTATTCAGGAAACTGAGATGTGCTCCCGCAACAGACCTTGTCCCTAAGATGCTCACTGATCCAACATGGCTGCTTTTCAACCTATGTCTACAAGGGTTTACACAGTTCACTCAGATGCTGACCAACATCTGTCCACAATTCTCTTCTCTCCTTTTAGGTAGCAATACTCTAGACCAGCCTTCCCCAGCCTTGTGCCTTCCAGACACATTTAGACTACAACACCCAAAATTCCCAGTCAATGGCTCTGCTGGATGGGAATTCTGAGAGTTGCAGTCCATATGTCCCTAAAGGCCGCCAGGTTGGGGAAGGCTGTTCTAGGCACTCAGTCACAAAGAGTAAGTCCCATTGAACGCAAATTGAGCTTTGAATTCTGCTCCTGAGGGAAGCAAAATTGTTACAGTAATTGTGTTCATGTTTAGCATATAATGGGATTGTTGTTGCTGTTGTTTTTAACGTAATGAATGTCACTTAATTCTTTAGAATACAACTTAGCCGGTTTGCAATTGGTTTCAAATGCACAGCCAATCAAAGACAAAACTTTAATAAATCGTCAGACAAGCAAATACAAAGGTGGCTCACAAAATCAAGAGAGCTAACTCATTAAAAATAATATATCATTCCCCATTTTAACAATAACTATATTTTAAATGCCATATTTAATATAATGAATGAGGAAGCAGCATTTGAGTTTCTACAACAGAAGAAGAATAGAAAGGATGTCTAACAAAGGTGAAAAAAGATTGCTAAGGCCTTCCCTTCCCTTCCCTTCCCTTCCCCGAACTATTCTATAGGTTGGGTGGCACCTCAGGAAAAGCCCTACCTCTGGGAGCCATTTACCATGCTGACAGCATGTCTCAGAGGATGACTGAAGCATGCAAAGACGAACACACAGAAGATGTTTTGTACCTCATGCTTTGAGGTACCCAGGTCCCGAGCTATCTAAGCACCGTGGACTGAGCCCAAAACAATCCAGCAGCCAACACAAAAGGAGCAGTGCAGTCATATGTTTGAAAATCCTAGATCTCAACTACCACCCACCATGTCTGAATTTTTACTAAGGACAGACCCATGTAAACTGCATGGCTGTGGTCCAGTGTGGAGGTAAGTGAGGCATGAATGACTAACAACCAACAGGAGCACCAGAGAGAAGAACCGGATCTCTTGGGTAGCGGGGGCTACTATCCAGAACAAGCTGAGTCAACCAGTGAGTTAGAAAAACCCTGTTTTGTAATGGGGAGGGGGAACCATGACATGTGCTTTTATTTAGCATTTTTGGTATGGATTTATATTCAAGTTCACAGGCTTCCATTAGAATATTCTTTTTGCATCAATATTATGCTCTTGGTTTTTCTAACAATTAAATTTTACAAGCTGCTGTGAGAGCCTTTCAGCTGAACAGATAGAGTAAATGTTTACATATACCTGAACACATGCAAACTGAAGAATGTAACTTTAAAGCACTTTTTTTTTTTTTAAAAAAAGCAAGCTCATAAAGTGACAGTGGTATCCACACAGCCTCCATCTCTGACCTAAACATTGCACACTCCTCAGCCAGAAGCATTTTACTCTGTTTTCCTCTTTGCTTCCAGGCTTCCCTTTGCCCACTGTTAGCCCTGCATTTCATGTCAGCATCTACAGTAAATGTTTCCGAACCTACCCTTTGCTGAACTCTGGCTTAGGGGCTCAAAAACAGTACAGATGACAAAATTGGAGCTGGCATCTCTGCAGCATGAAGTCTGGCAGAAAATTCCCCTCAGTTCTCTCTACCCTTCTCCCTTCCTAGCAAACAATACAAAAACTGGAGTGTAGCAAAAGAGAAGGCACAGTTGAATAAAGGCCACTGACACTTGGGACAGAAAAGGCAAGGGCGCATGCAGATGGAAATATGTTCTTTATAGGCAAATGTGGTTGTTTTTAATTTATGGCAAATGCGCCAGCTTTAAACAACAACAACGCAAATTCTATTTAGTCACCGACATGTGAAGAAGGTTCTCAGAACTGTTTGCATGGTCACCCAAAGCTACAATCATCACCCTGCTTGATATCACCCAACCCTGAGTTGCTTCCAAAGTTCACTAATGGCAGCTCCCTTCATTTCAGTAGACCGACTGTAAATACGACTAACAGTGGATATAACCCTGCACCACTTGTCCCAGGATCTAACCCTACCCTTATCCATGCCCCCTTTGAAACATCTCTCCATTTGAGGCTATGCTCAATAGCAACAGCATGAATGCTTTTAAAAAATGCTTTAGGTTGCCAACAACCTTGCTGTCTACTATCAACACCCTATCAGGGCTGCTGGAAAACAAGGCTATATTCCGGATGCTCCTATGTTTCCTTGCTGAAACTGTGAGTGAAAACACTACACATGACCATGATCAGTCCCAAGAGCCTATAATTGGAACGGTCTGATCTGTGACCTCAAAATTAATGGTCTCTTTTCCTCAACTGATTTGAGAGATATTGCTTATTTCAAGCACCCTTCCCTCACTATAGTTTTCCACCCCTTTACTGTTGCTTGTGATCAGCCACAGTCACCCTGAGTTACTTCAAGCACTAATATAACCTCACTGAAACAACTACTAGCTCCCTGCTCTTTTGTCTTCCACTGCTGGACTGATGTGTAAGAACTTTCCTTAAAGCGACAGGCACACTTAAAAACAACAACAACACATCTCTCCACACAAGACATGACATCTCCTGCTATTACAGGATGAAACAAGAGGCCACTCAGAGCCATGTTCTTGTGAATTTTATATTTACACGTATCCTTTGCACTTTCAAATTAAATGTGCTTCAACTGCTGTATGCTGCATCCCTTTTAGAGTTTGTGAGTTTCAAAAAAAATAAAGCATATGAATGACCGCCTTCCTATTGCTTGTGATGTATTGTTTTCTCAGCTCCATAAAGTGAAAGGATAAGAAAGCAGTTCCACAGAAATTTTAACTGGGAAATAGCAGACATGCACAATAACTAGTATTTTCTATCTATTTATTGCTTTCCTGCTCTTTATGTGTATACAAGGTTGGCAATGGGTGATATTTCTTTCTAAAGTTTCACATATTCATTGCATATTTTAGAATCAGAAGCCTTTGGTTTAACAGAACTTCTGGAAAGAGAACTCCTAGTGATAACCGTCAAAAGATATCGTACAACTATTCTTATTCCATCTTTTCCTTATTAAGGGTTGTTTTGTTTTGGAATAAGCAGGGCTTTTTTTGTCATAGAACAGCGTTCCGGCACCTTTTTTTCCAATGGATTTTACGAAGTGATTTTGAATCGTAGCAGATCAGCAGCAAACATCATTAACATAGTGCCTGCAGGCTGCTATGGTGTCTGCTATCTGATAGTGAGATAGTGAGGGCTGCTCTTGGCTTGGGACACTGCTCTGCTGCTCTGCTTGGGATTGGTGTGTGTGGTCGTGCGCTTACTGCCAGCGACGTGAGTTCCGGCACCTTTTTTTTTTTTTTTTTACAAAAAAAGCACTGGGAATAAGTAATGGCACAACATGGAAGGGTTACAAGTGGAAAGTGACAACAATATCTGGACCTGCCATAAAACTCCATGAATAAGGCAGGGTGATTAAATGAAAAAACTTAATCTGAAAGCAACCTAAAATGTGCTTACAAATGCACTCAGAATCAAAAAGCACAGAAATTATCCACTCAAGATGCCAATCTTAACTTCTACACAGGCGTATGTGACAATTTTGTTTATGTTTGCAAATCATGTAAACATGTTCTGTTTGCAACCCTGAACACAAATGACAGGGCCTCTTTTGGGGAATTTTGTTATTTCCAAAACTCAAATTCAAGAACATTAACTAAATTAGCCTTCTCTCTCAAATTCTCATTTTCATGCTTTGCTCTATGGGGGAGTACATTTATCACAAGCAAGATTTTTCAGCAAAATAAAAGAGCACAACTGAGCATGTGAAAGAAGGGAAGGTGAGCTTCAAGGTAGTGTTTGGAGAATCTTGGCGATCATAAAAATTGCTTGTTGCAGTAATAAGACCAAGTAAGCAGTTGATAGTTTTTATAGGGCTCCTGCAGGGGTACGAGCCTGTGTGAGAGAGGGAATATTACACTCACATGGTCAGGGCTGATCAGATTAGTCTTTCCTTGCCATCACAGACCGGCAAAGCAACAGGAAACTATCTAACAACTGGATTGGGTAGAAAAATGTGGCCAGCTCCACATATGTGATTGCACTATTTACATACACCACAGCTGTGGGAGGTAACACCACAAGGAAGTGAATGAGAGAGACTTAAAATCCACAAAAACTGCTGCATGAAACTTCAGTAGCCTATTTATGGCTCATCTCGCCCCAGGCCTGTGCCTAGCAGCATTGGTACCTTTTTCACTTTCTTCTCTGCTCATAACACTTGCGGCTTGGCTCACAGCATCCCAGGAAAGGCCAAACAGCTTCAAGTCACCTCAGCCTGCTCCCAGACCTAATCCTGCCCCCATCAGATTCTCTTGTGGCCGCCCTAGAGATCTTTGTATCAGTGAGCTACCTCTGAGGGAATCAGATTAGTTCTCAAGCCAGCTGGGTTACATAGCTTTGTGAGTGTGTGACCATCTGCATCAACTCCCTTTCCCTGCATCTGCTCTCATCTTCTGCTTGGTTTATCTAGTTTGTATGCTGCACCATTTTCTCCTTTCATTATTTGTTCCCTGGAACAATGGAACCCTCAGCCTCTGACAGCCTAGCTATGAGAGCTACATTTAAGGTAAGGGCGGGGAGGGGGGAATCCTACCTTATAAAATGCCTGCTTGAGCCTTTTATGTGCTTCTCATTAAAAAGAAATTCCTCCCAGTTAGCTTTCACATCCAGCTACAGTGGAGTAAACAATGCAGAAGAGCAATAGGGTACGTCGGGGCAGGGCAGGCACAGCTTGATATTACTGTGTACTAAAACTAACTGCCAGTATACTCAGATGATGCATTTCTGTGACAATTTTCTTTTAAAAAAAAGATTGGCACATTAAATAGAATAAAGCTTCATCTCTAAGGTATAAATAAAGCTTCATCTCTAAGGTATTTCATAAATACTTAAAGGGAAAAGGGGATGAGGGAGGAGAACTCTCGCCAATTTGGGTTTAATGATGTCCTAGGTGTGAGCACTGAAGAGGGGAAAGCTCACTGCCAAACTGTTTTATTTTCAGCCAACTTCTAAGAGTAAACCTTTCTTCAGTCAAGTTTATAACATGGTTCTAGAAAAATAGTAGAGCTAATAGCTTGCTATTGATTTTTTTTTTAAATGTCCTTCTGGAAATTCCCTAATTCTTACTAAATGCTTAGGGACTTTCTGCATGAACGCAAAACTGTAAGTCAGCTGGGCATCAACACTGGTGTTAGTTCACACTGTTTGGGCAAAGCAGCCTGGAGCAACAATCAGTGCAATAACTCTACTAAAGCCTAGACAATTTTCATGTCACCCTGTGCCACATGACCTTTCCTTAGAGTGGTAAAAAATGCCACAGGGCTTTCCATCCAGTAAAGTCTGCATTGGAACAGAGGTAATCAGAGACAGAGCTACCATTTTCAGTTTTTAACTAGGACTATCCTGATGCTAGACTGTCATGACTAGATTGATCTAAGACCATTTTTCTGTAATGCCTCATCATAAGCTTCAAGTTAAGTTATTGCTCAAACCCTTTTTCTATGTTATGTAAGAAGCATAAGCTCACTATAACCTTCGTAATTATGACTCTGTTCTCACCCAGCAATTCAACATAGTCAAATGCCTTTTGAGTCACTAAGTTACTTTT
The DNA here is from genome assembly GCF_004798865.1 of Varanus komodoensis. Lineage (NCBI taxonomy): Eukaryota > Metazoa > Chordata > Lepidosauria > Squamata > Varanidae > Varanus > Varanus komodoensis. Next base: position 3,617,651 of record NW_025336346.1, read on the forward strand.
AAGAGGGAGTGTTATCTGGGACAGTTGCATTCTCTCTACTAAATGATGGCTGGGATGTTGCAAAGAACTGGTTTTTTTAATAAATAATAAACACAGACAAATTACACAGTGACAACATCATCATGCTCTTCCTAGAACTAGTGGCAAAGCAAGTCTGTCACAATCTCTGGCTACTTTAAAAAATATACTCTCGTTTCTTCTTGGAAGGAAATTGTAGCACTTCTTATATCTGATGTATAGTCTTAGTTCTATTTGATAAAATAGCTTCGCCAAAATATTATGGTGTCTGAACCTAGGAATAGGGAAATCAGTGGAATAACCAGCGGAAAAAAAAAGGAAAAAGGGATGTATCATTGTTTTTAAAATTTAGTAATTTTATTTATATGCCACCATTTTTTTCTTGCAAGGAACTCAAGGCAGTTTATCTTCTCAACAACAGGTCCGTGAGGAATATTTAGCTGAGAGTCTGTGACTGACCCAAGGTCACCCAGTTAACTCCTGAGTCCCAGTACTGCATGCTTAACCACCATACCACACGTGGCTCCATAAACATAGCTAAAGGGAAAATGTCATCCAAATAAACAGACAACAAGAATTCCCTTAACACATTTAAAGGATCAGAAGGCTCTTTTTTGCTGCTTGGCCCTCCCCCAAGATGGCATGCCTTTCCCTGGCCTGTTCCCAACACCTACAGGTTAGGTGTGGACATCTTCAGGGAAAGCCTGCATTCAGAGATTTTTATGTGGGAGATCATGCAGGTCCTCAGTACGCAAGGGGATTTGCATTCCCTTGTGCACATGCATGGATATTGTGGATAGGGAGAGTGGCATGGCCCATTGTTCCTTTAATTGCCTGGATTCCTTTCATGTGAACAGCATGTGCATGGAGCTAAAGAAATTTTCAAAGCATGTTAACTTGACAAATGTAGGAATGTACCCACAAAAAACAGCAAAGGGTCTGAGAATGAGCAGGAACTGGTACTCATACATCTCTGAAGAGACAGCTGCCTTGAACTAGCAGAGACAGAAAAGATACTAATAAGGAAGGCTGCTTCTGACATGTAACTAGAAAGTGTAAAATAGGATTGAGAAGAAGTGTATACTAAAACTTACTTCTAAAGTGAATGACTTACTTCTAAAGTCATTTTAAATTTTTCAGGTTTCTACCCTGCACAGATCAGATGTGGGACACAGGGGGCCCTTGGACAGAAGCAACTCAGGTTGACCCCCTGTACTACTACTGTCTGAACCTGGAAAATACTGAGCATTCAGGCTAGACTTGCTATGACTATAATGCTAGAGCTGCAGAAAAAATAATAAGAGGTTCTCCTCTATTAAGAGTAAGCCTGTGTCTTCGTCAGCTAGTAAAAACAAAACAAAACCTAGCTGAAGGCTGAAGAGTTTTGTCCTCTCCAAATACGTCTGATAACAATTGGAGCCCCTATCCAAGTCCAAACTGCAATCTGAACAAAAGCTTAATTCACCCATTTCTCTTCCTTCCCCTCTCCTGCTCGGCTGCCTTTCATCTCACTAACAGTTCTCTTTCTACCACTTCATCAAGCCAACTGGCTGTTCTTCCAGTAGCCATGTCTACTCACAACTAATGGTTAGCTGCAGCCTGCCAGGTGTACTGCTTGAAGACACAGGGACAAGGGACAGGTTGATGTGCCTCCTCATTACAGGTACATATCACCTGCGAAGGATAGTTGTCTATCTAGACCAGGGTGGTCCAACACATGGGCCACGGGACACATGCAACCCCCCAAGGCCTTGTTCTGCAGCCTCTTGCCACTCAGACCCCCCACCTCCGTTCTCTCCCTAGTTCAGATCTCAGCAAAGGCATGAGCATGATTGTGGTGAGCTTTCTGCAGGCCCCCAACCCATCCCACTGTCTTCCTGTGGCTTAGGAAGAGACAGGGTCTCACTGGCAGCCTTGCAAGAGCTTGCCCCATGCCACTCCAGCTGATGAGTGCCAAGGCAGGGCATGCTGGGTAGAGTTCATCAACTCAAGTACAAAAGGTTTAGTGCACTAATTCCAAGAAGGAAGGAGGGGCCTGAGGGATCCCATGGGAAGGTTTCTGAGTGGGAGAAATAGGGAAGAAAACGGATGAGTCACCCCAGAGAAGCAGTCATTGTGCTTGGACTGTGGTCAGAGGAGCAGCAGAAATCACGGGCCCAAAAAAGCATTTCATGGTTAATTAAATATATTAATTCTGCATTTTAAATTAAATAACTATATTGCAAACACTTTAATTTATGATAAGGAAATGTAATTCATTGTGTGGCCCCCAGTTCTGTGTTGAAGCCTTCATGTTGCCCTAGAAGTATGGAAAGTTGGGCTGCCCTGACCTAGACAATATTTTCCTTCAATAAAATCACTGGCTGGGCTCTAACTAGTATTGCTGTTGAGTGCACTTCTGTTCATAAACCAGGGCTTCAGCTGACTATGTCAGAGGCACTTGTCAGCAGTATAGTTGGCTATGCTCAGAAGTGTGCTGTGGGGGCACTCTAAATTTCACTGCACAACTGGTAGCTCTTTTTATCAGCTTCCACTCTGCCTCTGAGTGTTAAAAGCAGCTCACAAGGTTCATAGTGAAGCCACAATGCATTCTAATATAGTTCTCTTACAATGAGAGCCCATTTAGACCCCCACTGTTGCATCTGCAATGACAGGGTCATTTGGCAGAACTCTCTTTGACAAGTATGTGAAATTAGGAGGCTGATCTCAAAGACAACAAATAAGAAGTGATAGCCCTGTCTATTAATATATGTGATGCCTTAAGTAGCGTAGCCTTCTGTATTCTGATTTTTCACATTACTCAACTGGTTGAACTCAGACCCCGAAGACATTGCTTAAATGTTTTCAAAAAGTTAAGCTTTTTGTGTATCTGTGCATATAACCTGTAACCATTAAAAAGAGATAGACAGAGTCTCTGCATGGGCAACTCTTTTAACTCCAGATACAAGTTTTAACTCCAGATATCAACTCTTTATATAGCAATAAGCCTTGGGTTATTGTCTCTTCACATACAACTCTGTATGTGTTGGCTACATCCACAAGGAAACATGCCAGGATGTAACACACCATATTTGTTTTGATAGACCAGCTCAGGCTAAATATTTTGCGGCTTTACTTCAACAGACCTATCAAGAAAGCATGCTAGGGTGAGGGAAGAGTAACCAACAAAGAGAACGTATCTGGGAAAGCTTGAAGAGCTTAGAGATTCCATATAAGGTTGCTGAGGGGCACAGCTGAGCCAACTCAGAGATGAACTATGCATTGAAGATAATCTTTATTACTTTGTTCATGCCCTGTATAAACGTTAGCCCGTTGGGCTTTTTCACTCTGCCACAGATCAGCTGTGCAGGAGCACGAGGATTTCATTTTCAATTCATATGATGCAGTCTGTTTTTGGCTCCCTTGCTATGATTACCACTTGCCATCTTGTTGTGGTAAGAAAAAAGACGAGCAAGACAGAAAGTGCTAATCATCTTGCTCGGGTCACTGAGCACTTATTAGTCTGTTACTACCATCTCACAACTGACTAGAACAGATTTCAGATGAATGAACTGGAAGTGAAAAGAACTTCATTACATCCTGTGGTCCATTACTCTTGTACCATTTCTAAGAACAGAGCTGTCACCTAATTAAAGAAACTTTAATTGATCAATCACACGACTTTAAATTGATCTATTAAATTCACAGAAGAATAAAAGAACAATTGTCTGAAAGTGGGAAAGCATACTATGGTATTGGACTATATAGGTCTGGATTACAAGTAGATACTTAGAATTCCCTGTACCTTTGGCCTAAAATACTTTCCTTTAAACTAAAAAGGTATGTTGACTAATTAATCAAGGGACCATTTTCAGTTGTATTGTTTTTAATCATTTAATTTAACAAAGTTATTGGTTAAACATTGCAGCCTTAAATAAAACACATCTCATGGTATTCTAATACCATACAACCTAACATAGCTTAGAACTTTTTAAAATGCTCACAATTACACACTTCTTAACTATGACTTTTCCTTTTCTTCTATTAAAGAGAGGTACTCACACAAGATCTGGAAAGTCTATGTGGAAAATTGGTTTAATGTCACTTAGTCCAAGGAAAGGGATGATCAAATGGACAAAAGAAACTTCATGGATAAGAAACAAGGAATCAAATATCCAAAATGAAAGTGGCATGTGCTCAGACTAGTTAACCACCGAGTCATTAGAGCACAGGCTAGAAACGTACAAACCAGGAAATTTGAATTTTCTAAAGTTCTCTGAATTCTTTGTCAAAGCTTACTCCAGTTTGAGTCTCTATCAGATTGTGAGCTCTTTTTGTTGTTTCTTTGCATCAAAAATCTGTGTATGTTCATATGTATTTGAAAGAATAATTACTATGTAGTCCTGGTCCAGGTGGAGGGGTACACTACTTGTTCTCTATAATTTTTGGAGGGGTACCTTGTGTTGTTCTTTCTTTTTATTTTTAAGATGCATTTTATATTTGTATTGTTATATTTGAGTAATTTAAATACAATTTTAAAAGAGAGCTCGTTTTGATGCTTTCTGCATGAAAAATCTGTGTATATTACATATGTATTTTTCCAAATGTACAAATCAATTTTGTGCATCTTTTAAATTATATGCATACTTCTCCCACTGTGTCCATGCATTTTTCAAAAGTACATATTTTTCATGCACATTTTTCAAGGACATTTCTCAAACGTGTGCATGCTATCAAACACTTTTCTTTTTGTCTGAGAATCATGCTGCAAGTTGAAAACGAAGAGCCTTCAACCACAGACTGCATCTGAGTAGTGTTTTATCTAGAAGTTGTGAGCTGCATAAAATCCTGATCAAAACGGACTGAAACAATTTTTTCTTATATCTCTAACATAGACAACATGAAGCCCAATTAAAGTAAAATGTAGTTCTAAGAAGAAAATTGGTTTCCATGGGCATTGTAGCGAGGTGTTGGAGGTGGCAGTACTAGAGATGGGAAGAAAATAGCAAAATCAAACAAAGGGAGCACAGAATAGGCCCAGTGGCTTATGCCAGGTAATGATCAGCTTGAACAAATTCTTGCTGTTTTCTGCCGAATCTGGCAGCAGCCACCAGTGGCAAAATTCTCTAATAACCCATGATATGGCACAATGCTTGCAAAACAGGTGAAGATGAAATTCCTGAGATCAATACGCATTTCTTATATTGAGTTTACTGTAACCAGGAACCTAAAACCTGCAGACCAAGTTTTAAAGCAGCATCCTGGCCAATAAAGCTGTCACAAAGGCAATCTTAGTATTGTCAGTTATACTGAGACGTAACATTTCTAATTGGATCAGGTATTCCTGGGCTTCTTGGAGGCCATGCTGCATTTACCATAGAATAATTCTACTGAAACAGTGACTATAGAAGCCTGCTCAGGGTGAAAAAAAAGCTGTGAATACAATGCAGGGTAAAATCAGAATGAAATCGCATGTTGTATTTGCAAAAAGCAAAAAACCACTAGAAAAAACTCGTAAACCCTTGACATAGGAAAGGCAAGCCTCGGTGCTGTCCTGGTTCTCTTCCAAATCCTTCCTTCTCACCCTCATTCGAATGCCATCTTCTATCAACTCATTCTCAGTCTTCATTGCATAGGTTTTCAGTATAACGTAAGGTATAGGATATATTCTAGTGAGGCTCACATCAACCTTCTGGTGTGGTCTGGAATCCTGAAGCACCAGCCTCTAGGGACACTTGGCTCCTACGAACAGACAAGACCATTTCACCAGCCATCACCCTTCAGACAAGCAGGTGAGCCTGAGGGGGGGCGATGGCAAGTCAAGGCTATAATCCTGTACCTGATTTCCTGGGACTGAGTCCCATTGACTCAATAGGACTTACTCCTGAGCAGCCATGCATAGTTTCATTTAGTTAGAGCATTCACAGTAAAAAACCTCTTTCTTTCCTTTCCTTTCCTTCTTGCAGAAAGACAAGAACCACAAAGCAAAAGCCATGTGCATGAAAATGGCTGTTTCTTGCTTCAGAACCCTGCTGCACACATTGACAGTGGCGATCCACTTACTGCCATTGCTAATCTTATGCCACAGTTATTAGTAATGTTATTATCAGTATTTCTGAAGTATTTGCAGTGACCAGATGCTTTGCATAAACTCAAACATGGGCCCCACCCGAAGGCTGACAAACGAAATACAACAAACAAGAGTACAGAAATTGAAGGGAAAGGTAGTTTGTACGAGATCAGAAAACAGTGTGAAGAGACAAGTATTTATCAAGCAGTTAAATACACTAATGGAAGGATGTGGAGAATTACCAACAGCGGGTGGTAACAAGGGAGCACTGGCAAAGTTGGGAACAGAGGATATAATCTGTGGCTTGTGGTAGACAAATGCAGCAGAGGAGCAAAGGGAACACAGAGTAGAAAAAATAGCAAATATCTAAGTGGAAGCGAGAGAATGTTTAAGTGGTGTCGTGTTTGAACTGAATTCAAGATGAATGGGGAGCCTGTGCCAAAGAAGAAAAGATGAATAGCCTGATCTCTGCAGCAAACTAACCAAGCTGAAGAATCTGAGACACAGGAAGGAGATTTGTGGGAAGGAGAAGCAAGTCCAATAAGGAAAGCATTGCAATACAGACGATCTGTAATGTATTTACAATGACTCAGAGGCACCTACCTAAGCAGGCTGGGAGTGCCAGTTGGAAAGCAGTGCAGTTGGGTGCCATGACAGGGCAGGATGGATTTTAGGAATAATAACCATATCATAATGGTTGTTTACAATTCCTAAGCAAGGTGTTAATTTAAATGTCCTTTTGCCACCAGTGACACTGTACTCACAAAGCAAGAGATAATGAGAGAATGAACAAGAGTTTTAGTTGCGCTGAAAGAAGATAAAGGACAAATGTTACATTACAAAGATGAAAATGCCAAGATTTTACTACTGAGTGTGTACATGATAAGAAGAATGATGAATAAAAGATAGCACTGTGGTTAGGGGTAGAGGAATCAATAGAGTCATCTAGAATGGACATAAGAGAAAAGTAGGATTATAGGAAGGCAAAAGCAAAACAGAAGAACTGGAGACTTGTTTGGAGACTAGTTCAGGAGTTAAAAACACACAATCAAAAGAATAGAGCCAAGAGAAAGAGTATATAATGAAGAGAACTAAAGTGAGGTACTCAACGATCACCAGCAGTGGAAAAGAATGAACTATGAAGAGAAACTTTGAAGGAGCCATGAAAAAGATATGGATGGAATCAGGAAAGAACAAAACCAAGGAAACTCAGCAAGCACAGAGAGGTCAGCATCCATGGAATCAAGATCAAATGGAAGGAAGTGGAGAAAAGAAAAGGTCATGCGACTTAGCACAGAGGAAACTGATTGTGCTTGATCAGAGCAGTTTCAGCAGAATGAGTAGATCAAACCCAGACTGATAGGCATCAAGAAGAATATCATCATAGAAAATATTTAAGAGCTTGATAATGGACTTGAGAGAAAAGGAAGCAAAGTAACAGCGTGACAGTTTACAAGAGAAAGTACAATATGGGAAGGGTTTTTTTTAAAGATCTGCAGAGCCAGGAACATAGTTAAAACAAAAGGAAAAGAATCAGAGGATGATGAAAGATTAAAGAGGTGAAGCAGAGAAGGTAACATTTGAAATGTATGAGGGATCGAATAGAAACAGAGAGTCAGAAGGGGCCTCCTGGGCTATCTAGTCTGAACAGGGAGTGTGAAAATATGAAGGATTTCTTATACTTCAATTTCTCAAATTCCTGATGGTGATGATGATGATGATGACGACGATGACAATGATGACAACGACGATATTTCTAGTCTACCTATTCCCAGTGACTGGAACTCAGACTACAACATTCAAAATTCATACAATTAAAACATTCAAAATATACAAAAATTTAAAAATATATTAAATCAATTAGATATTAAAATAGAACAGATACCCAGGTTAAATACTCTAACTATTAAATATTCTAAGCAATACTCAACAGGAAAAGATCCTGTACAGTCTTTTCATCAATGACCTGGAAGAGGGCATGACCAGTCTGCTGATCAAATTCACAGACAATACTAAAATGGGGGTGGTGGCTACAACTGAGGATCCAGAAGGATCTGGACAGACACTGGAAGGGGGCAGGGGACAACAGGATGGCGTTCAATGTGGGCAGGTGCAAGTGTACTTGGGGCATAGGAATGGGTGTCATAAGTACAGGTTGGGGGACAAGTGGTTGGAGAACAGCACTTGTGAAAGTGATTTCGGGTACTTGTTGATAGCAGGCTGAACATGAGTCAGCAGTGTGACGTGGCAGTCAAGAGGCCAAACACTACACTTGGTTGCATAGCCAGAAGCGTTGCTTTTAGATTGAGAGAGGTCTTACTACCACTATATGACTCTGGTGTGCCCACAACCGGAATATTGTGTTCAATTCTGGGCTCCACATTACAGGAAGGATATAGCCAGGCTGGGATTGGTGCAGTGTAGGGCCACAAGGATGGCGGCTGAATTGCAGGGAAAGCCATATGAGGCAAGACTGAGGGAACTGGGTCTTTTCAACCTGGAGAAGAAGAGACACAGAAGGGATCTGTTGGCAACATATAGTGTAGGTATGTGAAGGATGTGACGTAGAGGAGGGCCATGATCTGTTTTTCCCTGCACTGGAGGGCAGAACGTGTTCCAAAGGGGCAAAGCTCAAGGACCCAGGCTTCAGGTTGGATGTCAAGAAGTACCTTCTGTCAGTTAGGACCACTAGGGTTTGGAATGTGCTTCTCCGGGAGGTAGCTGAAGCCCCATCAATGAGGGTGTTCAAGGACTGGCTGGACATGTGCATGTAAAGCCAGGATTCAGGGTGTCCTTGTTGACCACTCGATGTTTCTTCTTAATCTAGGTCCTGAATATGGTCTGCAGGTTTTCCTAATCCTAATCCTAACCCTAAACCTAACCAGAACTTTTACTGAAACCCAAACACTGAGCTATAATTCCTATACATTCAGGCAACATGCACAAAGGCTGCATGCAAGGTGTTCTTGTTCGCCTCTTGTTTTGATTGCCCAGTCTAGGCTATTTACAGGACATGCACGGGAACCTAGGCTTCCCCAGCCCTAAACCTGACCCTGACCTGAACCTTATTCCCAAGTCTAACACCTGTGCTGGAGCCAACTTGTTGTGTAGAAAATGTTATGTTCAAGGATGGGTTTGGGCTTTGGAGCTCAAACTTTACCTTTGTCTTACACATGGGCTCTTGGCCAAATTATTTTTCTTACTGCCTCACCAGTTCATCTTCTTGCAGTTGAATGTTTTAGAACTTGCTCCACCATTTTGTGGAGGAACTCACAACACTTCAAAATCCCAAATGTGCCCACTGACCCCAAAAGTCTGGGGAAACCTGTCCTAGGAGATGGAGCTATGAAGCAGTAGTTCCACAGTTCATTCCTCACTTTTGTCATGAAGTCATTAGATATCATCACAATACGACAGTGATAAAAGTGACATGCCTGCACCTGCCAAGTCTTGCTAAAGATTTCAGAAAGTATATGGTATGCTTTGAATATGCTAAAAGAGCTCTATTAATGCATATTATTATTAATGGGCACAATTTTAGGGGGGGGAAACTAAAATGGCTGTAACCTAGTTGATTAGAGATACAGGTGCAAGAACTGCTGTAATCTTTGGTATTACCTGGTTTTCTATGGCTCTTCTTGCTTTGTCTTGCATTCTGTCTAACTCTTGCCAAGTTCTTGCTAACTATTACAGTCCAGTGTACTGCCTGGAGTGGGTGCTGCTGTAAACCACTGTTCTGCCCAGACTTTCGCGCCTAACCCTTCTTATTCCCCATTCCAATAGGCTGGAAGCTGGAACAGATTCCATTTACAATTCGTTTTCCAGGGATTTGTTCTGTGACTTTGTCCCATAGAAATAAGAGGAAATCTGCATGTCTGCAGCAGCCTGACTAGGAAAGATGTCTATAGACAGAGCCAGACAACAACTCTGTATATTTACATAAGTGCATTGAATAAAGAAGTTCCCCAGTATCAGTAGCAACATATGGCTCATTTCTCTTTTCAGCCACAAGTATTGTTTGTGTGTTTATTTAAATAACCTACTTTTCAGCCACAAAGACTCCCAGAGGAGCCTATAGATCAATAAAACAAAGTCAGTTCCTGACCTCAGATTTACAATATAACAAGAAAGGACACAAAAAGAAAAAGGGATAGTGGGAACAAGAAAAACTTTTAATGTACATGGATCTTATAACAACCAGCTGCAATACATTCAGGAGTTGCTGGTCTTCTTATCATGACCAACTGAAATGGAAATTGTTCAAAGAGAAGTCAAAAATTGCTGAGCTCCTGATGGAACCTGTGGACTAACCCCCCCCCCCCCGGTAACCTGATGGGGCAGTTGCTGGATGACAAGAGGCAAAGCCTAAAGAAACTATCTGGGCCCACACAACACAACCACCCATTCATGTGTGGTGAACGGATGGCCATGTTTTGAGAATCCAAACCAATTCCCACAAGGTGGCTTGTTTGAGGGCAACAAGCTACCCTTGACAACCCATGCCTTGTTCTTGGGATTGTTGTACTCACAATGGGTTGTCTGAACATGGACAATTGATCCCAATGTGGATACAAAGGATCTGACTCATTTCACAAGACTGGCAAAACCCCCTTGCCAGTCTTGCCAAATGTGCCGAGGCACACACCAGTGCCAGCAGCAGTTGCGGTGCCTGGCACTGGGCTGCTATCCTCCCTGAAGCAACTGCAGGCCACTCTTGGCTCACAAATGCTTTTTTTACACTTTAAACTTTTTGTGTGGAAGACAGGGCAAGGGCAATGGGGTTTTGAGATTGGGACATATGGTTGCAGATATCCCAGTCCACAAATTCCCATCACTCAAAAACCTCCTTTAAAAATGGTATCAGAGCTTTGACAGCTTCAGTAGTTATCAAAACTCTCATCGAGTTGTCAGAACAAGTTTCCCTAGAAAAGGACAGCACCAGCCTGTGGATTATCAAGAAAAAAGAGAGGAGGGACTTGTAATGAAGTGGGTAATCTCACCCTTTTGTCACAAGCAAAGATCACTCGTGTTTTGGTGTCTCTTGGCAGCTGGCCGGGGTGGGGGGGGGCAACATTATTTGGACCCTCTCTTTAGCAATGTCCAAGATGGTACCTGCTGCATTTGAGTAGTATGTACTCTCCAGGACATTGCCCAACCCAAGGTTTCAAATATCTATGCTCATCCAACTGCAAACCTCCACAGTTGCACAGGTGTAGCTACTTTTTTAAAAAAAATTACAACATAAACCTATTGGCACAAAAAGGGTGCATAAAAGCAGTTTAAGAAAAGGCTCTGCTGTCTATTGACAGCCCCTCCAAGGATTCTGTTGTGCACTTTGCAGGGGTTGTCTTAACAGGGATCACAAAAGCTGATTGTCAAGCCGCTGTTTACAATTTCCAAAGAGAACATGTTCAGAGTGCCAAACACTGCAGCAAGTCGACACTGACTTGTGCTTAGGGTGTGTGGCTGCAGATACGTGTTGGACTTTCAGTGCTGTCCCGTGGGAGGACTGCAGGGGAGAAGGAAAAGTACCAACAACCCATAATAAGCCTGATTATCTGATGGGCACACTATAGGTTGTTTGCACAACAACCAACCCACCAAGGCATATTGCCAGGTTGGGATTTCATGAGGTGCAAAGATGTTTTTCTAAGAATCAGTGATGTTGACAGAGACCCTCCTTTTGCTTCCTCACCCTTTCTGCAGACTGATTCGATGGCTGCTACACTGCAGCTGCAGCAAAGCAAAGCCTGGTGGGGCCGGCTTTCCAGCAGGACCTGCAGTGTCCCTGCTTTCCCTTCTCTGCCCCTGTGGCAACCTGGTAGAATCTGTATGAGAATGCATGTTAGGAAAGGGTAATACAAATGGAATAAATGGTAAATTCTGAAAAAATGCCTAGTAATGAGACTTTGGAGTGCTAGGACTTAAAAAAGGATCTTAATTTTATGGAGGGGCAAGGAAAGATTTGAGAGCTCAGAAAATACATGCACCTCTTCATGACACTCAAGTCTTTGTCCTGCAGCAGAACCTACAGGCTCCTGAAGCATTGTGGCTTTTCAGAACAAACGCCATATAGAAGTTGCTTTGTAAATCTGAATAATCCTCACAAGCTAAATAAGGATCATTTTCTATATATCTTCTTATAACAAATCAAGCACACCAGAGACTTTATATACCCGATCTCCAAACAAGATACATAGAATGTTTTCACAGGCTACTCTGATGTAGCAAATGAACAGAGAAACTACTACACCAAAAGTACTGATGAAATTATTTTGCACACGATCACAAATATTTCTCCCTGCATCCTTCTAGTGCAGTCAAGTTGGCTGCAGAAGTGGAGGTACCAACCACATGCATCTCCTACTGAGAAGAGAAGTCTGTTGCCAATCAACCCTGTGAAATGCTGGTCTTCAGTCTATAACTGTGCAAACACTAATTCCGCAAAAGCTAATTTTACAGAGTTCCACTCCGAGGACTTCTCTTTGTCCCAGAATCCCAGAGCTTGAGAGATTAGTACTTCAGAGATGGAGAAAAGAGAAGTTATTTAAAAATTCAGCATGAAATTCGCAGACTCAATGAACTAAAAAGAAAAAAAAATGGGAAGGCAGTTCGTAGGGGCGAAGGGGACTCTAATAACTGAGAAAAGAGAAGGAATCTGTTGAATCTGCCAGTTTGGAAAACTGGAAAAACTTGTTTTCATTTTTTTTTCTCATTTCCATGCTCCTTTGGAGCAGGATTGCTTTTTTCCAATTATTTGTAAAATGTTCATATATTGCTCTGAAGAATGTTGTGCCAAACATGATATTCAGAGGATATTCAGATAAGAAGGGAGTGAAGACAAGTAAATATATAGCAGTTTGCTCAAATTGAATTCAGGCCCTTCATGTGGCAGCAGTCCCCTAATGATGTCAGTCCACAGGATGTCTGGCTACTCACAGCAGCCTTAGATGTTGTTTCACACAGGAAGAAAAAGCCAAAATGATACCCCTTCCTTTATTTTTTAAAATGCCATTCCATGGAGTCAGGAATCCTGGAACAGCACCACCTCTGCAAGGTGTGTCCTTAAGTGACTATTTCATCTTGCTTCATGGAAAGCCAAGCTCTGCCAGAACTTTCTTGTTTTCTTTCAACTACAGGAAGTCCCCAGGTTACAAATGAATTCTGCTCCTGAGAAAACATAAATTTGTCTTTAAATCGAATCTGTATGTAAGTCGGATCACATACAGAAGACCCTCCACATTTGAGGGGGTCAGGGGCACAGGACTCCTGGTGAAAGTGGAAGCACCTCAAATATCTCTAGCTTCTTCCCTACCCAAACTTACCAGTGCTGCACTTTACAGCAAGGAAACGCCAGAGAGATTTCCCTCTCCAGATGGGGAAGGGCAGGAAAGCATGCTTTGGAGGCCTCCTTCTCTCCCCTTTCACTTCCTCTTTCTTTCTATGGTGATGCTTTGGAGGCCTCCCTCTCTCCCGTTCACATCCTCTCTCTCTATGGTAATGATGATTGCCCACAGTATTTTTTAAAAAATGAATAGGCTTTATGGCAGTTCATTCTCAAGTATGGGTGTTTGTAACTTGGGCATTCATAACTTGGGGACTGACTGTAATCATTGATAATGCAATGATAGGAGTGTATAACAGAAACTGGTTCCCAAACAAGGCCACAAACAGCCCTGACCTGGTCCCTCTCCAAGGTTATGGAACTGAGGATAACCATATTTGCATATTCCAGAGGATGAGTGCTGGGGCTAACTTCATTAACATCTGCAAAGGGCAAGATCTTCCAGGAGAAGAGCTGAACTGAAATCTCAAATAAATAGCCCACGTGCTGATGGCAGCCAAACTGAATGCAAATATGCAGAAGAAAGATGTGCAACACACATGCACTCACATTTGGAATAAATAGGAGAAGCAGAAGAATGGCTTCTGCTGGAGTTCATTACACTTGTTTATCTTCATTTTGTGTGCAACTTATGAAAAGCATAACCACTCTGCCTTCCTGGATGCCACAAGCCCAAAGACACCCTAATGAAAAATAAATGTATTTACAGGGAGATGTCAAAACAACCCAAGAAAAGTCCAAGTAACGTGCCTGCATTAGGAATGAGTGGTTTTATTTCATCGTTCTGCTATGGCCTTCAAGCTGATCACGCGGAGCAGAGAGATAAATATTTTAAATAGCGACACTTCAGCAATGCATGGGTGTGCTAGACAAGGAATAATTAGAAAATAAATTACTTTTAAAAAAAAGCACAGCATTACCACCAAATGTCACATGAATTAGATTACTGACAAACTCTTGTCCCTAGCAGGGTTTCTATCAATGCAGAAGGGTTCCTACGCAAATTGGAGCTTGGATAAAAATATATTAAAGGAAGGTTGGGGAAACACAAATAAATGCAGCTCCATGAAAGTGTTAGAGATCTGCCCAGCAACTTTCATAAATCTAAAAGATGTAACGTTTCTGCTGGCTTCACACCAACAGTTTGGTCTAAAAATAGTTTAATCTCCTTGAGAGCAAAAGGAGCAATCAAGAAAACAGTCACACACTTTCAGCACACACATTTGCTGGCAGTCACCTCATAATCTCTCTCTCACACACACAGACACACACACACACTTCTTTCTCCATGTGTTACCTGAGATAAATAACGTCAGGGGCCTACACATTTTGGTTGGCCTTGGTAACCAGCAAATCATTTAAAGTCTAGTAAACAGGATGGATTTGATGAGGTGTCTTAACTGTGATGTCACACTGAGTCATTGTAGGAAAAAAACTGACCCTCCCCCCCAGGAGTCATGGGGACTTGTGTTTGTCCATCCATTCACACAGTGGCAAGCCAGCTGCCCACAGGATCACTCAAGCAGGATGGGTACAAGAGTTCCTTCTGCCCAAGCTCCCCAGCAATCAGCATGCCACCTCTGATGAGGAAGGTGGCACATAGCCCTCAGGGCCAGAATCCATTCATAACTTTGTTTTCCATGAATTTGTTCAGTCCCCTTTTAAAGCCATCCCTACTTCCTGTGAGGTGAATTCCATAGCTGCCCAAGCACCCTCCCTGATCAAGCCAACAGAAGTGGTCTCCAGTGTAGTTCTGAGTGACTTCAGCTTCTGTGCTGAGGCTGCTTCTGGAGCCCCAGCTCAGGACTTCATAGCCTCCATGGCACCCATGGGGCTGTCTCAGTTTGTCATCCACCCAGCACCCGAAGCAGGACATACCCTTGACTTGGTCTTTTTTCCAGCATGTAGGATGATGGTCTGAAAATTGGGGTGGGGGGATCCAAATTGTCATGGCCAGATCATTTCCTGGTCACAAGCACTACTTCCCTCCTGCACAGATGGGATGCAGCATTTACCTAGTCCACCCCAGTGACTGATGGAATCTGATGAATTTCTGGATGCTCTTGGGGATTTTCCTGCAGAGCTGGTGATCCAGCTGAAGCCCTGGTCCAGAACAGTGAAATGCAGAGGGCCACAGACTCAGTTTCACCCCAGTGCCCTCTCTGGAGCTGTAGAGTCTGCTCTGCTCCTTGATATATTGGAGAGCTGTGGCAATGAAACATCAGCTGGAGCACAAGTGCTGTAAGACTTGGGGTGGGCACTCCAGAGCACACAATCATACCTATTGCACAGTGAAGCAGGCAGCAAAGAAGTGTGGCTTTGCTGCCTCCATGCAACCTCAAGTATCCAGGTTTGTTCCAGGTGATCTGGGGAATGCTAACAGTTTCTTCTCATAGACCTCCCGTGACATTTCTGCATTCCACTTTTTCTCCATAGCAACCTTGATGCCTTGGCTAGTGCAATTCCAGCTGAGGCATCTAACGTTTTTGTGGAATCAATTCCAATTAGTGTGGCTTGCTGACAAAGCCAAGGTGCTTGCTGCAATGCAACCAACCATGTGCTCTCAAATCCTTGCCATTCCCAGCTAATAAAAGCTAGCTGAGGGGTTTAACTGGAAGGGTCCAGGGAATGATAGCTGCATCTCTGCATGAGGGGATAGTTACCACTGTTCTTAAGAGAGGCAGTAGTGTAACTACTCCTCAAAAAATCCCACTGTGGACCCAATGGTTTCTGGTAATTATCCACCCACTTGCAAATGCCCCCTTTTTAGGCAAGGTTCTTGAGACACTTATGGCAGAGCAACTCCTGGAAGATCCGGATTATCTAGATCCATTTCAGTCTGGGTTTCAAGCAGGTTATGGGGCTGGATCAGTCTCGGCAGCTCTGATTAGGCTTGGGATGAACCCTGCTGGAAACCATCCAAATATTCACGAACTTCTTGTGCTTGGCCAGATCTTCTAAAGTGAGCTGAACTGAACACTTGTGGAGCCCAGGCTGTGCAACTGGTGACCTCCTTCTATGTGAGCTACAGCTGCCCAAGAACTGGCTGCAGCTGGTGTAGAAGATGGCTATTACTTATGCAGTGGTTGCAGGGAGCTACTTTCCTGACAAACCCATCATTATTAGTCTTCTTGAGCATCAGCTGCAGCTGCTCAAATGGTGGCTACACTTGGCACAAGAAAGGGGCGCTGCATGCCTTGTTCATGGGGCTTGATTCTTGGTGAGTTCCCCATGTACACTGGATGCAGTTTCCAGGAACTGAGGCTCTGGGCCACTGCAGGGAGCTGAGTCCTGGGAGCCAAGCTTGGGGAATCGGATGGATTCCAACCCCCACACAGATTCCTCACTCATCCCTAGCCTTGACGGATGACCTTTATCAGAAGAGAGATGAGGCAAGTGTGATCCTGTTAATTCTACTTCACCTCTCATCAGCTGTTGATATCAGCAACCATGGTATCCTCCTGGGTCAACTCCATGGATTATTTAGTAGAGCACTGTGTTACAGTCTGACTTGCAGGGCCTATTTCAGAGAGTTATGTTGAGTGACCCTGGCAACTGAGCAATCGAAATCTGCAAGCTACCATCCTGTCCCCACTGGGAGCAATCATTGGGGGCCTTGGAGCCATGGGCCATCAGCACTCTGATGACACACAGCTCTATCTCGCTATGACAACTGATTCAAGAGAGGGTTTGCCTGTGCTAGATCAGTCTCTGGATACAGTGATGGGCTGGATGAGAGCCAAGGAGCTGAAGCTGCATCCTGGCAAGATGGAAGCCCTATCAGTGATTGCATCCTCAATCCAAAAGTGAAGTTTATTGGCTGTTCTGGGTGGAGTGCCCTCTCTCTGAAAGATCAGATTAATAGCCTGGAATACCCCTAGATCCATCAACATCACTGGAGCCCCAGGTAACTATGGCAACTTCAGCTGCCTTTTACCTGCTCTGACTGGTTCATCAGCTGCAGTCGCTCTTGGATAGAAACACTGAGCCACAGTGATGTAAGAACTGGTAACCTTAAGACAAGACTATTGAATGTGGTCTATAAGGGGCTGCCAACTTTTGGGAGCAGCCTCCTTTCATCATGCAACACCCCTGCACTGACTGCCTATATGCTACTGGGCCAGGCTTAAAGTTTCAGTAGTAGTGTACAAAATCATGAACAATTTAGAACAGGATACCTGAGAAAGCACTTTCTCCCTTACCAAGCTCACTGAGATCACTAGAGGACATTTTCTTGCTGGTTCCACATGGAATCATGTCTCAACTGGAGTCCACCAAGAGAAGAGCCTTCAGAATGGTTTTCCCACCCCGTGGAATCATCTGCTTCTGGCAGTGCTATTTTCAGCACCTGCTAAAGACATCCTTGTGGTAGGCAGTCTTTCCTGCTGATACCAGCCATGGTTTTAACGTTAACTTGTTTTTCACTGTTTTTATTCTTGTGTTTCTTATAGCTTCGTACTGTTCACCAATTTGGAATCTGCTCAGATATGGAGTGGTACAGAAATACTGCAAATAAATAAATAAATAAAATTAAAATGCTGGACCCCTGTGTAGTGTCTTCCTCCCAACAGCTACAGGGCTGTAGCTTTATTCATCTTGAATTCACAAAACTTCTTGAATTCAAAGACCAGCAAGATGTATCTCTCCAATAAAGGTCAGGCTGTGAATGGATGATGTCACAACATAATACAGCTAATCAAGTTTGGCTATGTGATTATCACACCAAGAGCATGAAAGTGCAATAGCATTTCAGCATTACAATGAAATTACCAAATGGAAAGGTAAATGTAATAATTCTTAAAGTAACATCAGAATGATACATTTATTAATGTATATATTGGTCCAGCACTAGCTATCAAAGCCAGCAGTAGTTATCAACTCAACTTCTCTATGTAATACTGACCAATACGAAGAGTGGGGAACCCACTGGCATATAAAAGACCAGGCAAAATGGGTAGGGCAGGGCGTTGTGTACATGACTTCATATAAAGCAAAATTTAAAGCTGGATCTGGAATCAAGGGTAATGACAATCATAGGTGGCAAAATATTAGCATACACAGAGAAAAAGGGAATATGGATATAGTGGAAAACAAAACAAGAAAGAAAACCAAAAACAAAACAGGGGAACTAATGAAGGGAAAAGGAACTTTTTTTTATTTTTGTTTTTCTTCTTGTGTCCAGGGCGGACGGTTTTTACCACTGCATTCAGTGAGACCTACTAATGGTGTACAGGGTTACAGCCTTTGCTTTACGTATGCTTAAGATTAAATACATTCTGTTACTATTTCTCATTTTAAACAATCCTCACTAGAAAAGCACCAATTATTTTAAAAAATGTATTGCTGCACAAACAATAGGAGCAGAAATATTGTGTTAAATTATTATGAACAAGAAAAAAACATTTTATACCAAGGAATACAGTCTCAGAAAATGTAAAGGCACAACAGAAGCAAAGTGCAAGCAAACTGACAATAAAGGAATAGCATCCGCTACAGGACCCCAGAGAGACTGCCTAAAGTTCCAGAAATGTTTTGCCAAGATGACAAAAAATAAACAGATTTAATGGAGACCACTTCTAAAATGCTGTGTAATTATGTCTGCACAAAGGAAGTGTAACAACCTAGGGCCACTTCCATCTCTCAGAGCCAGCATCCTGACAATTGCCAAAGGCAGAAGTTTATCCTCATCTACAGTTTTAAAAATTCTTTTCATAATGAATGGCTTTTCACTGTGGCAGAGACTCTTCTGCGACCTGTTGATCTATATTCCGATAACACACAGGCATGTAGATGTCCATCATAGTGTCTATCAGGAAATGTAGGGTTTATCCAACAATTTTTCCCTTTTGAAGCTCTGCTTGAGTGCTAATAGCTTGGGAATGGGATAGGGAACTACCAGAGCAAAATGGCCCATGGCGATCAATAACTGTGCACATTGCAACGGTGCAGTCAATCTATCTGAATGTGACTGAGTAATCCATTTTGTAAGTTAGTTGCTCAAGAGAACCACAGTTAGCATCAAAAAGTCAAACTTACAACTTGTAAGCAGCAACTGGGAGAAAGCTCCTGCCGAAGTACAAATAGAGTGTATCTACAGTAGCAGCTATGAGAACACATAAAAAATTACTGACAAAGTAATTGCTTTTTGTATAAACGTTCCTTTTTTATTAAATAGTTTTACACAGCATGGAAGTCTCTCTTTTAAAGGGAATAAATTTACTGCATGCCAATTTATTCACAGCCTGTAGATTCAGCATAATGAAATCCTCCTAAGTAAATATGTGATAAAAAGAGCAAATAAGTAGCACTTGAACCCAGGAGCTGCGCTTTCTTGACATGGTGCTCTAATGCAAAACAGCGGGAACCTCAGAGCTGTTGGCACATGGAGTCAAGAAAATAAAACCTTTGTTGAGGGGGAGGGCTCCACATCAGCTGAAGGTGAATGAAGGCAAGACTCATTCCATATCTTTAATTTAATTCCAATTGTCCCAGCAGCTGAAGCGCTGTACCTGTCATCACAACAAAAAGATGGCCTAGTGAGGATACAGAGCGTGGGCCTGTTCCTTTGGAGGAGGGAACACCACTCAGTAATGTTTTACCGCAGGGAAGATGTGTGGCATCTGTCCCCACTTTTTTGCTGAATTGCAAATGCTTTGGTCCAAAGACTCTTGTGGTATCACTGGAAAATAAGAAGGCATTAGAGCTTGTCTGTGGCTAGCATCCAAAGCACAGAAGCATAGTTCATCCAAAAGAAGCAGAGATCATTTCCGTAAAGGGAAAGGGGAATGGGTTCGTATAGTCATTATTTGCCCTTGCGTACAGTCCTACCCAGGACTTTGACCGACAGCTCTTATTCAGGGAATCCAATCCAATCCCATGAATCCATGGGTGCAGAATTTACCATCTCAGCTTTCATTTAGTTAGGAAAATGAGACAGCATGACTGTAAAGAAGATAATTAAAAACAAGAAATATATGGATTCTTTTAATTTCATTCTATTTTATTTTTAGTGTTTAATCTTTATCCTGCTGAGGTCAGCTTATATATTATTCTCACAAAAACCCATAAGGGTGATTAGGTTGCAAAACAGTGATTGGTGCAAGGTTACCAACTGCCTGAGCAAAGAAGTGAATCCAGACTTTTATTCTTAGTCCAATACTCTAGCTACTAAACCACACACTCTCTCTGAAGTTACTTAGAGGTAAGAGGCAGGACCAAGAAAGATTTCCATTTGTTACATATTCAGTAACCTGCATCTATCCATAGCTTCCCTGTAGACAAATCAATTAAGCAAACAAACAGAAATTGGGCAAGGATTTGCCTGTACAGAAGCAAACTAACTAAGCCTTTCTTGCTGCAGAATTGGCTATCCTAGTAAAGAATCTATCCGCATTAAATCATAGCTGCCTGCATAGCTATCCATTGAGCTGGCATGGAGAAACTAAGCTGGACTTCTAGGCTGGAAAGGCACAGGCCTGCAGCCAGATGGGTGACCACATGTGAAAGAGGGGCAGGGGGTTGGACTCAATGGCCTTATAGGCCCCTTCCAACTATACTGCTATCCTGTTTTAGTCTAATCTATTATATTCATGCACAAGCTACTTGATTTTTTTTTACTTGCCACCTGATTCTGGGGAATGAGAAGTATGTATGACACTTCTGCATTGCCTGGAGTTATGCCTTGACTGCAGTTAGAGGAGCTGATTATCCATGTTGGCCATATAAAAGATTGGGTCTTTAAAAAAGAAGAAGAAAGCAGCCCCAGATGCTTTTATACCTTACACATCAGCTTACATTTTACTCAAGCAGAAATCTATTTAGAGAGTGGGCAACTGACATAATATCCCATAGGGTTATCGCAGAGTAAGACCCCTCTGCCTTAGACCCTATATGAACCAGTAGCCCCTCCCTAGTCCTCTCCTGTTGCTCATCAGAGGCCCACAAATGCACACATACTTATAGAGGGGCAGCAACAGGGCCCCACATATCACATCCGTTCCATAACCCTTTTGGACAACCTGGGTGAGTGCTTGCCATCCTGTAAGAGCTTCTGCCAAATGTGTATCTTCCAGGGTTTGCATTACTCCTGGAGAGATGGAAGAGAGAGTTCTCCTTGGGAATTTCTTGCCCTCTTTGTTTCTTCTTTCAACCCACCCAGATGGTCACTAGCCCTTTCGTCTTCTGAACTATAGACATGCAACAAGAAAGAGCTACCATTTGCCCACTGTGTCCTACAGCAGACCCTGCCCCCTTCCAGCAGTACTGCATTATGTCAAGATTCAGAGGCTTACTTCCAGCATAGTCTGATGAGGATGAGGTGAGATATGTAGCCTCTCGAAGGGATGATCAGCTCCCTGCCACTCAGGCTGGGGACTACACTGCAGGACTGGTCTTGGGGGAACAGGGCAGGCAAAGCCCTCCCTCAGGGCTGCAGGTGTGCACCATGGCAGGGGCCATATCTAGGGTACTGGTGGCTTCATTCAGATGGGGCTGACATCAGATGTCCAACTCTGACCTCACTGTGTAACTTTGCCTGAAGGCTTCACTGGATCAAACTAAGGACTATTCCATGCAGTGCAAAGCTGAGCCCACTTGTACACACACACATACTCCCTGTTTGAAGCAAGAGCATATTTGAAGCAAGAGCTGTGCTGTCCACATCAGGCATACTAAATGGCATAAGGTAAATATGGGTTGGGTTCACCACATATGACTTGCAGAGACTTTATGCGCTAGTTGAGTCTTCAAATATGAAATGTGCAGACATGCAGTGAGAGAAACAAGCTTTGAGGACTGACTTTTTCTTGCATCTATGTTGTTCGTCTTTCTTATTGGGACCTTTTTTGATTCTTCAGCCAAATCTGGGAAATGGAAACAGCTTTTAATTTTAGTACATCTGTTTGTCCTGCTTTTCTGTCTACTCCTTCATTCGTCCTTTCTTCTTATCTCTCTGCCTGCCTCTCCATCTTCCTGTTTCCCACTTCTCTTTAGTTTGTTTTTAAAAGAATCCAAGATAAAGCCTTGGGACTGCCCTTGATGTGACCCATCCCAGAGCCCAATTTTGGATCCTGACCCAGAAAGAGATCAAAGTTCTCTGCAGTACTTGGATCCAAATCTAGTCATTTATTATGGCCATCATTATGCTGCAAGATAGTGCCAGACTCACATGCAGCATGTTAAGAACATAAACAAAGGAAACCATCAGTCTCTTCTCAAAAGACCTGTGGCTGTGCCTACTGCAAAGACAGGGGCAGGGTAGCTCCAGGGCAGGAAACGCAAACGCGGCACTTGCAAACAGACTTGGGGCACTTCCACCAAGATCAGTTCTTCCTTTGCCAGGATAGTTTGCCCACTGTTGATTTTGCAAGACAAATAAGACTTATGAGAATGAAACCTTCACTTTCCAAGGACTGCATGAGCCAATGTGATTGCCCAGCATATTAAGGAATCTCTCTCCTAACAGGGAACCCACAAGTATGGTAAGCTGTCCAGAGACTTTTTTTTTAGTAATGGTTGGCATAGAAGAAAATTTAAATAAATAAATAAATTTAAATAATAGTATTTGTTACACCGTTACTAGTCATTAAATTAGCGGTCACTGAGAAGTATGTGCCCCAGTCTTCACATATGCAGGCAATGTCAAAGGAAGAATACAGAGAGAATCCTGTGTCGGTTCTATTTGCATCTGTATTTCACAGTGCCAAAGTAGCCTGACAGTCTGCTGGGTAATATTTATCCTGCATTTGTACTTGCTGGAGTATCTGTGTGCATTTGTAATGCTTGTTGCCACAGAGATCAAGACTTTTCTCCACCTCTAATTAATTACTTAAGTAGTTTTTTCCCATCTCTGTGACACAGAGCTATCAGTATCTATCGCTCCCCTCCACTTAGGGCTTCTAATATCGTCTGCTTTACCTGTATAACTTACAAAGGCCAACCTCTTCCTGAGTATCACTTTTCATGTTTGCAGTCGGGTTGTTAAGAACTAATTTGCATGGCTAATACCATCAAGACCACCAAAAAGTATCATTCTTTACCCCTGTTATTTCCTCCTCCATCAAGATTAGCAGGAACATTAATCTGCTTCAAAATGAAAAGTATGCAGTGTCTTGAGGACTGGAGCAGGGGCGGAGAGAACCTCCCTTGAAATCCATTTGATATTCACAATTATCTGGTAATAAACTGCTGAGCTTCCTTAATTACAGTTGCCAAGGTATCTTTTCTGGAATTCAGTAAAACACCCCACTCCATCCCCAACTTTTCTACCAAGGATTAGCTAAATATGGGATTTATACTTGTTTTGGAATGGTATTTCATTAATTGCTTATCCTACATTATGCTGACCAACTGCTATCTCTCAGAAAATATAGCTAATTAAAGACTGCAATGTTCCAAATCCATATTGGAAAGAAAATCCCATTAAAATCAATGGAAGTGACTTCAAGAAATATGATCAGGTCCAAACTGTTAGTTTCATTAATTAATTATATTTCTCTACCAATGCTCTCTGGGAGGGAAAGAGCAGTAATGAAATACAATACAATAGAAGTTAGAACATTACAACAATAAAACATCATAAAAATGCATTAAAAAAATTCAATCCACTTTTTTCATACTAGGTTAAGCTAACTTGAACAGTGATGGGGGCCAATAGGTTACAAGACATCATCTAAAAGAATTGGTAATAGCCTTTGGACACTTCATATTACATGTAAATTGAACTGCCTTTTATAAATGCTAGAAATAAAACTTCCTGACGGTTGAGCATGTAAGGCTTCAGGATGAGAAGTCTAAGTTTAATTTCCTTCCCACTGCCTAGTACTGTGTGACCATGCTCAAAACTTCAAGAAAGTTGAAAATATCATCATCAAGAACAGCAACCATCCAATTCTGATTCACTTCACAATCCAAATTTAACATTCTATTTTGTAAAACCATCTTGGTTTGGTCATTTGTTAATTCCCATGAGGAACAGTTTCACAAATAAGTAGTTAGTTTGCATTAATTTTCTATGGGTTAACTAGATGGCACTCTGACTCATGTGATTCAGGTGCTACAAAACAGGAGACTCCAGGTCAGATTTAGTTGTATCTATGCAAAAACAAGCACCTGTAGCCCTGGAGAGCAACTGGGGCTCTATATTCTCACTTGCTCTAGCAATATGGAAATAATGGAAAATCTTGATTCTTTGACTCAACAGATTTTCTGCACACTATTTTTTGTTTATTTATTAGATTTATGTCCCACCCTTTTTCTTTTTGGAGAACCCAAACTGGTTTACATTGTTCTCCTCCCGCTGCTCTCAATTTTATCCCCAGAAAAATCCTGTGAGGTAGGTTGGGCTGAGAGTCTGTAAATGGATCAAAATAACTGAATTGGTTTCATGGCTGAGAGGGGACTAGAACCCAGATCACCTGAATTCCAGTCCCACACTCTTAACCACTGCACCACAATGGCTCTCACTTCCCATCAGATTATCAGAAATGGGACAAGTTTGGCTTTCCCCCCATAGGCTGACATCTCTAAGAGGTGCCACAATTTGTGCATGTTTTATAGGCTAAGAAAATGTGTACAATTCAGAAACCAAAGCCTATTTTATTCTAGGGTGACAGGTACACTGGAACTATATTGTTCTCAGCCTCCAATTAGCATAAATCATGTCATTTGTGCACACTTCTTTTGACTTTTTTTTTAAATGTGCAGATCTTAAAAGATGAAAGTCTGTATGCTGGCTCAAATTTCACCACAGAAAGTCAGCCCCAAATGGAAATCAGGCAAATGTATTGAATTTTCACTCCACTGTTAGATTCCTCTTAATCAAGAGATGGATGGACTGCATAAAAGAAACCACAGCCTTGAATTTACCAGGGCTGAGCAGGGCTGTCTTGGATAGAAAATTTTGCAAGGTTTTCATTCATAGGATCATCATAAGTGAGAGATGACAACAACAACAACAACGCATTTGTCTTCCCTAATTCACCCTGCACTGTGGATGGAAATCTGCATATAGATCTATACCACATCAAATATCTGGTCACTGAATGTTTATAGCACAAGAAAAATACATGCCTAAATGTGTAACTGGACCCTGTTTACATAGGAGCCGCTCGATCCTACAAGGGATCCACATGCAGAAGCTGCTTCCTTGTCTCTCACTTGCAAGATCAGGATGTTAAGAACCTTATCTCCCTGGATTTTCAAGACAACAAGATACACCACTGTAAAGCACTTGGCAAATTATAAGTGCTGAACAAATGAGTTATAGAGGTAATAAGGTATTTGCTGCCTTGTTTGAAACCACATTTCAAAATGCATGTGAAATTGAAACACAGCTTGAACTCCCACTAAATGTGCTTACCAAAAATGTTACTATGACATTAAGAAAATCAGAGGAATTGAGAAAGCGCCTTTCTTATCCCATTAGCAGAGTCTTGTGCACACATGGCCACTTAAAAAGTCATGCTAACTGGGCTAAAATGTTTCCTCCCCTTAGCATTTTCTGAGGGAGCACATCAGTGCCAATAATGGCTTGCCAGGCATAACCCGCAAAGGCTATAAGGCTGGTGATGTCTGGAGATCAAACTCCCCTTCGTTTCCTCCAGCCAATGCCTGCAAGTCAGGACTGGGATACTCTCAGGGATGATTACCCCTAATGCTGTACCTGCCATCTAATTGAAGACAGGCTACTGTTTCCTTGGGCCATAATTTCTTAACCTGTCTTGGCCACTTATTTTACTTTTCATAGGAAAAGGACCTTCTCTTAAAAGGTTAGCACCCAAGGTCAAGTCAAATGCCTTGGCAGAGAGCTAGAGGGAAGTCAGAGGGAAGAAACTCCTTTTTCCTATTCATACTATTATTTTACAGCAGCAAAAATGTGAATGCACACTAGAGCTTTTTTTAAAAGCATTTCTATCTCTGGCTTTAATAAATGCTGCACTCATAAGCACCCAAGGGATGGCCGTGGTTTGTCAAACCCAATTAATTTTTCCTCCCCAGAGTGCTTTAGGCTCCTCAAAATGTTGCTGAAGAGCGACTACATACACAGCAGGAGAGAAAGGCAACAGCATATATTTGCTGTAACTCTGAAACCAATGGGATGAAGCCAATGCTGTGGTCTTTCAGGTGGAGCTGCTTCTGCTGGTGAAGCGAGATGGTAGTGATTCCTTCTTCTCACCTACAACCCTTTGCATGCCAGCAAAATCTGCTCTGATGGCTGGGAAAAACTCTGGAGAAGGTCTCCAGTGGCATGGAGGGATGCAGTAAGAAAGAGACAGGAAAAAGGTCCCCCCACTCTAGCAGAATTTCTCTAGTGCGGTGCTGGATTCAGCTTAATCACTGAAAGATGCTGTTCCCCTCAGCTCTTCACATGCATATTTGAAAATATTTAAGCCCTCAAGAGGAATCACAATACTTAGAAAAGCAATAACCATACCATTAATACATCACGAAAGCAGAAAACATTATTTACATATTTGTTTGCTACATTTAAATACCACTCTATTTCTAAACAGATTCTGGAGTGGTGAACAAGAAAAGATAAAAAATAATAAATCAATAAAAGAACCTTTCTAAAACTACAAGGCAATACATGTCATTCCAAAGTTTAAAAAACAAAAAAAGCAAAATAGGTCAATCATGGCCCTGAAAGCCAGTCAGAACACAAAGATCTTTGCTGCTTTCCTACAGAATGGGCTTCTTAAGGTTCTAGAGGTGGGGAAGGGGCAGAACCCCAGCATATGGGGGCAACACTGAAAAATCTCACCCTCTTGTACCAGCCAACATAACTTCAGACAAGCCTGGCATTCAGAGCAGAGCCTCATCTGATAACCTCAGTGTACAAGAGAGCCATACTGTACAGCTGCTGCCATGGGAACAGATTAAAATGAATACAAACAAAAAAGCAAGAAGTAAAATAAAACAAAACTATTGCAAAATTAAGTGAGGGGAAGCACGTGCAAACTGTTCCATGGGCATTCCTCTCATGTGCACTTCTGATTCCTGCCTGTTTGTTTGGTGTCATGTAGGCATGTCATGAGCACAGCCGGCTGGAGCCGGGGGTCAAACCAGATGGCCCCGGAAGCCCCTTCTGACTCTGTATGTTTTCTATGTTTCTAGGTTTCTATGCTGAAGGTAAAATATTCTAGAACCAAGTCTCCAGGATTCTATTCCATTTTATCATTAATTTACTAAGTAAACACATGTTTGCTTCTCTGGGCATAAGTTCACAGATCTATAAATGTGGTGAGCTCAGAGCGGTAGAGATATGAGAACAAGCCAGTGCCTTTAACTTACTTGTGATAAATGACTTTCATTGCATAAAGAAGGAAACTAATTGTTTACATATATAAATCAGGTCATTTTTGTTTAGGCATAAAATATTTTGGGCTTCATTATGGAAATATTTTGGTTTACACGACTCTCCTATAGTTCCCAAGTGAGTCAGAGCTGACCTGTAAATAGAAGTCAGGACTGACATTTCTTTCATTTGCCAGAAAACTTCAGTAACACAAGCCCCACTAAATGTCAATTCAGGACTACTTCCAACAAGATCTTTTGCAGTTTCAGTCCCATAAAAATAAGAAGAACCCATATCTCTGGCAAATGCATGCATAGGCTGACATATTTCGTTAGAACGGCCATTAAAGGACTCCAGAGGATTTCTTTTCCTCCCTCCATAACTACATCACCAAGCTTCAGCATTACTCAACATCAGATGGGTACCCCAAAATGCCCTTATCTGGAACAAATGCTTCAGGAAAAGCAGCCTGTTCTCCAAAAACGCAATTATCTCCTCCACTTCTATGAGAAAAGCACAGGAAGACAATTTACATAAAAAATCTCCACAATTAGGAGGCCATAACTGTATGGCATACAGACACAGGCCCAACTGGAGCCTCGTGGCAAATGATGGTTAGGAAGGCTTAACTAGGGTTTGGCTTAATCGTGACAACTTGATAAAATCTTGACAAACACACAATTGACAAATTATGCATTGAAGTGGACGCAGTGGTAATGACAGTTGATTTTGATATCTGAATGGACAGCCTGTTATCATGGTGCATTGAACAAATGGGGAAAGCAAGACTTTAAAAGAATGGCTTCCTGTGGGTTTGCAAGTTCAAACCACAATTTGGTTTCTGAATGATGATTAATGAAAATCCTGGATTGGCATGATGCCTGAATTGTGCTATAGCCTTGGATTCAATGGATTTGTGGCTCTGAATTTAAGAAGTACAATTAATTTCTTTTGAAGAAGTTATAGACTGCGTATACTGTGAGAACTTGCGTGCCTCTGAAAACTTTAGTTTGACTATCCTTCATTCAAAAAATATTCTCTATTGCTTGTGTTAACAGACGTGCAAAGACAGATGTGCAGAAGAGAAATTTAGATCAAATAATGTGTGCAAGGAAGTCTAACCATAAATCTCCTTCTTCCCATGTACAGGGTTTCCCTACAACAGGCTTGCCAACATTTAACTTGGAGCATTAACAGGCATCCTTTAGTACAGCAGAGCAATCCTGGGCCAAACAGTCTATTTAGGGTATTTTCTTCTTCTTTTGTACTCAGTTGCTTTTCTGGAAGAAATCTCATCTGGCCAGCTTTTTCTCACAAAAGGCAAAATTTCATTAAGGTCTGCAGATATGATAACTTAAGCTTCTTTCCTAGGCATCCTGGAGGGGCCCTGAATCTTCCTGTCATAAAGTGTGGTTCTCCTCCCAAGTAAACATGCTGCTTCAGAGCGTCTTTTCACAAGGCTTTATTGTTACACATCTCCATTAGCATGCATCTCTGAGTTCACACAGGGTGAAGTGTCGAGCCCTCTCTAGCACCACTCAGTCCCCAAACTCCTTAGCCCCCTTTCCTCCTGTGCCACCCCGCAGGCAGGGCTGTTTGAAACCTCGCCTGTTGGCACTCCTCCCATTTCTCTGTCATCTCAATCTCCTGCCTGTGTTGTCTCCTAGTAATCAGCATCACCTCCTTTAGGGGGGGACCTGTATGTCAGGCTGACTAATCAACTGTTGCTGCAAAACCTGTCCAGTTCCAAACTCCTCCCCCTATAGATCAGGGCTCTCATCATCCCCGACTGTCTATGCTATCTCCCTGTTCCCATGGGCCAGTTGGCCATCACTTCCACCCACCTGGACTAACAACTCCCCTCCCTGCCCCCCAGGTGTTCCCCGACCTTGATTTGATACTGGGACTTGCTGACATTCCCAAGCCCCCTCATCTTCACTGTCTGAGCAAAAATTCCCATTGGCACAATAAACTGGTTGCACGTGTTTTGGCACCTTGTCCCTGTGCAAGCACATGACACCTGCTTCCCTCCAGGCAGATGCTTCCAGCTGAAGAACCAGGCAAAAACACCAGTCAGAGAAAACCGCTGAAGTGCTTTCACCATAGACAAACCAGGCACGCAAGGGAGGCAAGGAAAGAAAAGCAAAGAGCAGGTCTGAAAGGGACGAGGAAATAGCAACCAATATGGGCAGAGTGCAAAACAGAATCTGTGAGCAGCAAATGGGTGCTGTTTGTGGCACAGATGACATCTACTACAATGAGGGGAACATTATATAAAGGCAGCAAACAGTGCAAGTGCATAAGGACAAGCCAAAAGTTTCGGCAGTCCGGCCTCCTGTTTCCATCATGGTCCAAGTAGATGCCTCAAGGAAGCCCACAAGCAGGGCAAGAAGACAACGCTGCCTCCTAGTGTTCCCTCCCGGCATACTTCCTCTGAACCTGGCCCTTTCTCATTTAGCGATGATGGCGAATAGTCATTGGCAGAGCTGCCTGGTATGACTTGACCTAATCCCCTTTCAAAGCTGGACAGCATCATGCCATGCTGCAGTAGTGACTGCTACTGTTTAAGTAGCACGTCCTGTGAAAAGGGGAGAGAACTCTCTCTCCATCTCTCCCCGCAACATCATGTGCAACTCTATAAGCCTCCCACCTCTCACACAGAGCGTATTGTCTATTTAAAGCATTTTTATCCCACTTCACAGCCAAAAAGCCTCCCAGGAGCAGTGCACATATAATACTGGCTTTAGGCAGCATATATGGAGCAATGTAAACCTATACCTTGTCCAGAAGTAAACCCCACTGGGTTCAGACAGACTTAGTCCCAGTTAAGTGAGCATGAGACTTTACCCTTAAGGTGGCTTGCACTTGGCTAGTTCCCCACTCCACTGGGAATGGCACTTTCCTCTCAACACCATTAGATTATTACTTCACTCTTTGACTCAGGCCAACTAACACTACGTCATGTTTTATCACTGGAGGGAACAGGAGAGTAAGTATCTCCCATGTGGAGAACAGGGTCCCTAAACTTGGCAACAGGAGCCTCACCAAGAAGGCTAAAAACAGTTTTCCTTCCAAGTAGCATTCTGTCAGAGAAAGAAAAGAGAAGCAGTAGTTACGATGGAATTGTTAAGATTTATTTATTTTGATTCTTGACCAACAATGAAGCTGCATTATCAGTTATCAGCGTAGCTCGCAGGAATTTGCCTCCCAAGCGACATCAGTTCCCATGCTGAGCTCAAAGGAAAAGAGCCATATGGAGAGAATAATAAAACAATTAAATATCCATTAAACAATAATATATCCATATTTTTAAGGAGGTGAGCTTTATTGATGGCCCAGGATGCATCTATTTGGCTTCCAAGGGACTGGAGTAAGAACAAGAAACCCACTTCATTTTGAAGAGTGAGCTGGGATTGTGGAATATATGCATCTCCCAGTATGAATATTGTTGCAGAAAAGCATCATGTTTTGCAGAACTGGCATTACCATGAAGCAGTTTGGAGCAGCTGCTTCAAAAGACCACTTTCCTGTTTCCTCCGCACCTCCCCCAACTCTCATTTAGGAGAAGTTAAAAATGAACTTCAGCAGAAAAGAAATGGGAAGGGTCATGTCATATCTGCACAACTGAAACTGAAATGACATTTTACTTCAGGTGTACAACTAGCTGAGGTAGGCACTAATGTTCTATGAACCCATGAACAAGCCCAGAAATGTACTTTTTAATAAATGAGGTAATGTCACAAATGTCATTTTTTGTGACTTTTGGAATTTTCTTTACCAAGGGCTACATGCTCCTAAATCACAAGGCAGCGTTACAAACCTCACACCATTTCCCAAGCCACAAAGGGGATCTGGGATAGATCAATATCAAGCATACATGGAGACGACTATTCATCACTGACCCAATGGCCCAATGTCAACTCAACTTTGTTCACTGAACAGGGAGATGACGTATGTACTCCCATGGAAGATACATCATACTTTTAATCTCAAGAATCTTGAATATATATTTATATTTATATTCTCCATTCCCAAATTTCTCTGGCATTGTATGAGATGATGAACATTCACACCATTTTCACCATTTCCACAAAATGGAAACATGAGATCCTAATATTCTAGACAAGAGTTATTGTACAGGACAAATTGGGGCAGTGATAGATACCAAAGAGTATCTGGGACTGTGGCCTAAAGCACAAACTTGCACAGATTTGCATGTGCTAGTTTGCATCAGTGAATGCATGCAGATCATCAGCAAAACACCACCATAGAAGGGAAGGCAGGCCTGCCTTTCCAAACTCAAAAATGGGGCTTAGAAGTACAGAAAAGGCTATTCCCCTCTCAAATGCCACCTTTCCTGTCCAACTCAAATAGGGCAGCCACTCAGAAAGGACAATTCACCTACTGCCTCCTACAAACAAACAAATAAATGCTCCTTTAGCCTCCCCCGCCCCCCAACCACATACACATGTCCTTAACATCCCCTCCCCTACACCCAGAGCAAAAACGGGAGGAAAAACTTCTGCAAAGCCTGCTGAAAAGTTCAGGGCCAACAGCAAAGATTTGGGGCACAGCCCTACTGGAACATCCTCTGACACTGCCCATGGGACAGCTCATCTCTTCCTGCACATATATTTAGATATATACAATTATGCTGGAGAATGTGTCCAAAGATGCATGATGTACTGACTAGAGAGCCGGATGTGGATCCAGAAATCTGGGGTTTAATTCCTACTCAGCCAAGAAGGTCACAAGATAATCCTAACTCAGTCACTGATCTTCAGCTTTTCCACAGCTGTTATGAAGTAAAAATAAAAATGGGATAACACCAAGCATGCTACCCTGGGCTCGGTGGAAGAATGCCTGGAAATCAGTGTAACTGCTGCTAGTATTACCAACATTAATGGTGCCGTACAATATGGCTATAGGTTGCTCCTGAAGTAGTTCACCTAAATTCAATACTGATTTTAGTCTTCCATGATCAGTTCCAGGTATGCATACATTTCCGTTCTCTTTAATAACAACTGCTGGTTGTTGTACAACAATCCACTTCTGCAGAGCTTTAAGCAAAGCCCTTCATCAAAGGCTCCTATATAAATGTAACTGTCATGGGAAAAGAGGGTGGATCCTATCTTGGATTAGTAACCAATTAAAGAAAAAGAAGCAGCCGATTAACACATTCTTTTTACACAGTTGGGGGATGCAAGTCCCACAGGGATTTGTCCCCCAAAAGTCTGAATACATTCCCAAAAGATCTGTATTGGGACTCGCGCTATTCAAAATGAGCCAGTCTCAGCAGTAGGATGGCCAAGTGTGGAGACAGTGCCAGACTCTCAGGATAGTGATAACTCAACCAGATTGCAAAGCATTCCATATACTGCTCACCCCACCTTAAAAAGAAAAGTAGAATTGAAAAGGATAGGATAGGAGAATAGAAAACTGCTATTTCAATTATCAGACTAAGAACAAAAGCAGAGTAATGATGAAAAATGTAAGACACTCAGATTCATTTCTTGCCTCAAGCCAATGGTCCAAAACACACTAAAACTACTTTTTACTCCTTTTCTATACTATTGTGATTAGGATACCTGCAAGAGATACTCTCCATCCATCAGAGAGCCCACCTGTATCTATCTTCTTTTCTCACCATCATATAATGAAGGATTTGCATTCCTGGCTAGGGATGCACAAGAATTAAATTTGGTTTTGGTTTGGCAAACCTTGATTACACCACTGAATGCAAACGCAACTATGAAGACATTTTGAGGGGAGAGTTTATATATTCTTGCACTTGCATTTTTAAAAAGTGCACTTCAAAGTGCATACTTCCCCTCCCCATCCCTCAAATTTACAGTTTAATGTTTTATTTCATGAATGATAGAGTATACCTGTGTGTGTGTGTGTGTGTGTGTGTGTGTGTGCGCGCGCGCGCGCGCGCGCGCTTTCAAAAACTGTTCCAAACTGTACACTTTCCCTCTTCAAATGAACAGAAAAACCGATTGTAATAAAAAATGGGACTCAGGCAGATTGAGCTTGGAACTCAAAGCACCTCGATGAGTTGAGATTGTGCTGATTCTCCTACCCCCATTCCTGACTAGAGAGAATTTAACAAGGGGCACAAGAACTACACAACCAACCTTTCCATGCAGATACTTGTTATGTATTATGCATACACATTAGCCTCATTATGCAAATGAACAAAACATTGGAACATATGCTCCTCTGACATCTCCCAGGATGGATAGCCATGCAGCTCTAAGTGGAGGGAAGGGATGAAGAGGAAGGGGGTGAGACTCTTCCCCAGCTTCCTTCACACTGTAATACAACTGAGCCTGCTTTTCCTTTTCTAATGAAGTCACTGCACAAAAGAGAACAAATGGAATTTTACATGCAGAAGCAGACTGGAAACAGAACTTCCGGAGAAGAGAATGGATCACATATCTGTGATGCTGTGCATCCTCTTGTCAAAGCAGATGACACCAGACCTACAGTGGCAATGGCAGATCACTGACATTTACTAGTATGGCCTGCAGGGTGCATATATAAGTAACAAACATCTTCAATTCAGGTAAATCGCTCTCCAGGAAGGTACAATTGCCCTGTGATTTGACTGCATCATTGATTCATAGAAATCACATATAATCGGGGGAGGGTGCTCTCCAGATGTTTTGGGCTGCAACTTCCACGAATCCTAGCTAGTGTAGCCAATCATGGCCCTTGTGAAGGCCAAAACATCTGGAGGGCTACAAGTTTCCTGCCCTCAGTTTATAGGTCACAGTAGACAGGCTTCCTGACTAGTGTTCAAGACTATAACCTGCTCGTGCTGGTTGGAGGTATTTCTGCAATGGATGCAGAAGCAGTGCAGTCAGCTGGGTGAGAGAGTTAGCAGAGTTTGGGCAGTGACTGCAAAAGGATGCACAAGCGACAAGGCAAGGGCATCAGTCACTCTGCACAGATCCAAGGCACGCTCCCCCCTCCACTCGACCCATTCAGTCTAATCAAAATTCCACTGAATGGTACAGTTAGGACATTTACCAGACCTCAGTTCATCTATTCCACCAGAAAAGCAGCAGAATAAAAGCAAATCTCATCAACTCTTAATACCCCCTTAGTATATTATGCTCAGGGCTTCAGGGTCACAAGTAAAGCAATGCTTGGCTCCAGATAAAGTCTCTGGCAACAGAAATATCACAGCTATTCCTGTAAATTATCACCACTGAAAACTGGATGCCTGTCTTAAGCATTAAAAGTAGCTTTATCGTGTGAAAAAATGTGTTTCTTCTCTTTTTCTTTTTATCAATATTCTTACAGGAGCTCTAGTGACATTGCGCTGATGCTCTTGACTTTCAGCTCAGCAAAGCCACATTTTAATCTTCATGCAGTGACAAAATGTAAACTGTCCAGAATCCATCACCATTTACCACCTCCCTAATATAAAGTTTCACTTCATGAAATGTTCTGAAAGATAAGGCTGGAAAGAATAGAGGGAAAGTTGGTTTTCTGAATTAAGGTGAATCTGCATAGCAGATCACCACATTTTGTCTGGACTTGAGCATGCGGCGTACTTGGAAAAGTATATGTGAGTGCGTGCTTGTGTGTGCACACACAGTAGAGTCAGGAATTCGTCATTTGAATCCCCATGTAGTCTTGTCTAAAGGAGGTAACGACTGTACTTTGGTTATCAGCCAGAGGAGAAAAAAAAAGCCACAGTAGCTCAGAGCAGATCAAAGAACATTCCCTGGCCCATATAACAACAGCAAGCAGCTCCTGCTTCAGGTTTCAATCTATCTTTAAGTCCCCCGCACCCCCATTTAATGGGATTTGTCTGGCAGAATCAGAATGGCTTTACTTCACCAAAAGGAAAGCCCAGCTATCACCCAAAGCTTAAGTTTTGAGCCACCCAACAGAACCAAGGGCTGATGTCGGTGCGTAGGTTGGCCAGGCTGTACCCCTGTGGCTAGCCCTGTTTTCAACCCCTTCTGCCATAGCCTCATGGGGCGGATGTCCACTGGCTGAATGTGGATGCATGTGGCCAGTAGGATGCAGAGGTACATCCCAGTCACACCCAATTCTTCCCTCCCCAAATAAGCACTGTGCCAAGATGGCACGAGGGAGGGAGGGAGGAACGGAACGGAACGGAACGGAAAGAAAGACAGGCTGGGGCACACTGGTGAGTGAGCCAGCCTGAAAACAGCAGGTGGAGCTGCAGGTCAAGACAGAGGCAAGGCAGCCTCTGCATGCTCCCGGAAGCCCAGGGCATGACTTTTAAGCCCTCCCTCACCTTCAGAGGCACCAAAATTAATAAAGAGCAGAACTACATGGCAAGCAGGCATGCCAGGCTGCCAGCATGAGGCAATTAGCCAAGGAACAGAACCACAACAGAGAATAAAAATACTAATGCAGTGAACGTGTGTGAAAAGCCACTTAAGAGAAATGAAATGTCAAGTCAGTTAGAGAGGCACTCCAGCCAGCTCTCTCCGGTCTCCCACATTCACCGCCAGGCCCTCCCCAGACAAGATACAAATGGCATGGTTCTCCAGCGTAGGGCCTCCATTTCAAAAGGAGAGAAGGAGCCTCTCTCCCCCGAAACGCTTGAGCAGTTGGCTAGTGATTGCTTTCCCTGCCCCCTCCGTGGCTGCTTTTGAGCTTCAGCAGCACCTGTTGAGGAGGATCGAATGTTGCTCAGCCCCAGGCTAACCGGCTGTTGAGCACTGCCAACAAGCTGCGCACCACTCCCAGTCCATGGCGCACGTGTTCAGGCCATCTGGACCTCTTGATGGACTAGGTGTTTTCCTTATCACAGCGCAAGGGAAGAAGCTGGTACTCCCCATTACACAGCAGGCTATCACTGGATGAGAAGGACATGGGACTGAGCGCATGGCAATGCTGCTTGTGCCCCTGCTACCACTGAGACAGAGAAATAGAGAAAACAAGCACGAAGCACAGTCAGAGACACATATTGCACTAAATGGCTGGAATGGCAGAAGAGGAAGGCCTGTATAACTGCGACGTTCTCCCCTTCTTCTCGTGTTCCCCAGCAAACCCCCATCTGGTATGCTTATTAATGTGGAAGGAGCTTCAGGAAACAGTGATCTGGCATAGTAACCGGTGGCTAATCCCAGCCTCAAAGTCACTCTGGAAATAGGAAATCCTGGATTATTTAGTCAAAATAATTTGGCTTCTTAACTGGGGAGAGAGAGGTCTGCGGGGCTCTGCAGTGCCCTTCCCTCCCCTCCCCTGCCCACCCCACCTTATCTCAGGAAGTTAAGAGAGCTGGTGTGGCGTAGTGGTTATGAATGCAGGACTGGTACTCAGGGTCCGCAGGTTCTAGTCCCTGCTCTGCCATGGAGCTTATTGGGGGACTGGGTCAGTCATCAACTCTCAGCCCAACCTACTTCACAGGGTGGTTGTTGTGAGGATGAGATTGAGATGGGGAGGAAGATTAAATAAGCCATCTTGAGCTCTTTGGAAGTTAAAAAAGGCAGGCCATAAATATTATAAAGGAATCGGTAAAAGTAGCGATGATGAGGGCTCACTCCGGCTGCTGGTATGTGAAGAGAACCAGTCAGGATCAGGGAATCACACAATCAGACTTTAACTAGGAAGGCATTCATATCCAATCCCAGCTAGATCCAGGAGCAGAGAGAGAGAGTGGCCAGGTTCACACAATCACAGAAGGAAAAGACACCATCATGAGTTCATTCCTTGTCCCCATGTGCCCAGCTGGATGCCACATGGTGTGCCTTATTAGCCTCAGAGCACATGGCTTCCCAAATTGTCTGGGAAGGCTTCCCAAGATGCCTGGGCAGGGGGTGGCTCTGAAACCACTTCAGAACCCCTCAACAAGCCACCAGTCACACATCTTGCTGGGCTTGGACAATGTACGGAGCCATGCATCAGGAAGGCATTAGGTAGGTTGTGCAGGGTGTGACTGATACGCAGAGGGTGGGGGAGAAGAAGCCACAATGAAACTTCTCCCCCCGACGCACGATCATGTGAACCTGGCCATATGAATCCAGTGTCAATGTGCCCCCCACCCGATTAATGATTCCATCCTTTCATTACTCCAACATTAAGCTCTTGAGCGGGTTCCTACAGCATATCCTTTGGCTGACTGTGAAAAGCAAGGTAAGTGGCAATAAAGAATGAAAGAATCATTTTTCATCCCATTTTGATGAGTCCATTTTCAATTACCATTTCAATGGCTGCTCAGAAACACTCCAATTGGTTTGAAAAGGTTGGTAAAGAATAGCTGGAGCTTGGAAGGCTGGGTGAAATTGCCTATTACACCATCAATCCACTCCCTCCTTGACTGGGGGCAGCAGTCCCCTTTGTGCCTCCATTTTCTGTGTACACATAGCTTATAGTGTCATCTGAACCCAGACAGCATGGTTTCTTGGAGGGTTAGATAGCCCCCAATGACCCTAAAACAGCACATGGACTGCTCTGAGCTCACAGCATGCCACTGTGGCTTGTTCTGATTATGCAAATCATGAGTTCGTCTAAAAATAGCCCTCAAGGTGGTGAGGCTTGCACGTAACACCGTCAGTGTTTTTTTGTAACAAGTGAAACAAGTTCAGTTTTACATCAACACACTTGCTAGTATCACAGTCTATAATTTCTCATACTGAAGCCCACAGCAACAGATGGTGAGTTGCAACAGCTACTGGGAATGATTGTCACAGTCACAGAGTTTCCAGGATTAGACAGGGTATTCCTCTTATTTTACTAATTAACAACTAGCTTTGCCCAGCACACAAGACAACATCACAGCCTTCCTCAGCCTGGTACCTCCCAGATGTTTTTGCCTGTAATTGCCAGCATTCCTGTCATAGTTCATACTGGCTAGGTTGACAGGAATTGAAGTCCAAAATATCTGAATGCCACCAGATTGGCGATGACTTCATTTTCTTAAGATTTGACTGCACCAAGAAGTCAGTGCTTAGGCTGGTGTATATCAACCAAAAAACAAAACAAAACCCCTACTATGTTGAACCATAAAGCACCAGAAATATTTATAGTAAAGAATTCTAGATTATAGGTTATTAAGTGGTAGATAAATGAATTAAACAAACAAACAGATTCTTCAAAGTCATACATGCCTGCCTGGACCATAAGGTAATAATCAGAAGTGCTTCTCTGGGAGGTTTCTGTGAAAGATATTAGAAACTTGGAGAAGGGCTTTTTCAGTGGTGGCACGCTGGCTATTGAACCAGTTTTGCAGAAAGCTATACCTGGTGCTGATGCTTTATCTTTTTTTTTTTTTTGGTGGTATTGGGTTAAAACCTTCTTCTCTCAATATTTTAATTGTTGAAACATTGTATCTTATTTTAGTTTACCTATTATATAAGACACTATGTTTGGCCTGTTCATTTATTATTTAATTAATTTGTATTGTTTTTGTTATTGGATAATATAGTTGGTTTTCTATCCTGTTTTATTATTAAGTGACAATTTTATTGGTTTTACTTTAGAAATGCTTATTCCACTTTTGCATTGCCTGCTATATTTTAAACTATTTTAATGTGATGTAAACTGTCCTGAGAGTTATTCGACTAAAGGAACAGTATAAAAATGCTTCAAATACATGCATACATAAAATCATCCAACTCTTAGATTAAAATTATAAATGACAATATACACATCTGGAATCTCCTTAATAGTCTCTAGGGAAGATGTTTCTACTACATCTCTGAGAAGGTTGTCCTTTGAAAATATTTTTGTGTCCAGCCTGTCAGGACTGACAACCAGGATGTTACAGGACAAGATCAGGGTATCTGTCTCTCCATCAATGGCGGTCAGCTATCAGTACCTATCTAGTTCAGACAATGGCCCACAGTAAAGAAGGATGACATAAACTGAATGCACCCTAGCAGAAAGACTCTGAAGGTCAGGACAGAGTTATATGAGCAAGATAAAGGGGAAGGCAACTCTGAAACGTCCTCCGTTTAGTTCCTTCTTCAATCAGATCATTACTCATCACAGAATATGGCAGGATCCTTACCACCAATTTAAAAAGCCAAACAGAAATAATATTGCCAGAGGTTAACCCACATATGGCCTGTCTACCATTGTGGACTGGATCATTGTGTGACAAATGAAATGTCACAAAAAATAAGTGAGTTGTGGTGTAGCAACACTGTACTTTGCTTAGCACATTTGGTATTTGCTAAAAAGGAAATGTGCATATTCAGGCTACTTTCTTACATGAAGAATGAAAACGTATGAGTCTTTAGTATACTTCTTACTCAAGACTCTTATGGACACATTTAACAGGGAGAAGGCTGATCCAATCATTTGCCTATCATGTGGAGCATTTTGCTATTTATCTCGACATCTCAAAATGAGCAGGAGAAGGGTTACTAGCATGTATCAATGGCACTTCACACTGCACACATTTCACAGGCCTTTTGCAGGTTCTCTTTCTGTGGAATTGGATATAACTGGCCCAAAACTGATAACATCTGGCCCATCTTCATTGCAATCACCAGAACTGGATTCTTGATTTCTTCAAAACTAGAATGAGTACCTGGTTAAAAAGTGTGCCGTAGAAAATCCTGGTAAGTGTTGCTCATGATTACGGGAAACAAGAGCACCTCCTAGGGAGACTGCTATATCCCCTGCTAAAATAACTGAAAAGTTAAAAACCATATTTTTGTATGCCAGTAGTCCAGGAAAATACTCAGCACCATTACATTTTCTGACACAATATTTCTGACAATAAATGTCATGCCTCATGTAGCATAGCAGTTATGAGATTTCAGTCAATAACCAAGGCACAGACCTATATCCACACACAGCAAAGAAACAAAATTAAGAACAAAACTAAAAAGGGGAAGATGTATTGCTGCTGCTCCTATTCAAAGCATCAATTAGGCGAGAATTAAAAAAGAAAGAGGCATCTCTCTCTCCCAGAGCGCACACATTTGTTTTTCTGTCTCTCTAGCATACACAATAAGCCATGAGAAACAAAAACGAGATTGAAAATTTGCAATGATGGTGTGTGACAGATCTGTAGGTCGGAGGCCTTTATCTCCTCTGACATCCTTAGTGCTATTTTTAATCACCAAGATCCAGGAGACTGAGTCATGACATGAAGCAAGCACGGGCTGATTCTCAAGAGTGCTCATGCAGGTATCATGGATCTGACTGTGCTAAGTGTCATTTAGATACATAGAAATAGAGGTTCCTAGGAGGGCTTTGCTTGGGGGCTACTGTTAGCTTTGAGTTTCCTCATACTGTTACTTCCATTTGTCTCAGCTTCCGTTGCTATGAACAATCCTCCAAGGTAGGCACCAGGACCAAGATCAAGGTCCTGATCACCCTGTCAGACTTGCCCTCCACAGAGGTGCTCAGTCCAGTTCATTGCCAGTGCTTCACTCATTGCCATGGTTTGCAGACCAGCACTGTAGCATGTGTATATCCCACTATGAGCGCCATCAAGACCAGCTCCCAGGCCATGAAGCAGTGCCATGAGCTTAGGCTCTCAGGCCATGGGCCATGCTGAGTAAGCTCAGTACAAGCAGAGAACCACTATCCTTGGCTAGCCAGTGTGAATGAGATGTAAATGAATGGTGAATTATGAGTGCTGGAATTCTTGGAGAGAAAAGGGCAGGCATAAGACATTTCCTCTCAGAGAGAGGAGGCAAAACAACTCTGCAAAGAGGATGACCCACTATCCTGAGGCATCTGGAAACTGGCAACTCAATTTTTTACCCATAGAAAAGCAGCAATCAAGAAGCAAACACCCATCCAACACTCAGCATAGGTCTAGAAACTTCTCATTCTCATAGAGACAGGTACAGAGAGAAACAGTATAAAGATCAGGGACTTAGAAAAGGAACGTGAGCAAGCTCACAGTTCTGGCATACCAGCCTATGGATACCTTGCACAGTTCCTGCCCACACAAGGGACTGCTGTTGAGGGTCTATCCTGCAGGACAGGTAATGGGCTCCTTCTCCCCTCTCTTTTATCAGTTCACTTCTCTCTCTGCCAGGTAGGAAGCTCTTTATCTCTTTAAAAATATAGAGTAAGACTGGGATGCAGTAGGAATATTTGTTGCCTAGACAACATCAGGTTAAAAGCGTGTGCCTGCTCTGTAATTTCTGCTGAATAAACTTTCCTTTGCTTTCTAAGTGGTGTGTGCGCGCGTGCGTGTGCATTTGTGTGTGCGTATGCAAAACCAGGGCTTGTTCTTTCTGGCAGCACACGTCAAACCCCAGCAAAAGGTCCCAAACCATTTGAGGCAACCTGGCAGGCAAGCAGCTTCTTTTGAAGTGCCTTGCTCCCTGAGATTACATGGTATAACAGGACTTATCTGAAACAACCACAGTTTTAGATCAGACAATAAAAACGGATAGTTCTTGAGTTCAGACATCTTTTATTTTAGTTTCCTTGTGAATAACTGTGCTTCATTTAAAACTGGAAGTGAATGGTTCCAGTCCCTTCCATGCACCTCTGAAAGAAAAGAGGGAGGGTGAACACATGACCCGAAGGGAAGAGTAAGGAACCATGTTCAGTTTCAGAGAAGCTTCCCAGGGCCCCATTCTAGTCCCAGGCAGGGCCAATGGTAAAATATTAATTTACTTGATTCATATCCTGCTTTTTTCTTACAATGAACTCAAAGTGGCTGGCATCATTCTCCTTCTCCTGCTCTCAATCTTATCCCCACAACAACAACCCTGTGAGGTAGGTTGGGCTGAGAGTCTGTGACTGGCCCAAAGTCACCCAGTTGGCTCCATTGCCAAGCAGGGACCAGAACCTAGATTGCCTGAGTCCCAGACCCGAGCTCTTAACCACCACACCACACTGGCTCTCAACCTAATTTATCAGCCTATTTTAAATGAAAGTTCTTACTGCCAGGAACAAAGCCTTAGGAGAGCCATTTAAGGTTTTTAGAATAAAGAAAGCTATATGCAAATGCTGGAAAGCCACCAAATGATCAGAGA
Source organism: Varanus komodoensis (assembly GCF_004798865.1). Taxonomy (NCBI): domain Eukaryota; kingdom Metazoa; phylum Chordata; class Lepidosauria; order Squamata; family Varanidae; genus Varanus; species Varanus komodoensis. The sequence goes on from NW_025336346.1 coordinate 3,660,307, forward strand.
TCAGGGAAAGAGGGTATGGCCAGGAAAGAGGGTAACTCTGAATGGGACTCCCAGAGGGCAGGATTTGGTTCACGGCCTGAGGTTGCCCATCACTAGTCTAAGGCTCACTATGGTTCATCTCTGTTGTTGGAGACCAAGGTTTCCCATCCCTTCCAATAGCGTGGCTTTGTGGTTTCAGAGACCATGAGAGGAGACAGCAGCACTACCTAAAGTGAGTGATCCAAGACTCTGAAGCCCTTACTGACCAAAAAGAAGAATCATGAATTGTTCTCTGATGGAAATAGCAAAGTCAGATCCAAACAGATTTTTCTGGCTGAAATCCTCTACGTTCACAGGACAGCAGACATTATCTGTAACAAATGGCCACTGTTTCCCTGGATGTGGACAGCTTTATCTAGAAATATTGTCACAGAGAAACCAAACAAAAGGCAAGAGAAGGCAAAACTTACCCGTTTGAGTTGCTGAACACCACCAAATATCCTCATCACACCATCAATCTCTTGCTCCAGCCTTCTGGCCCAGTACTGCATCCTGCAAGAGAAGGGGCAGAAGACACCCTGAGTCAGTAAAGGAGGCATGTGAAGAAGGTGGTTACACATTGGTGGCCAAAGCTTAGCTTATACATTCTCCTTCTGAGGTTCCAGCAAAACACCAAGCATGGCTAAGAGATAGGAGTAGGATGATATGCTTATGAGGCGACCATTGTCCAACATTTTACATATACACAGAGAACAAAAATTAAAGTTAAAATGGAAACTGCAAAGGGTTGACTCTTTTCTCTGCCAAGAAAAATGTACCACAGAGCTGGAGGGACAAGGCAGACCCTTTAGATGGTCTTCTGTACTCAACAGCAAACCCAGGTGGCTGAGTGCCTCTCAGATTGGAAGCAAAAGAGGACTTCTGCAAAATATGGTGGTTTCTACATATTTGCAGCGTGCCCTAGGTTTGCTACAATCAGGTTCATGAATTAAAGGAAAAGGACATTAAACAAACAAACAAGAGCCACTGAACTTGTGAACTTATTAAATTCTAAGGACAGCTAAGCCATGGCACACAGAAGGACCTAAATAAATGGGAAATCAAGAAGATTATAGCAGCCTAACAATTAAGCCATTGGCTTATAGCACCAGAGTCATGGAAGGTTTGTCAGCTGAAATGGGACAGAAGGAAGAATTGTGGGAGTGGGGGAAATGCATGCTGTATAGTTAAAAATGCACACACTTTCATTTCCACTATACAGAGATGCTTAGTGGATTTCTTTTTCCTGTTCCCAATCTCTTGACCTGGATGTTACGAGGCTCCCCACACCCCCACCCTTGCCACCATTTAGCTGAAAATAGCACAGCAGCAGCCTAGTCCTTTTTCTCATAACAAGGGAAAGTCAAGAGGAGGGAGGTGTCTTCTGTCTCTTTACCAGTCCGGAAATCACTTCCCCGCTGCCACCTTGAGAACCCTGAACCTTGAACAAATGCAGTTCTCTTTGCTGATGAGAATATACCATAATTCTGGCATGTTTGCCTTTCCTCTCCTATTTTTTCTTGTGATGTGCCCTCAAGTTGTCTCTGGCTTATGAATGAATGCCCTCCAGAATGCCCTGTTCTTTTAAACTCAAAGCTCTGGCTTCCTTTATGGAATCAAACCATCTCACAGTTCCCCTTCTTCTCCTGCCTTCAATTTTCCCTGGCATGATTGTCTTCTCCAGTGAGTCTTGCCTTCTCATGATGTGCCTGAAGTATGACAGCTTTAGTTTTGTCAATTTTGCTTTTAGGGAAAGCTCTGGCTTGATTTGATCTAGGACCCACTTATTTGTCTTTCTGTCAGTCTGAGGTATTTGTAATGTTCTCCTCTAGCACCATGTTTTGAACACGTCAATTTTCTTCCTGTCAGCTTTCTTCACTGTCCAAAATTCACACCCATACATAGTGAAAATGTAAAGATAACCTATTATATTCCAGGTACATTCTAGCAGTTGCCAGTTCTTGCTGGTTTAACCACTATTGGCTTGTAAACAAGCTCTCCTCTGGAGTAAGAGAAGAGGAGACCTAGTAGGGACTGCGCATGTGTACATGTGTATATTTCCTTCAGGTTCTGGTGTGGGAAAAGTGACTAACATTGGTGGTATGTTTCAACGGCAAATGTATTCTGTACACTCGTTATGTATTCTGTTTGCAAGGCTACATTACCAAATGTGGGAGGGGAAGGGAAGGAAGAGAGACAGAAACCAGAAATGACAATCAGTGGAAACACTTTGTCCCTCCTGATTTTTACTTTATCTTTAAAACCTCTTCTTTAATTGGGAGGCCAGCAAGCTTCTCGAGCCATCTTTATCCAGGTTTGAAAAAGTAGTTTTTGTATTTTGAAGCACAAAACCCACTTCTGCCTTGTACTTGGATTCTTGTGCAAGTTACTTTTCACCAATTTGCCTTCTGAGGATTGTGCATTTTGTGACACAAATAACATCTTTATGTCTACCACAATAGACATCTTATGAATTGGCAAAGTAACCCTCAAGGGCAACCTTTTGTGGAAGTGCCCACAACACTCACTCAAAATTAAAAATGTGTCCACTGACCAAAAAGAGTTGGGGCACCTCCAAAGTTTCCCTTGATCAGGAAAATGAACATAAATGCAACCACCCACACCATGGCCTGCTATTCCTAGCATTATGGTTGGCAAAGAATGTAAGAACCAAAACACCTACTATTTGATTTAGATCAAAACATAGGCAAAATATAATTCTTACAAGCAATCAACATTGTAATAGGCACTTACCCCAGACAACTAAGTAGCAAGTGTCTGAGCATTCATACAGTTATGCTCAGCCACATGGCCTGTTCACATTTGGGTAGCTTTCTGCAAGGGAACTCTATTGCTCAGGCCACTTTCCCATGTCTCTTCAAATGGGTATCTGGACACTGCTATGAGACTTGCCAAGGTGAGGGGCTCATGTTGCTTCTGATTGATTTGGTTGGCATTCCCAGTATTGTGGTGGAGGGGGGATATTATTTTAAACCCAACAGCCTGTGCTTAAGGATGTATATAACTAAACACGTATTTGAAAACAGAGATTAATGTGATCATTTTTGGCCCTTTGCCACTTGAGAAGGGAGGAGGACTGAGATGAGTGAGAAAGAACGCACCAATGCAATTTCCCTGAGATGTAGGAATAGAAAATAAAATCACACAAACCATTGCACTGTAGTCAACAGCAACAGATTTTGGAATGCCTATAGCAGACTGAACAGCTGGTAATTTCTACTGAGAGCTATCCACCTGTAGAACCTGTGTACCCATCAACATCTGTCCACTCCTTTCCTCTCTAAGATTACAGGTTATAGTGCCCAAACAGGTCAAGGTTCTTGTACTGCTGGTACCTAGTCATCCTGAAAAATCAGTGAGTGATTTTTCAAATTAACCAGTGTACAAGATGTCATTGCCATTTAATTATATAGGAAAACAACAATTTTTTTAATCTACCTCATCTGGGTATTGGATGATTCATCCTTTTTAAACTGGCATGTTACAAGGGCCATTTAAAAAAAAAGATTTCCCTTTCAAGATAATGTTAACTTTTAGTCATTTTGCAAAATGGTCCATAAGCTAACGGTAAGGGACACAAACGGTGGGCCATTATGTGTGCAAATGTGTTGCACACCAGCTGCATGGGACTGCACTGTCTCCATTGTGCCAATCAAGATGTAATACAATTGAGATATAAGGGAGTAGATAGAATCATGAAACGGTAGGCAAATCTGCACATCACACTAAGCCACCCTTGGAAGAAGCCACAGTGAATGAGTGGCTTGTCTGTTACTCCCTGCTTAGTAGTTGCTGTGGTTTGCTTCACGCTCAGTCCACCTCAGTCATCTATCCCACTTTGGCAAGTATCCCAGGGGGCTTAGTGGCAGAAACCCTAATTTCCCTGTTCTTGCTAATATCCTCCACTTTGGTGCTTCCTCTTACACTGAAGCAGTAACACCTCCTTTTCTTTGCCATAGATCTTGCACACATTTCCCTGTTTTAGTGCTCTGCCTTGAGATGTGTACAGTTTTGTCCTGTTTCAAGCACAAAGCCTATTGCCATGATGTCCCAAGTGGAAAGCACTGAAAAAGGTTTCGAGGAGCCAAGAGAGGGCATTGTAGGAGAGCAGGTGTTTTGACATGGCCATGCTTCCTGGAGTGACACTCACCATGATAGGGCAGAAAGCTCCATGTTTAAACAGGTAAGGATCAGACTAATTTCAAGGTGGAGCAATAGGGAAGAAAGGAGGAAAATTCGTGCTAAATTCCCAGTAGAAGCCTATTTTAAACAGTGCAAATTCATCCAAGACATTAACTTGTATCTGTTCTTGCGGATGACTACATGTATATGTACATGCTAAAAATCCATCAAAGGTCTGAGGGAGAATGAAGATGGTACAAGAAAGAACATGAGGAGAAGCTGGCATTTTTGCTGCTCTTGCAGGTCCGCAGCCATTCCAACCATACAAACACCCTTTGCTGCCTTGGACATCACTCCAAGCCACCCTGAGAAAAAGCCACCCTCAACAGCCTTACTGAAAGGGCATGATTTATGGAGTAGCTTGTTTGCACAAAACTGCCAGAGATGAGGTAACCACTTCGGATTCAGACATCCTGCTAAGGCACTCTGCAATCACCCATGATGACAACCAGCTTGACTAGCATGACATACAAACCAAGTCAGTGTAATTAGAACATGTTTCCTTTATACATTTTTTTAAAAACTGTCCGAACAGTTCATTAATTACTTCACCAGGAGGCATTCAGTCCAAGAGCCTCCATAGGATTTAGAAGATGGTGAGTCTCAAGATCTGGCATCTGATATTATCACTTCCTATATCAGTTGGAAAACACTGACATGATTATGACTATTTTAGTTCATTATTACTCTTCATTCTCATCTGACCTGTCACCTAACTCTACAGCTATTTCTTGCAGTTTCAGTGGTATGGAAAGTGAATAAAATCAAGAGGAAAAGGACAGAAGAAATAGATATGCCATTATGTACAGGGGGTTTTCACTTTGAGGCAACTCTGTATGGAAAGTGCAAGTGATAAGACTTGACAGTCATTGCCTTTTTGGCGAATTATGACATGCCTCGAGTGGTATGACAGGGCTGAGGAAGCAATCATTCCAGGAAATTTCTTACCACTTTTGTGAAATCTCATTTATGAATAGATGAAGAAACTATCCAGACCAAGCCACTTATCAGGATAACCCTCTAACACAGATGCAGGTTTTGCAGTATTGGGTTTTAACTTACTATAATGACTTGGATCCAGGTTTAAGTGCACGCCACTGCCTGATTTCAGAGATTCCCCCCTCCTCCTCACACTGCAGCTTGCCCCATTCATCAGGGTCCCCTGACTCCCTGTGAAGCATTTTCAGGAAGCTGCAGGAGCTGCTGTGGAAAAGGGGGCTGAGAAATCTGCCTCTGACAGCATCATTGCAGACTCACAAATATGGACCCAACTCATTTTATTTTGGTACCCACACTGGTAACTTGTTGGCATTGAAGGTGAAGCATATAAACTGAGCAAAGCAAGCCTGTGTGGTGTAGTGGTTCAAGTGTTAGATTAGGAACATGGGAGATCCAGGTTCTAGTCTCCACTCATGAAGTCCATTGGGCACCTTTGGGTCAGCCACAGATTCTCAGACTAACCCACCTCACAGACCTGTTGTAAGGATAAAATGGAGCTATGTGAGCCACCTTGGGTTCCTCACAAAATGAAAAAAAGGCAGGCTATAAATGCAATATGACGATAATGATGATGATGATGATGATGAACTAAAATAACCACTCAAACCAGTTAGAAATCGATGTTTGCATTTGGCTTAATGAAGCATTCTGCCAAGCTAAACTAGAACTGCAGGTTGAAGCCTCTGAACTTTTGTGTGAAAGATGGCACCATATTAAACTTGATGGCCCAGTGCTTAAGACCCCAGAACCTATCTATAGTTTATGTGAGGGGTGGTTCCGATTAAAGAAAGGTGGTGGATTCCTTAGGCAAAAGAAGTTCACCACACAGCTGCGCCACCTTTCACACTGGGCCCATTGGCAGATGACCGCAAAAAGGCAGATTTTATTAAACTATCCACTATGCTGCCATGATTGCTTTGGACACCCCATCAGTGTGTATGCAGAATGTATAAACCACCAACCAAACTGGGTTTGGTTGGTTAGGAAGAAGTCAGTCTCTCTCAGTTGTGCCCACTGGAGTATTTGGTTCAGCATCAGGACAGATCTGAGAACCAAGCTGCCATGGTCTGTCAGAATTGCATCTTCCAAGGCTCCCAGTCTGTCTGACTACTAGTCTGACGCATTTGCAACTTATCTTGAAACAACAGGACATACTGGGGATTCAGTTGGCACACTGTCGACTTCACTGCCCAACAATCTCCATACTGGACCCAATAAAGGTGGTCTTAGTTCCAGGCTACTGGTTCTGGTTGACATCAATATTTATGCTGAGGCACCTTGTCTGAAGCAGCTCAAGATTTTAGGGGTTCTTTGACATCCATGTCCCAGCATGTCAACACATACAGCAAAGTATACTCTAGACTCGGGTTTTTATTTTGGTAGCCATGAAGATAATGAGCCAAAGGTGGAGGATTGTTGAATCGGTACCTTTTGCATGGCCAGATCATATACTGCTACAATTCAGACTTGCAGCAGCTTTGCTCTTCGGCAAGTGGACATAACTGTTAAGATGGCCTGCCCACAGAGGCCAATGGATCTGGGGGACTCCCAGATGGCTCTGTGGATTTTTCTGGCTGAAGTGGCTAGCCTTTCTATGGAAATCCTGGTCAGTTTGAACAAGGCGGTTGATACATTTGCTCCTGAGCACCTTCTCTGCAGTAAGGCTTATATGGTGCTATAGAACACCCCTGATCTCAGATGAGGAGAACAAAGCAGAATACACGCTGAGCACAGGGGTCAGGTGGTGGGCAATTCCTGATGCAATGAAAAACTATGGTGCCAATAGTTATTTATAGTTAGGGAAACTGAAGGCAGCAAGCAAACAATATAGCTCTGTTCTTTTGGGTCCTCTGGGTTGCCCAACAGAGCTTTTCCAGGTTGTCCAGGATTTATTACATACTGGCCCTTAGGATACTGTGGATCCATCAGAGGGCTGGTGTGATGTATTTGCAAGACACTTGCAAGATAACATCTGGCAAGTTCTAGAACAGTGGTTTTCAAATGCCGGTCCATGGACCAATGCCTGCCTGTGAAAGAGCCACTTTCATGTGGGCACTCGCCAGGAGCAGCACGGGGCTAGCCGTGCTGTTGCTGATTCCCCACCTCTTCCACTGCCGAGGCGGCCAGGGAGGGGAGAGACGGCTCACTAGGAGCTAGCTGCGAGCTGCGCCACACCAGTCCATCCTCTGCGTGGGGCCCCAAGGACTGGGCCTTGTCCTTTTTCTTCTGTGTTTTTGACTGGGAAGGGAAATGCTGAGGCAGGATTGTGCTGAGAGTGTTTTCTCAGCCAGTCTGTGCTGGTGTGTATGGGGGACTGAGTGGGTGGGGTTCATTGTATTTTATTAAACATTATGAATATTATTGTATTAAGCAACTTTGTATAATTTTGCATTGCTCTACTGTTAATATTGTATTTGAATTTGCTATGAGCATAGCATTGCATTCATATTGATTTTGTATATTGCTATTTTAAATTTTTGATCAACTATACTTGAAAAAAGCAACAGCAGATTTCACAGTAGCCTTACTGGAATTACATATTGCTCTCTAAAATTTCAGTTGTATTCAATTACATTTAATTTCAATATTTTATTCTGTTATTAGCATTTTTACTGCTCAGTTTCTGGTTATTTTAGAGAATTTTCTTTTTTTATATATTTAAAAACTAATATACAAAATACTATATTATGTATTTAATGCTTTTTATTTTTGTCTCAGCAGTACCCAAAATAATTTTCCTATTTTTGCTGGTCCCCAACTATAAAAAGGTTGAAAACCACTGTTCTAGACTACAGTGTTACAGCAGGTGAACCAGGTGACTACAGCCTTGCCCAGTTTTGTAGAATTACTTGCAGTTGGTACAACTTGAGAACACTGACAAGACACTTGAACAGGTTCATGCAAACACTTTGGCACTGTATCCTTTCCCCTTGGCTTGTAACAATCCAGCCCAGTGAAAACAGTCTGGGCTAGAAAGGTGGTCAGAGCCTCCTTACAAGAGGCAGTGATCCCAGGCTACTTGAAAGAGGTGGTAGTATGATCCCTACTGAATCTTTTCTGTATCTGAAAGTTATCAGTAACTTTAAGCTTGTGACAAATATCCCTTTCTTGAGCAAGGTCCTTCCGTAGATGGTTGCCAACCACCTCCAGATGCTCTTGAATGAGACCAGTTATTTGGCACTGGTTCAGCTGGGGTCAGGCTAGGTTTTGGCATGAAAACAGTCTTAGTTACTCTGTACAATGTTAAGAAATAGGGAGTGTGACTTTTTATTCTCCTTGATGTCTCAGCAGGTTTTGACATTCTCAACCATGTTATCCTTCTCGAATAATGATCTCAGTTGTAAGATACTACATTGCTGTGGTTTTGCACCTACTTGGATAGTTGGCTTCGAAAAGTGGTGCTTGGAAATAAAGCTTGGCCCCACAGATTCTCCAGTATGGGGTTCCACAGGGATTGATTCTGTCACCCTACATGAAAGCACTGAGTGAGAGCATCCAGAGTTTAGGGACATGTTGTCATCACTGTGCTAACATGAAGCTCTATTTTTCCTTTTCAAACTCATCAGATGAAGCGGTGCTAGCTATGACACTCATGGGTCAAATGAGGAATAACTCAGACAAGATTGAAATACTGTTTATGGGTGGTTCTTCTGACCAAATGGAGGATTTTCAACCCATTCTTGATACTGAAGCTCTCCCATTGACAGAGCAAGTTCATGGATTGGTGTCATCATTGTCATTTGAGGCTTAGGTGGCCTGAACAGCATGGAGTGCCTTATACCAGCTTGAACTGGTGACCCAACTATACTTCATTTTGAGAGGGACAGCCTGGTCTATGTTCTGGTAACCTATGAGTTAGATTACTGCAATGCATTTAGTAGGGCTACCTTTGAAGATGGTTCAGAAACTACAGCTTGTGCAAAATGAGTTGACCACATTTATTTATTCATTGATTTAAAATTTTTATATATCATCCTTCATTTAAAAATCCCAAGACAGTTTACATTAAAAAATTAAAACAGTATCATCAATAATACCACAATTAAAAATTTCTTAGTGCCAGTACTTGATATAAAAATTAAAACACCAATTAACAATTTAAAAACTGAGTAAATAAAGAAGTTTTGGCCTGGTGCCAGAACTAATAAAGTGTTGGCACTAGGCGCACCTCTCTGGGAGGCGAGTTCTATAATTGGGGCACTATACCACAAAACACTCTCCTCCTCCTACTTAGCCCTCCTCACTTCTTTCAAGAAGGGCTCTCAGAGGAAGACATCTGCAGATGATCTTAAGGCTCATATGGAAGTAGATGTTCCCTTAGATAACCAGGTCCTAAACCATGTAGGGCTTTATATGTCATCATCAGCACCTTATATCAGGCCCAGACTTCAATTGGTAGCCAGTACAGCTGATATAGGAGTGACTTATTATGTTCCCATCTGCCAGCCCCAAACAGCAATCTGGCAGCTCTATGCTGTCCAGGTAAGGATGCAACTGATGGACCAGCCTTAGCTGAAGTAAAGCACTCCCTGTTACAGACACCATCTTGGATTCCAGGAACAACTCTAGGTCAAGAAGCACTCCCGAGCTGTACCCTGTCCCTTAAGAGAAGTGCAACCCTATCCAAGACACCTAGCCATCACTCTCCTGAGCACCTTGCCCCAAAAAAGGGATGTTAGCCACAAATCTATAATTGGTTACATCCTCTGAGTCCAGAGTCGCCTTCTTCAAGAGAAACCTGATCACCCCCATTCAAAGGAGAGGGAACTAGACTCTCCCTCAGAGAGGTGTTGATGACCTTCTGCTCTCAGGGTTGCATCCCTTTCCTGGCTTTGATGATCAACCAGGAAGGGCAGGGGTCAAGTATGCAAGTGGTGGGACAAACATGGTATCCTCAGGTTGCAATAACTGAAACTCATCCAACAAGACTGGATAAGATGGAACACTGGACACCTTTCTCACAAGACTAACTTCAAGTGTGGAGTTCAATTCAGGACAAATCTGAGTGATTTTACCCTCAAAGTATTGTGCAAATTTGTTGCAGCAGGTCAGAGGGCTCAAAAGGGTGCACCCTAGGGCCAAACTGCAATAAGCCATGAACAACCCAAAATAGCTCTGCCAGATAATGAGATACAATGCTGGCAGAAAAGAATTTCTTCTTTGCCGCCTTCACCACCATAATGTAGGCTCAATGAGGTCTTGTGTTTGGCTAGATTCAGCGTGGGTTTTTCTCCACCTGCACTCTAACCATCTGTCAGCTTTCTTCATTGCTCTCAGCTCAGGAGGGTACCAAGGCACTGCACAAGCCTGGCAAGCAGGGAAAGGGCATTTAGGTGGGATTCTGCTGATTGCCTGGGTCACTTCCACATTCCATCAAGCAACCTGAGCTTCAACAGCAGTGCCAGTCATATCAGCTGGAAATTTCTCCAGAGCCCTCAGGAATCCATCTGGATCCATCTGACTGCAAGGGCAGGCCACTGTAATAGGTTCCCCCACCCTTGTGGGTGGGAAAAGAAGTTGTAAGACTAAATTTCACGAGGAAATGATCAGACCATGACAAATCGACAGTTATCAATTCCCTCACTTCTAGATCACCATCTTCCTGCCCAGTTGAAAAAAACAGATCAAAGGTGTGACCTTTTTCATGTGTTGTGCCTGTCACATGTTGAGATAGCCACATGGGTGTCATGGCTGCTGTGCTGAGCTGCCCCAGATGATGGCCTTAGCATGAAGGCTAAGTAGGTCCCCCAGAACCTACATGCTGGGGATTGGGGGGGGGGGAGCAATACCAAGGTTGAGATGACCTCTGCCAGCTCAGGCAGAGAATCTATTGGGCAGAAGGGTGGGCAAGTAGACCAAAAAAACTGAGTCTTTCTCAATCACCCAGCACCAAGTAGACACTCTAGACCCATCTTTGAGTACACAGGAAGCCTCAAGAGAAAAACCAAAGTTTCATAGACTATGGTGATTGCTAATGATTGATAACGATCCAAATATATAATGCTGATTCTGACACTTGAACAGGTTGCCAATGCATTTCTGGACCTAATTCAAGGTTTTCACCACAATACCTGACGGAGTGCCTCTTCTAGTATGAATCTACCATACATTATCATCAACATTTCAGACCCTCCTCCAAAGGGAACCTGGAACTGGCAACAAAGGATATGACCTTTCTGATAGTAGATCCCAAATGTGCACTGATCACCTCACTGAGGTCTGCCTGGCAGCAGATGCCTTGGCATCTTTCGGGCAACAGGTTAAGACTGTCATCTACTCCCAGGCATTTTATGGCATATGATAGGATTTTAATGAGAGCTGTTGCACCAGGTAACTGTTTTTAGCTGTTTACATGGTTCTAAATTTTGTACATTACATATTTTATGTTTTGAGTTTTATATGAAATGCCCACAGACTTTGGCTATCAGGTGGTGCAGAATATAGATGAACAAACGAACAAACAAACGAATCAATAACTAAACTAAGATGATGTGTCTATAATAATTTGCACTAGTATACATCACTTTACACTCAACTAAATCAACCTTATATGAAATTCATTGGCTTGTACACTGCTTTGGGATTATTTTAAAAAGAAAAGCAGCCAATAAATTTCTTAAATAAATAGCATCATGATTATATGGCCCTAGACAGGATTGGGGGAATGGAGCATGGCAGGGTTCTTTAGATTTCCAGATCAAAGGTCAGAAAAGAACTGTGGGTTTGGAGCTAGGGATTTGTACCCCCCTCCTCTCTCTCTCTCTCTCTCTCACACACACACACACACACACACACACACACACACACAGGGGAGGGGGGGAGAGAGAGCCATAGAGAGAGAGTGCGCATACTGGCATAGAAATAACTGTGCCACCTCCTACTCCAAGGTCTTAAGAGTGGCCTTGGAGCAGGACAAAAGAGGGCAGGGAGGGGCCAGAAAACTGGTATCCTTTAAACCTTCACATTTGGAGCTAGATACCTGTATGCCACCTTGGGCTCCTCAAGAGTCAATGCCATACCATCAGCTACTGCATTGTCTTACAGCTACCTCTTATGCACTGTTGGTAGAAACACAAGACCTAGTTTAAAAATAAGTACTTCCAAAAGCAGAAAGAAAGATCCTTCTTTTTGTTTGCAGCAACAGCTTTTAGTCCACTGTAAAACCCTTGATTATCTATGTGCTCTTTTTAAACTGACAATGCAGCTTCTCCAGCAGGATTTTGGGTGGGGCAAAAAGAATGAAGTGAAGATGGATATGAATAGTGTTCTTTTCCTCACCAACTCTCTTGTGGGACAATCCTAAGGCATTACAGCTGAGGCATGGCAGCCAGCAAGATCAGCAACCTTGTTTAGTCACCTCCTCTCTCCCCTATTCACCATCAGCAATGCAATGTGCTTGACAGGATGTCATTCAATGCTGTGAAAGAGTTTCACCACCCCCTCAAACAGCTGATTAATCTCCTGAATACACAGCCTCCAAGACAGACAGGGAAGCAGCATATCTAATTCCTGGAAAATACAGGTGCGTGCTTTGGTTGCATGCCCTCATTCACACAGACATGTAATTACCATGGATGCATGCTTAACGACCCATACAGGTCTACGGTGACCTTTAGCCATGGTGCACACACTGCAGACACATACACGGTGCTCCTGTGAAAGTGGGGAATAATAAGATCTCAACTGGGAAAATTAGTTCAGACACTCATTCAAATTCCACAAACATAAATGATGCATATTTTCATTCTCAAAAACACAAAAGTGCACATTACACAGGGAAAGAACCCAAGCTAGTTAGGATCTGTAGTGGACACCCAGCCAGGATTCCCCACTCCTGTGGCCAACTGGGCTAAAATCCTGCCCAGTAACACCCTGGTCCCAGAACCAGGCACAGGATTCTGCACATGACAACCCAAGTAATGGGGGAAAATATGGGCTATTCAAAGGATAAAATACAGGGGTGGAAGGAACTAGAACAGCTAAAGCAGAGACACAAGGAATAAAAGGGGAAGGAAAGGAAGGGGAAAGGGGATTTGGAGAGCAGCAACAAAACAAATTATAGCCAACCAAAGACCCTACAACTCCCAGGCCTCCTTGGCCTCCTCAGACACTAAATAACAAAGCTCAGTCTATCCTTGGCTTTACACACAGATACTATACCAGCCACAGGCAGCACAGAGTATGGCAGCAAAAGTAGAACCTCTCCTTGAAGAGGAACCCCATATCTCTTCAGGCCCTAGGCTTTAACACCCCCCCCCACCTGAATCAGGTGATTCATGAGGTCTGTGATTGATCCCAGGTGTAGACCATTAGCCCATATTGCCACATCTCATCTCCTCAGGTGTGAATTCTCCTGTCCTTGGTTGTAATTTACAGTATCACTCCCTCCTGCATACGAAGAGCCTAGCCAATCCTCTGGGGACCTTGAGTGCTAGCGTCCCACTGAGTGAGCACCTGGCAATTTTAACATTTTCCCACTCTTGTCAGTTAACCCTTCCTGAGGTCTTAGCCAGTTCACATACACACTCTTAGGACACAACTCAGTTTATTAATAAGCCTAAACTAGAAAGTAGTAAAATATTAAGATTGGGGGAAGTACACTTGCAAAAAGCAGTACGGAAATAGTGGTGCAGCAGATTAGAAGGTTAGCTAACCAAGAAGCTTAGGCACTTGTAGAAACATTGAGCCATGGAGTCAGAAATGTGCAGATTCAACAGAAATGAAAAGGAAACAGGGCAGCTATGATTACCTGACCAAAGGAAGGAGAGCTCAAAGGTTGACTTCATGTTCTGGTTGACTGCCAAAAGTTAGGAATTACAAAGTATAAAACTAACTGACTGTGTTACATTATTAAGGCAAGATTCACTGGAGAATACAATCATGCTAGACAAAGACAAAGGCAGAAGAAGAAGGGAAAGACCAAGTATAGATGGATTGACTCCATAAAGGAAGCCACAGTCTTGAGTTTACAAGAGCTGAGTAGGGCAGTGAAAGACAGACATTTTGGAGGGTACTCATTCATTGAGTCACCATAAATCAGAGATGACTTGACAGCATGTCACAACAACAAAAAAACATTATTCCTATCCTTTAGTGTCAAAGCAACAGTAAACCATTTATCTCTAAGTATACTGTACAAAGATGACTTGATGGCAAATAACAACAACATGCTGTGCTACATCAGCTTGTGTGCCATCCAGGTATCTGCAAAGATGATGGACTATTTTAATAAATAATAAACCAATCATTTAGCAAAGCATCCTTTGGCCATTGCTATTCATTCATCCATTATCCATTATTAAACTACCATTCCACAAAACTGGAGGTGGAGGTTGGAAAAGCAGGTGGATATTATTGCAAAATGCTACTGAGACACTGCCATTATATAAAGCAATAGGTTTCCAAAGACTGGAAATTTGACTTTTGACTCCCACCATCAGCCCTGCTAACTGCTGTTGTTTATAACGCCCCTATGAACAAATACCCGACCCCTCAAAATATCTTGACCTCGACAGCTCTTGCTGCCCTGCTCAGCTCTTGCAAATTTTGCTTGCTTACTGTTTTACTTTAGGCAACTTTTCCCTCCCAATACAGAAGAGGGAAGGAAGAAGATATTCTGTATATCCATCTATATTTCACAGATTAAAGTGAGATCTTTGGAAGACAGACTAATTTACGATGAGGTCTAGTAAACATCTAGCAAAGCCACACCAATCTTGGCTGCAAGCCTCTGTTGTCTGCAGTAGTAATTAAATGACAATTGGGAAAACAGCTTTATGGCAGGCTCCCCAAAGCTGGACAAATACATATTCTTTCACATTTTGTAGTAAACACGCTTTAACCACATTCAAGTTCATTCACATTTGTTTACCAAAAAAAAAAAAATGCTCCCATTTTGAGAGGGAGGCAACTGTAGAAAAGCTAGGGAGGGAATTCATGAAATGTCAAGGATGAAAATGGATAATTTGGTTAAGATTTGCACGCAGCTAATCAGAGAACAGAAATCAACGGGTTGCTTACACCCCACCAATTACTTTCCATTCTACTGATTCCCTTCCACAAGAGGTGGGACCCTCTAATTTCAGTGAGCAAGTGGAACCCGCCACTTATTTAAAGATGTAGTGCTTGCTAGGGAAGCACTGAAACAAACACTCATTTCTTGAAGGAGGCAGATGAGCAGACCTCCCTTTACACAAGTGCTCCCGTGACATGCCGCCTTCTAGGAAAAAGGTCGCCACTCATTTTAGGCTGACATCATCACAGTAATCCTGTGCATAACAGGATTTGTGGGGCATATCAGAAACAACTAAGGCACAAACATCTCATTTGATTCTGCCCAGTAACCTGAAGCATTATCCAAAAGATTTTTTAAAATAACCTATAGTCAGTATTGGAGACTATAAGAGCCTTTCTAGATCAGACCAAAGGCCTATCTTGTCCAATATTCTGCTTCTCAAAATGGCCAACCAGATACCTAGAGGAAGCCCTCAAGCCAAATATGAAAACAATAGTCCTGTCCCACTTCTGGTAGTCGTCTCCAGTAACTGGTGTTCAGGCGCAGGGGATGGGGTATGAGGCGAGACTGAGGGGACTGGGTCTCTTCAGCCTGGAGAAGAGGCGACTCAGAGGGGATATGTTGGCGACATACAGGTATGTGAGGGGATGTCACATGGAGATGGGTAGAGACCTGTTCTCCCCTGCAGAGGAAGGCAGGACATGCTCCAACGGAGCAAAGCTCAGGAAACCAAGGTTCCATTTAGATGCCAGGAAGCACTTCCTGACAGTTAGGACCCTGCGGGTATGGAATGGGCTTCCACGAGAGGTGGTTGAGGCCCCATGGGTGAGGGTGTTCAAGGATAGGCTGGA